>NC_091491.1:21846495-22162995 GCF_947461875.1 Haliaeetus albicilla | reverse complement strand
AAGGTATATACGTTGTTGAAAAAAAAATTATTTACATGCTTTTGATTAAAGTTTACTCCTTGTCAAGTAAACTTTATGGAGATTACAAATGGCATCCTAACAGCTAACTTCTGAATTTCCTTTCAGTTTGGTCTATTCAAGGTAGTTTCAAAGATAAATAGTTGAGACATCCTGAGGAAACCCACCTTCAGGCTTCTGCAGTCAGTCACAGATGTTCTAATACACTGGAAGGTCTGTGCTTGCCCAGTAATTGGGTTCTTATGTATTACACCAATCTTAAGGGGAAAAAAGAAAGCAGCTCTTCAGGCATACTTGCAATCTCCTGTTCCTGAGCTGACCCAACGGCTATCAAGTGTAATTAACATTGACAGGGTCCTAAATTATGCCTTTTCCCCTCAGTGTTGAGGCTGCAGGACCACAGCCGGATTCTGACACATCCCTTACAACACACTTGAATCCAGCTGCACTGCCATCCTCTGTCTCTGTACTATAGGAACTCCCTCAACGACTGCCTTTACAATCCGTTTGCACTGCTCTGGGCATTTTACATAGCACAGAGTAGGAAGGAAGACCCCAACCACTGCGACCTTTTCCTCTAGCAAAAAAAGAATAAAGTATCCCAACCTACATTCGCTCTGTACGGAAGTAAACTGCCCAGTTTTAGTCAACAGCATTACAGATAATATTTACAGAGACAAAAATACAGTCCACAACCTAGCACAGGTCTTTTTTTCATTCTGCAGTTTTTTCTAACAAAGCAGAGCACTGAAGAGAAAAACAACAAAATTCCATTTTAGAACAGTCTAACTGAAAAAAATCTATCAAAACCAGTTCTCCTTTTGTCTCTAGTACTGAAGTTTTAAATCATTTTGGAACCATGACCATTTACATAAAGAGCAGGGAAAATAAAAGCATGTGTGGAGTGATAAATACCATAAGGAAAATACTTCTCCTCTCTTTTCCATAGATCTGGCCCCAAACATAAAACAGGAGGGAAACAATGACAGTTCTTAATAAAACTTTAAGCTGCCAGTTATATTTGGTTTGGAAGTCAACCAGTCACCCTATTCAATGGCTTTCCCAAACAAAAACTCTCACTGCTATAATTATCAACCAGAGACGTCATAGTATGCTTTCAGTCAGCAGCAGAACATTTTTGGAGTTTTAACTTTTAACGCTGTCATTTTTCTACACTATTTAAAAATTAGAACACTTAGAAAATTTGGAGGCATTTGCCATTGAAGAGTGTTTCCCTCTATTGCTGATCTGGTCCAGGTTTCACACTGCACAATTTATTAATAGCCAAACTGAATTTGAGGAACACATCTGGCTCCCAGTATTTTGCTTCAAAGTCCAGGCCACAGAATTATATAAAAGCTGCCTAGAACCATTAAGACTTGCACTTTTTCATCAATTATAAACTTCTTTTAAAAAGTCTTTGTATTGGTTTTGTGTGGCAAGGTTTGGGGGGGGGGGGGGGGGGCGGGTGTTACAGGGGTGGCTTCTGTAAGAAGCTGCTGGAAGCTTCCCCTGTATCTGACAGAGCCCATACCAGCCGGCTCCAAGACGGACCCGCTGCCGGCCAAGGCCGAGCCAATCAGTGATAGTGGTAATGCCTCTGTGATAACATTTTTAAGAAGGAAAAAAACATTGGGACAGGGAGAAACAGCCGCCAGAGCGAGGACTGAGAACATGTAAGAGAAACAACCCTGCAGACACCAAGGTCAGTGAAGAAGGAGGGGGAGGAGATGCTCCAGGTGCCGGAGCAGAGATTCCCCTGCAGCCTGTGGTGAAGACCATGGTGAGGCAGGCTGTCCCCCTGCAGCCCAGGGAGGTCCACGGTGGAGCAGATATCCACCTGCAGCCCAGGGAGGACCCCACGCCGGAGCAGGTGGGTTCCTGAAGGAGGCTGTGACCCTGTGGGAAGCCCACGCTGGAGCAGGCTCCTGGCAGGACCTGGGGATCTGTGGAGAGAGGAGCCCACGGAGCAGGTTTTCTGGCAGGACTTGTGACCCCGTGGGGGACCCACGCTGGAGCAGTGTGCTCCTGAAGGACTGCACACCCTGGAAAGGACCCGTGCTGGAGCAGTTCGTAAAGAACTGCAGCCTGTGGGAATGGCCCACGTTGGAGAAGTTCGTGGAGCACTGCCTCCCATGGGTGGAACCCCACACTGGAGCAGGGGAAGAGTGTGATGAGTCCTCCCCCTGAGGAGGATGAAGCGGCAGAAAACAATGTGTGATGACCGTAAACCCCATCCCCGTCCCCCTGTACCGCTGTGGGGGGGTTGGTAGAGAAATCCAGGAGTGAAGTTGTGCCCGGGAAGAAGGGAGGGGTGGAGGGAAGGTGTTTTGAGATTTGGTTTTATTTTCTCATTACCTTACTCTGGTTGATTTGTAATAAATTGAGTTAATTTTCCCCAAACTGAGTCTGTTTTGCCCATGACGGTAATTGGTGAATGATCTCTCCTGTCCTTATCTCAGCCCTCAAGCTCTTTGTTATATTTTTCTCTCCCCTGTCCAGCTGAGGAGGGGGAGTGATAGAACAGCTTTGGTGGGCACCTGGCGTCCAGCCAGGGTCAACCCATCACAGTCTTCTATGTGCCTACTAGAAATGGTAAACAACCCCAGCAAAACTATGAATAGGTTTTGGAATATTCTGGTAAGTTTTCAAACATGTCTCAAATCTATGTTCAGAAACAAAACCTGAGGCATTATTTATGTAAATATATACCCACAGCATGAAAACAGTAAGACTTACTGAAGAAAGTTCTCTTCCCCTGCTGTTCTAAGTGAAATACCCAGGGAGCTGGCTAGCACCCCAGGCAGACAAGCCTGGCACCTGATGCAGTGGGAAGCAGCATACAAAAAGACTGTACTCAGATCCTGTGCCTTTCGCTCCTGTACAAGGGCATAAAGAGCACAACTGGTCAAGTCCCCCATTGCCCAAAACCTACGTGACAGAGGACTCTTGGCAGCAGGAAGGAAGGTATCTTGTGGCATCCACAGCAACTACATCACCTTGCAGAATGACTATTACAGTTAAAAAAAAAAGTCTTTTCTCCAACTGTTTAGCAAAGTGCAGTCTGCTTGTATGTCTCCCTCTTCTCAGGATAAGGAAATGAAGAAGATTCAGCTGGCATTTGATCCAGCAAGCCAATCCAGCACACAACATTTGACAAACATGAACTGGCTGGTCCACAAAGCTGCCTTCTGTATCTGTGGTACCGTGGCACTGCAGACGCAAGGCAGAGGTTAGCTTCTGCTCCAGTAAAAGTGATCCTCGTCAACCTGTCCATGTCCATCCACTGCAACTGTTGGGACAGAATACTTTCAGCACTTGGAGCTGTTGGCTGCTGTCAAGAGAGATTTCGCGGGAAACTTTCTCAATGATTTACCCTGTAAGTTAAACAGTGTTAGTATCCATGTAAAGCACCAGCCTTGGGGGGAAAAAACAACACAGGAAAGCAGACTAGCTTAGATCAGAACTCGGAAACCGCAATAGAAGAGAAAGGGACCAAGAACAAACATCAACACAGGACACAAAGTTTTCTATCAGTTCTGGGTCCATCCCCAGCCTACCAATACCAAAGACTCTGAGGTCCAATACTGGTTGTTCCTCCCAGCATTTCTCTGCTAGTGTCCAAACCCAAGATGTGACAACTATTGGCTCCAAAACAATTTCCCTGGGACCTTGTCTTACAAGGAAGGACGGACTTGTATTAGGACTGCTGACACGACACCCATCACCTCCACTTCATCGTGGCTGCAGAAATCACTGCTTATAAAGCAGTTCCAGACCCTTTGCAGCACAGTCTATTAAAGTAAACCAGCATCAATTTCTGCTTGACTGGGCTGCAAACTGCTGCAAGTGATTCCTGAACCCTCACAGCTCAAGCACAGGACAGACCGTAATCTTGTCAGCCATGCCAGTGTGGGTTGTTTGTAATATTGAGTCAGAACCTACAGAAAACCAGCTGAACTTGGCCTTCACTGCTCTCTTCGCTTCAGAGTCAGCTACAACTCACAAGTCTGGCTTCAAATCACTGCAGTTCCACGTGTGGACAAGAGGGGATAAAATATGAAGCATTTACGGAAGTGATGCTCTGCCCTAAAGCATGAGTTAAAAAAGGAAGATATGTACCATTTATATAATTATGCATTTAATGTTACTGTTTCACTTTTCTAAACAAATTTAGCACAGAAAGGAAGAGACATTTTCAATGTTCACTGCTCAGAAAAGCAGTAGGATGTTTTAAAAGGACCAGCCGTCCTCCACAAAGCTGCACACTGCTTGCTAACGGAGAATCAATCTCACAACAGCATAAACCATCCATTTCCACTCCAAATGCTTCAAGAGGTAACTCCCTTCAAACAAAACAAAACCAAAACAAAAGTCAGTGGCTTGGTCATTTTCCTGAGTCTAAACATATAAGCTCTCGTTTTCATTCCATGATCTGACACAAATTATAAGCAGTATAACCAAAATTTTTCTCCAGGCAGCTCAGAAGGGATCAAAATTTGGAAACTCAATTTTACAGTCTGAAGACAAAGAAAAGAAGCATATTGCTTTCAGAAAAAAGCTTTACACATGAAACAAGACTACATTACTACCACTTTGTGCAACAGTGAGAATTAAATTGCAAGGGATGCATGCCTCTGAACTATGTCACATGTTAAGAAGAACAGATTCAGGGCAAGGAAGGACCTTCAACACGGCAATAGGAAACAGATAGTAAATAGAGATCTACTAAGTACATAGCATCTATGTCCCATGGAGCTGGACACTTAAAATTTTCTGTCCTCCAATGCTCTATCGCAGTAAAGTGCTCCATATCATGTATCAGGGGGCTGACAGATGTGTTCCGAAGGATGTTCTGAAATTTCTCAGGTGGGGGTTACTGCCTTATTGAGTCAGCTTGTGGGTCACCATGTACTAATACTTGGTCCAGTTTTATCAAAACAGCAATTTTATGTATTTATATTAGTCATGGACACTGACCAAAGATTCTGCTGTAAGACAGCACTGAAACTACACTTCCATTAACATTGCATTGCAAGTATTTCCATAAATATTTGCATGCCCATTTCATTAAAAGCTCAAGTTCAGAATCAAGTGTTTTCTTAGTTTAATGTTAAACTAGTCAGAAACTATAAATTGGAGAAGACTAAAAATTTACAGCTATGTTTAATTTGAAAGCAGCTCACCAAGCACTTGTAGACTGTAAGACAATTTTGCAGGTAGTGGATTGCTTTGTGGTTGGTGAGGAAAAATTGTTTTTGACTTTAAGACTTTGGTTTAGTTTTTAAATTCACCAAACGCCAGCTGGTTTCCATAATAGTTTTATATGGTGATAGAAGAAGAGTTTTGTCTTTACTTTGGAGATGGTCTTTGATCTGAGTTTGAACTAGTCTCTCTACAAGCTGAAGCTGGTAGAAGCTAAAATATCAGGCTACCTGCATGTCAAACTACTTGGTTCCTGTTCGTTTGTATTGCAGTTCTCATTATGTAAAAATTTCTATATGTATTGTGGTATTGGCACTAAGCTTCATGATGGCTGCTTTTTAAAGCACCCCTCAAACATCTTCATCTCCTGGAATTCCTCTTGCACAAATGTTATCTTCTAATTAAGTGGAAAATAACTTCCTCTTTTGATGAAATGTGATTCACTCTCCTGTATGCCTACCTCCTCATCTCTAAATAAAGCTCACTTTTGTTAACAATTCAGTTTCATATTTCAGCTGAAGTTCCTCTAGGACCTTCACCCTATACACAATTCATAACCAACCATATAAGGTCAAGGGCAGATAAAGAGCTGAATGGGCAAAACAAGCTGCAGTCAGACCCACTGGCATGTGCCCATAGGAGGCTGAAAAAGCAATTTGGAGCCACAGGTCCCTGTATTACATGCGCACAAAACCACACAAAAAATAATTACATAAAAATAACCAAGTGTGTTTTGTTTAAACACACAAAAATGTAACATAAAACCACAAAGTTTCTTTCCCCTCCCCCCCCCCCCTTTTTTTTTTATGTTGTCCATCACATGCAAAAGACACATTCTAAATCTAAAGTAATCCTCTGGGTTTGGGCGGGGGAGGGGGATGGGGGTTTATACTATGTAAAGAAAGCACAGACCAGAAAGACAACAATTTTACATTAAAACATGATGCAAGACAACAACAACAAAGAATATTATCCTAGACTACAGATAAGTGTTTTCCCTTGCCTTCTAACAGCAACTGATCACACCGACATGTATTAGTACATAGTAGATTTACACACAACATCATTTCACCTAGCAAATGTTATCATTCATGAACCAGGTGATAAGCAGTCATACAGCACAGTGCTCATTTGTTAACGTACACTAACCTGCATTCAGCACCACCCTCCTGCTTAGTCATCAGTAAATGACCGCCCTCTGGATTGACCCATGATTAATTGATCTGAAGCACAACATAATTTATCTTTTCTTAAACAAACCAGCCACTTGTGATGAGCCAATTCAACTGTTTAAAGTTTCCTAATGTGAGGGTACAAATAAGGAGAATTTCCAACACTCAATCCTCTCACAGCAGTTTTCTCAATCCCGTCTGGTCTGATGCAATGTCAAATAGGAATTGCAGCAGTTTTTACTCACATGTGTTCTGTCAACTTTCATGGAAGGATTCAATCACATTCAATTACTTAATTGCACTACAAAATTAAATTTTTTTTTTTCCTGAGATAGCTTGATTTGAAAAGTCTCTCGATTGTATAGTTTCCTAGATGGCACACAAAACTATTTTTATTCTTACATTTATTTTCCTATTTTTGAAAAAAAAACAAACCACAAAACAAAACAAAAAACCCCAACAAATATTTAAATACAGAAAGAATGTTTAAACAACATGTAAGCATTGCCATTTTTAAACACACCTATAGACCACTATATATAGAAAACAAAAGGGGAGGACACTTACAGAATTGTAGACTGAGACTCAAAAAGGCTAATAAGGCTGCCAAAGCCAGCAAGAACAGAAAACGGTTTCGGAAAAGCATTATTATTCGTTCTGCTGTCTCTTCATTGTTTCATCTTCGTATATCAATGATTCCTGCAAACAACAAAACATTGGCAAATATATTTCAGATGTGGAAGCATCAGCTATAACAAAGAAAATTCAAATATCCCTTTGACAGTGTCAAGTTACTTCATAAAGGCAAGCACATGACACAATTGAAATTGGCAAAAACAGTATTGGTAAGTTGTCTTTACCCTAGTTATGAGATTAACTGTATTTCCACAAGACAGAACTTCTAAGTAAGTAAAAAAAATTGCCATTCCCCATAAAATTAAGTTTTCTCCTGCCAACACAGGGTTAATGCTCATGGGTCCTTTAACAAAAGTCTCTTGCCCCTGTGCAAAGTAAATCACAACAAGAATATTATTATTTAAGGGGTCTCAAGAGCAATTTGGTAAAGCATCCCTAGAAATGAAATAATCTCATAACATGTTAAAAACATATACACACACTTTCAAACACAGGTTAAAAATTAGTTTCTCTAACTGGTAGCCCTTTTACTGATACCAAGTTCACAATTCTTAAGAGAATAAAGAGAAAAATTACCAATACGACTACACAGAAAATGGAAAAGTATATTGACTTAAGATTAACACCTGGAATAATTCTGTGTAACAATATTTTTAAAAACCACAAAACAACCCAGCCCTCTCCTGAAAATATCCAAACAAGAAGCATGCACCATTAGAAAAAAAACACACTTCTCCTAGCAAAAGGACATCCCAGAGTGCACAGAATTTGCTTAAGTGCCCTGTTTTCACAGATGTCCATTTTCCCTTGGAAAATGGCTCTATATAAGGGATGGGAGGGAGGTTGTTCTCACACACACACACTTTTTTTTTTTCTTTTAAACAACCAGCTGCTCTTATGTGCAAGAGATGGCTTTTCCTAACACTGACAGCGTGTTGCAGGAAATTGGTTAGTCTTGACAGAAATCTTTTGAGATTCCCAGATCCTTTGAACTGAGCTCTGTTTATGATGGCACATTCAAACATGGTGACAGAAAATAACTTTTTTCCCCCACCACTGTTTCTTTTTGCCCCCACACTTATTCGCTCATGGAAAGAGATCTCTCTTGCTTCTTTCCTGCTTTTGAGAATGAATAGGCTTACAATTATATGTAATTAATACATATTTGTTTGTCAAATCTCTTCTGCGCTCCAAAACCTAACCTTCTTAGCAAGATTTTAATCTCTGTCTCTGTGATTTTTACATGGTTTATCAGTGCTCAATCTCAAAATTCCGAATTCCGCCCCCCCCCCAATTAACTTTCTCATTAGTATTTGAAAATGTCTCATGAATCACTGAACTTATTTTATCCATTGTGGTTAGACTTAAGAAGAGTTGTGGGATCTACGAGTTGGCCCAAGGTGATTTCCATAGTACAAAGCAATGAGACCCAGAGCTTAAGTGGTGTTCTTCCAGAAATGAAGGCAGTGGGGCTTACAGTAAGTGAAATGTATTATGCATGTACGTTTTGCAGGATGGGGGGGTCTCTCCATCTCATTTTACTTGAAGAACTACCTTTACAGTTTTTGGAAACTGTGGAAAAATTGAAAGAACCGGAGATTCTGAGAAGCAAGAAACCAGAGCTATTACAGTATTTTTCCAAAATGCCAGTAGCACCATAAATGGCGTGTGCAAGCAGTAATAAAAATAGTTTTTTTTAAAAAAAAAAAAAGGAGAGAGAAGGGACGATTTTAACAGTCTCAATTTCACAAAATCAACTAAACAAAGCTGTGAAGGGTAGAAGGTATAAGGATTAGTGTATACAAAACACCAGGAGAGAATAAAGCAGTTAAACCAAACAGATGGAAGAACAGAAGGGAACCACAGGAAAAAGCAAAATTAGACTTAGCAGGGAGGAGAAGGTAAAATCTGTTAAAAAGCTCTAGGAATAAGAGGTCTTGTGCACAGTCTACATTCATTAATACTGTTGATGCATAAAAAAAAGTTGCCACAAAAAAGGAAAAAAAGGAGATCGTACACACCTCATGAGCAAAATGTTTTAGATAAAAAGCTTAATTAGCTTTAAACCTTAATTGCAAGATCAGAAGTTTTTATATTTAGTTTTAAATGCAATATTCAAGAAATTATAAACAAGGTGGAAAGATTTTTCCTTTAAATATACTTTGGTCTGTTACCAAATTAAAAGTTGCTATGTTACAATTTATGAGGAGTAGGAACAGCTCCTGTTGAGTAGCTGTTAAATAAAAGCTTGTCAGTATGATTTGTCATCAGCTCCTACTTGATATCAAGCTGCCGAGAATCAGGTGAACGTACATACGAATGAGCACTGAAGCCTCTGCTCCTCTGTGCTGGCACACAAAGTACTCCCAGGGAAACGCAGCACTTAGCCAGCACATATGAAGGGAAGGCAGTACAATCGGCATTGTGAGCACTCACTGAAGCAAGGGTTTGTGAGCTAAAAAAGAGAGAACTGAGCCTGGGGTGGCAGGGCGGGTGTGTGGAATAAAAAGCTAACCAACCATATCTCCCCACCACAGAACTATTTTTACATGCAGATAGATCAAAAAACAAACCACACAGCAAAACATCATTTTGGGTCTTCAGAATATCCTACCACATAGCAAGAGGCTGCACATCGCAGAGCATTTGCTGCTAACATGACATTTAGAGAATATTGATCTTTATCTATTTAACTCTGTGCACAGGCCAGAGTGCAGGTCATGCCCCAGCCTCACCATCTCCACACACTGTAAGCTCTCAGTACTCAAGGGTCAATTCTATCAACAACTGACAACACCACCTCACTAGTCTCCAGGTATGGACCTTGGTTCTTTGCCTCGGAGATAAGTACTTATTGCTTTTAAAGGTGAGTAAGCACCATACAGCTGCAGAAGAGGTGGAACTTGGCACTGGGAGCAGCAGCGTCCTGGCAGCAGCTTCTGACACATGCCAGAAAACCAGTGATTTATGTTTATCCCTGAGAACAGGTCTTTTGCGCCAGGGGAGGTTTAGATTGGATTATTAGGAAAAATTTCTTCACCAAAAGGGTTATCAAGCATTGGAACAGGGTGTCCAGGGAAGTGGTTGAGTCACCATCCCTGCAGGTATTTAATAGACGTGTAGACGCGCTTAGGAACATGGTTTAGTGGTGGACTTGACAGTGTTAGGTTACCGGTCAGACTCAATGATCTTAAAGGTCTTTTCCAACCTAAATGATTCTATGACTCTATATTTCTATGAATGCAGGACTTGATAAAGACGACCTACAGAACCCCACACTTATTTCAGTAACACTAATTATAAGCGTGACACACATAAGCAGTCTAGATGTTCGGAAGGATAGTCATTGATAAAGCATCCTATATCAAAATGCAGATAATTAAAAGCCTACTTCTGAGCCACTTTTTGAAGCATACCTACCTACCCACAGAATTTATCTTTTTCTTTCAAACATGATCCAAAAGCCTCAACTCATCAAAAGCTGCCAGAATGACTCACAGCATTTATAGCACCCTCTTACCTAATCTCTTACCTAATCCTTAGAGCTCTTACCTAACCTCACAAAACAGTGCCAACGTGCTAGCGTAAGGTGCTAGGCTATTGCATGCTCACACAAGGGTAAAAACAGTCTTATGATTGAAGGCCAGAACAGGGAGTCAGGAGAGTAGCCAAGCCTCTGCTAGGCTTCTGGAAAAAATGTGGTCAAGTCACATTCTCGGTTTTAGGCCATTTCACTGGAAAAGTTAGTAACTACCTAGAAATGCTGGGAGAGTGGCATGTCTGCTAAGAGCCTAGACTAAGCACACAGCTCCCAGCAGACCAGCTGGCGTGACTAACCTACTTTTTGTTCAGTACTAGCTGGGTATTGCTAGCTAGTGCTCCACATGGAACCTCGCCCCCGAAAACCCCTCCTCCTGTGCAAGATATAAAGATGACATTTTTTGCAGGGTTGACTAGCTAAACTATTTCTTTTGATTATTTTAAATCAGGCCCTGAAAATAACTTGATATTGATGCTTTCAAAGCACTTGTGAGGTTAGACATGACGCTGAACCACCACTGCTAAATTTCTGTGCCAATTCCAATTGACTGATACTGTTACATCCTCTACATCACCCATATCCATCTAGCATACAAACCTACTATCTAGCATGAAGCATAAGCACATTATTACATTGACTCACCATGACAGCTTAAATGAATTTACTTGATTAAAACAGCATGTCTCCATAAATAATCAATAGTACTCTTCAAAGTCTGCCTCAATAAAATTACTGTATTTATCTGATGTGGTACATCAAAATGACATTGTCTACTGAAATACAAGCAAGCAAAAGTGGTCACAATGAAACAGCAAAGAGAAATGGTGACTTTGCCCAAAAGGAAGGGAGCATTAAGTCTGTACCTAACTATATGCCAAAGACGTCCAGAGGCATATTTTGCAACAAGCTTATAGATCCTAGGAGGGAGAGCAAAAAGCATGCAGACAACATAAGGTTGATTTGGAGTAACATTCATAGATAGCTTTAGAAAAAGTCATGGAAGAACACAAGGACCCACTTACTAGTCTGATGTCTCCACGCTGCAGGAGAGAGTTTTTAATTGTAATTGCTTTTTGATGCATCTTTTATCTTTCATCTACACCTGCAGGCTTATTTTCTGACAAAACCTGTTTCAAAGACATCTGAAATGAAGGTGACAGCTCCTGATACAATTATAATGAAGTCTCCTGCCTTTACTTTCACTTTACTTTGTGATGCTCCATCAATTACTCCCCAGCCATTTGGCAGCAGACTACCAGGCAGTACATTCTTCACTTACTAAAACCCACAAGTCCAGCATCCAGACATTCTCAGACAGCTGAAGAACTTAATACTCTTGAATTGGAAAGTGCAGAAAATACTTGTGTCAGCAAGTGGCACAAGCCAAACCTTTTCTTTGGTGCTTCAAAGGATTTGCTTTTTTTCCTGCAGGAATGAAAAATAGTGTCTGGGATCTTGTGGTTATGACCAAGTTGACCAGTGCTACAAAGATCTACAGCAAGCACCAGAACAGAGAGGAAACAGGAACACTCAGCAGAAGCAATTATCCCATCAGCATGACCTGCTTAGTTACTCATGCTTGTAATCATCACATTGAGGAAACCCTCACAAACCCCCTGTAACATCAGCAATTTAAACTGGACATACAATTCCTGCAACACTGAAGTTGCATTTGCATCACAAAGTAACAAAGCTAGCATCTGCAATATTGTTAATCATAATTCTTCATTTTCCCATCAGAAAGCAGCAAGCGTTCCAGTTTTTTTTTTAAAAAGCATTTATGAGACATAGGCCACATCACTTGACTTAAGAAAATACATTTCTAAAAAAAAGTAAAATCGGCTCATCATTGAACAAATTACATAAAACCTGCTCAGTAATGTTACTTATGTTAGCACACCCCATGACTTAAGCTGGAAGTTAGAAACCACAAGAAACACAGAACTTGACTGAAAGTACAAACAGGTCAGCAGCCTCATTAAAAAAAAAAAAAAAAAAAAAGTGAAGATAAGGAAAGCCATGGTAAGAAAAGGCAACATGTACCACTCCATGGTAATCATGCACAGAAACAGCAGGAAGCAGCGCCTATCCAACAAAGCATAGCTACATGTTGATATGTAAAAACTAATAGCTACTTACAAGATCATTTTATTTCGAAAGTACTTAAGATTTTAGCAGCAAGCATCCGATTAAAAAAAACAAAACTAACAGCTAAGTTGCAAAAGTTTAATATATTTTAGTATTTAGAACATTAAAATATCTACATCTAAATTTCTCTTTTTTCTTATTCCAAGTTTCTTCCTTATCTAGTCAGTTCTAAAATCCTCATACTGGCACAGCTGGTCTTGAGATGTGCAAAAGCTATTGAAAATGGCACAGCAGTATTGCCCAGCCTGCCAAGGCAACCATCACAAGCTCTCACTTCATTAAAGCCAAGGGATCAAACAGAGCTGTTCCTCAAACAATTCTGTCCCTCTCAACAGCACTCATTATTCTCACGGTGCAGCAAATTTACTGCTGGATTTAATAAGTAAAGATGAAGAGTTGCTTAGCATTCAGAAGTGATGAAGGGACCATTAGCCATACTGAAATTTGACCACACCTTGAAGATAATCCACTGTTCTCAAAGTAAAAGGTCCACTTGACTCTGAGATCTTAGCTTTTAAATCTCAAGGTGCGCAAGCAGCTAACATGGTGAACATTTTAAACATCTTTCTCCTAACCAGCTTTCAGGTTTGAGCAGGACTGTCATACAGTTTTATGCTGGAAATTCTGGGAAAGCAGTCTTCAGCTTACAACTTCAGCTTACAACTTCAGCTTATATCCTCCAAAGGACAGTTTCCAGCTTTTCAATGCTGTCCTACTCAAATCACCATTATGAGTTGCCTTCTTTCAGAGATCAGCAGCTAAGAGATGCAAGCAGAAAAAGTTTTTACAAAGTTTAGGTTTGCATTTGATTTTTGTCAGTCTAAGTCCTTTAAAATGTATTTCTTTTATTTAAATTAGAACCTACAAGTCTATGAATCCCTTAAAATTGGGCAATAAAGACAAGTCATGCCAAGACATCTATATTCAAGTTATGTTTAGTGCATTAATGTTGTAGTTAATGTAATGTAATGTTAAAACATTACAACTACCCTTTATGGGTTTCCCAACATTGGAAGTTGACTTATTTTGCACCCAGAGATTTCCCAGTTTCTGGAATTTCCTTAGACTTACACCAGTTTTCTGATGAAATTATACCCATGTTTTCTTGAACAAACTGGGGAAAAATAAAAAGTGTGGGAAATGTTAAAAAGCATGAAAAGATCATCAAATGTTGGATTCTTTTATCTTTTTCACACTTCCACAGAATGCCATTTAGGCATATCAGCTTACCTCCTCTGTACTCTGACCACTAACCACCTTGCAAGGAACCACTTCTAAAACCAAATGCTTCTGACAATTCAAACAAGAATTTTTGGAAGAAATACCGTAATTGTGACCTGTAAGTATCCTTTTTATTCCATAACATTTCAAAATCACACTTAAAAACACTTGAATACCAAAACAGTATTTTTTTTTAAGATCAAGCACAATAATTTTTGACATGTAGTCACTAAAGCGTATGAGTACTCCAGTTATTTCTACATAATCAATAGTTCCTAGGACTATTAATAAGAAAAAAAAACCAAAGTAAATGCATGAACTAACTTAGAGATGAAGAGAACTACAGTGCCAAAATATAAGGTACTGTAAACAATTAATTCCTTTGGGATGATGCCATTGCCCTAGACCACTCTTCTCCTTCTCCAGTCTCTCTGCTATTACTAAAATTATCAGTATATGTGAGAGAAGTTCTGAACAGCTGCAATTCAAATATAATTTCTATGTCCTGTGCATACTTCCCTTAAAAATAAACAAACACTTTAAATTTAGTCTCCTTTCCCCTTCTCCCCAGAACACTTACCCCTTTAGAGATTCAACTTGGAGATAGTCTGCTGCCTTCCTGCCCAGGCTCTGGCAGCATCTGGAAGACAGAGGCATTTTTCCTCCCACCGGCTTCACTAGTCTACTTATAAAGAACATTAAGTGTTCCCATCTGCCACAAAGATGACATGGCCCTGCCTGGAGGAACTTACAAGAGTCTAAATTAGCTCTGACTGTAAACAAAGAGGAAAAGCAGGATTGCACACAGAAACAATTATGGAACATTTATTGCAACCTGTCTGTAGTCTCCTTTATGTTCTACTTTGTGCCAGATTTAGACATCTGTTTAGATCAGAGGACAAAGTGATGGTCAGCATCAAAATTCATGCTTGCCAGCTCAGGCATCCTCTCTCTCTTCTGATTAGTACTTTTAGTCATACTTTTTAGTCACTGATGTTCTGCCATATCACTTCACTCTGGGGGGCTCAGAGCCAAGACAAGAACCTTTTTGCTGAATTCTACTGCACATTAAGCAAAACACACAGGTAAAGCTCCACACTGCACCCACAGGAACCTGTGAACTCCAGTCCTTCAGTAGAGATGCATGTTGGCAACAACTGTCCGAGTACTGACCTCTCCAATCAGGAATGTTTGCCCTTCTACAAGGCTTCTGGGTTCCAAATTACAGGTGTCTTGCTGATCCTGCTTTCCATCAGCTGTAAAAACATATTCCTTTACTTTTAATAGGTGCCACACAGTTCTTTCCCTCCTTGCTGTTTCCCAGAGGAAAACATGATGACTTACACTGTCATCTACCACTGCAAATCATCTCCACCCTTTAATCCTGTCCCTTTTACAGACTCTGTTCCTCTACATATTTTCAAGTCCCACCTACCCAACAGATTACTTTTTCTCACCCTCCCTAGTAGGTTTTGGATGATCTTAATTCTGTCAGTACCTGTATATTTAAAAAACAAACAAAAAAAACTCCACACCACAAAAAAAAAACCAAACCCCAAAACCTACATAATCATATATACAACATGTCCCTATACCAAAGGTATATATAACACACACAGTATTTCTCCTTCCTTGGTTATTTGCCAAAATTGCTGTAGGTGCACAAGTTGGAAACAAGTCTTAAATCTTTTTTGGCCAGCAAAATGTTTTTATTTAAGTCTGTATTTATGTCACTGCTTGCAAGCACTAAATATGACCAAGTTTGAGTTTTCCTATTGCTGGTTGCATTCAGCATAGGATCCATAGGATGGCATCCAGGGAAGGAATGGCGACGGATGCTGTCATACCACACAACAGATCTGGGTTATCTTGCTGAGCTTGTTTCTAAACCAGTATGCTGCCAAGCAAGCCACCAAAACATAGGAATGAAAGCATGCTAAAGCAGATTTCCATCGGGTTTTCCCGCCTCAGAGTTTACAGAGATCAGGTGCTAAGCCCAAATATGCCCTCACTACAGCTGTTGTTACAATCATTTTACACCGCTGCATTTTCTAAGTTGTAATGGATGCATAATCAATTTCTACAAACATGAGAGCAAAACAGGGGCCATCACACACCCTTGGGTTTCACACCTATGCACTTTAACAGAAACAAAAATCTAAACTCAGTATGCAGTACTTTTCAGTTTTTCTAATTATGAATACATAATGAAGATTTGTTACACTCCTATTAGGTAAAAGAAAGAACACAAAGCCTACCAAATAACAGGAAAAAGCATCATTGAAACCTGATTAATGGCATCCCCTTCTGTAGCAAAGAAAAAAATTTGGAAAAGAATTGGAATACTTTGACAAATATTTGTTTTCCATCTGACAATACAGAGAAACTGCATGTAAATATAAAACTTTACATCTTCTAGGTCACACACTAGTCTGCCTTTGACCACTTTTTTGAGGACAGGGTTTATACAGCAACATATTTGCTGCAGACTGATTCTCTGCTACAGATAAAAGATTTTAGAACATGTCCTTGCACCTCACTAAGATAAGAAAAAAAGCCCCATGAAAGTTCTGCTACCAAGAGCATTAAAAACAAGCACATGCTGCTGCCATGTGCATTTTTATAACATTTCCAAGAATCGAAGTTTCTCTTGCTGTTCTGTTCCTAAACCTCCTTTCCCTCATCGCAGCCTATCAGGACTATTCATTTTATACTACACCTGCTACAAACCTGCTTGGATGAATCAAAAAGCCAAAAAAGAAGTCCCCAGCTCTATGGAACCTACACATTTTAGATTACCAAAATGAAGACTGAGAAAGGCCACTTCATTCAACAGAAGAAACCCGCAGATCTACCACTGCTGTAAGGTCTCTCAGAGTGCAGCAGACACTCTGAATGAAGATGGATGTGGTTTTGAATTTGAAGCTGCATTTTGAACAGAACATGATATAGCATTGACTACTTCCTTTCAAACCAAAAAGAAGCTTTACTGTTGTGTTAAGTCTATCAATAAAATCCAGTCTATAATAAAAACTTTCAATTACAAAGCTTTAAACAGTCTTTAAATAACTCTGGATCACAAACCATTCCCCTTTTTAAAAAGTCAGACTTCATGGCATACCCAAACCATAAGTACTGAAAAGACTACTGCAATTCCTTTGCTAGCTTAATACCTCTTCTCTCATTTTCATATTCCTTTTAGGAATTGTTGGAGGTTTCCATGCTTTGACCTTCCATTTTCCAACTATGATGATTTTAAAGGTCTCACTTGGTTTACTTGTTTGAACAGCAAATGTATGAGAGCACAAAATATCTCAAAGAGTAAGGTGTCCTTAACTTCAGTTTCTTTTGGTCCACTTAAACCTTTAGTTCAAGAGATCCTTCCACTCAGACAAACTTCTCAGTAAGTGCTTTGATCTGGGCTTGACTACGTCTTTTTGGTTGAAAATAAGGTCAGTGTCCTACAGCTGTATACGTTACTCTGCAGAAATCTGAAAAGAGTCAAAGTCAGTAACAACCCACCAGTCCAGCAAGTCACTTTGGAGGCCCTGTGGAAACAGAATTTTAGTACCTAGGAAAATCTGTCACAAACCCAACTCTTCGTCATCCACTTCAGGAATTCACCATATTCCTACTCCTTTTCCTATGCAATGATAGGTCATACACGTCTCTGAACTGCAGGGAAAGTAAAAACAAAAACAAAGGAAGTGCTTTTACTTCCTTAAAGGAAACTGAACAACTCTTTTTTAACATTATTATGAAACTTGAAAAAAACCTTATGATTTTGATGGCTCCAGGCCAGAACTGAGTCTTAACTGGCAGCAAAACCATTCCAGAACATGCAGACAATTAAATAATTCTTAAAAAAACAGCACCAGAATGTAATTATTTTAAACTTACCATTTTTAAATGATATACCACATGCTCATAATTGTATGAGCATACATCCTAATCGCACACAGATCACAGTCAGTGCCTGATCAGATAACAACGCACCTCCAAAAAGCATGCAAAGGCAAAGCAGTTAACGTGCTTGAATAGTTACACTTTTTTTTTTAGTTAAGCTTTTATTTTTTAGTTTTAATTCTTTGAACAACTCCCTCCCCTACTATAACACTCCCCTCTGCATGCATTTCCAATACAGACCTTTGAACATGCCTCTGAACAGGAACATGCCTCCCTCTGCTCCAGTGTCAGGGGTTGTATTCTGCTACAAATACGTTCTTCTGGCACTAACTTTTAAAGCAAACATTGCAGGGATGCACTCAAACCTAGTAGCGATCAACCAGTGAAGTCAATTTGAATAAACAGATCAGTGAAGAAAGCTCATAAATGTAGGAAAATGTTTATTTTCCCACACCAGGTCAAAGTTATCCTGTCCAACGTTCGAGATTATGTTAGCATGAATGACAATATTTTCCTCTGCATGTCTGCCCTTCCACTCAGGTTAGATGGATTTGAGAATAGGACCTGAGCTCCCAAATCTGTCCTTATTCTTTTAATTCCAGATAATCTTATGCTGGGTCCATTGATAACCTGCCTGTACATGTCTATATTCTAATGCTGAAAGGTCACACAGCCACAGTTTTCAGGGGTTCACACAGTTAGGCTGATTTGCTTGCAGTATTCAAACTGAATGGATTTGGGGAGATTCTAGTTAAGTCATAAGAGCTTGCTGACTTAAGTACTCCAAGCTTTTCAGCCTACTTGCCATCCCACTTTGTATCCTCTCTTCAACTGGTCCTTTATCCCTCACCCTCTGAAAAACTCCCAGAATCTGAATCCACTAAATTCCCCTGGCAACTCACGCACAACCCCACCCATAACAATTAGCTAGTCACACCTTCAGCTTACCCTAAAACTTCACATCTGGTGATTTAGCCATTACTGACAGCTTTCCATGAAGTAAAACACAATTTTACTAAATCATCTAAATTATACCTATGAAAAACAGCAGCGCAACAACGTGATGTTGGAAGTATTTATGCAAGAGGGATGGAAGGGCTGACATTTATTTCACTACCGATTACATTTCTATTCTATCCTTGTGCTCAAGCTGTATTTTGACCGTCACCCCAAAATATTTTTTCTCCTGACTACGGCCCTGCTATGAGATCTGTTCCATACTATCATCATATGCCAGGTCACCCAACACTTCCATCTTCAACCACCTCTATACAATCACAAGGATTCAAAATTATGGGTAGGTACACACTTATGTTTCCTGTCTTCCAAACAGAAAACTTTTGTTTTTTTCCACAGGTATGCTATTACCCATTGCAGCACCAACAGCTGGCAGCTCATACTGGAGAGAAAAAGAAAAAAAGAAAAAAAAAAAAAGACTAAATAGACTTTATTCAGCGATTTTGTCATCTTCCTGCAATCTAACCTAGAATGGTGATTACACAGGTGCATTAGCAGACAGCATTTTCTGCTGCCCTTTCTTCCCCACAACACTTCGTACAACTGCCAACTCGCCTGGCTGCTGGATAGCTGAATGGGGAATAACACAGGCAACATACTGGAAAAACTGCCATGCTGCTGGCAAAAGGGCATGCCTTTTTTTTTTTTTTCCTTGATCCTCAGGGCAGTGGCACAAGCTAACCTCTAGAAACACACCATCTTACAGTTAGAGACAACCCCAACACAAAGGTACAAGCAGGCAAGTTATTTCTTCAAAAGGAAAAATAAAAATAGGTTTAGGTAAACAGCACTGGCATTAAACATGATGCCCTAGCATTTAACTTGAAAGGCCCACTGCCCACATTTTTGTTGCTTAGTTCCACAAAGTTGTTTTCACAATTTACTGGCCCAACAGAAGCTCCTTATGAAGGCACCCAAAAGTCTTCACAGACAGAAATGCAAGCCTGTGTTCAGACTTCTACTTCAGGGGCAATCAGTAAACCAATGCCGTAACTGTAGATGAGAGGAAGATGAACAAAGCATGAAAAATATGGCAAAGTCCAAGATCCAGTGCCAGCATTGCTTTGTCCTTTTAAAATAATCGTTAACAACAGAGTGTACCAGGTATTCACAGGGCCTCCCTTTTTATCACCAGAGACTATCAGCATTAGGAAAACATAGTACGGTACCTCCACTATGTAAGTAATTGTGGAATTTATCATAGTGGACACTGAGACAAAGTTATGGTGTTTATTTTTTTATTTTCATAAGGGAAGCCACGAATCATGTGACAACTTTCCAGGGCAAACTGACTTCATTCTTGGTACCTGAAAAAGTTTAAGGTGGCTGTAGAAACTATGGATGAAACAGCTGGATAACAGTCACTGACTAGTATTTCCAAACAGCATTTCTGAACAAGGTCTTTACCATCTGGGACAAACAAATAAGCCTAATTATTTCAGTTTCCAAAAATCAGTTATTTTTAAGAAATATGCCAGCTATCTAGCTGTTCAATGCCCAGATTACCTAATCAATACAAAATAGCCTGTCAATCTTGCTCTGAATCCTTTGCCTGTCATCAGAAACACACTTACCATCCACCTTTGTAGCCCTCCTGGCAAATGTTCCTATTATCATTTTGTACAATGAAAAAAAAAATGCTCTTTTTTTGCTGCTTAGGAGGAACTATTACATTTATGATTCAGGCATTATCTGAACACAGTAAAACGGCATTATCTGATTTTTTAAAAAGAATCATAAACACTGATTCTCACAGTATACCTTCCCACTCTTTATTTCTTCACTGAGCAAGAAAATGCCTCATCCAGCTGTAATCAGAGACCACCTAACACTTTCAAAACAAACAAGAATGTTAATTTTGAATTCTAACCTAACCCAATGCCACAAAGCAAGCCACATGGGCAAAGCTCACATGCTCCTGCACAGACATAAGTCAAGCCTCAGGTATCCTCTGCTACAATTTTTAGACAATCAAATTTCCAAAACTTTCTGCCCTGAAGGACTCCATTTGGGTTTCACCAACGCACAGCCTGATTTTAACAGAACATAAAATGTTCCACAGTCTGTATGACATTTCTAGTATCTTTCTGGAAAGCTGCTACATAAACCTTTAGTCATCAGCATCCTATATGTAGCTTTATGATCAACTGTTTCCATTTCTATTTCTGTGTAATTTATACCATACATTGGCCTGCATTCCTTACGGAAAGCATTCTGGAAAGCATTTCAAAGAAAAAAAAATTCTTTTCAAGCACAATCTTTTTATCAGTACTGCAATATGTTAGTACAATTCCAGCAAAATTATGACGACACTAAAACCCATGCAAGTAGTAATCTTGCATGAAATCTATATCTAAAGTCTCCTGCCAGGCATTTGGCATTTCTTCCCTTTTTGTTACACAATTTAAGTTTTCATTTTTATAAATAATTTACCACCCAAGCTAGAATATTTTTAAATATAACCTTCTGAATGTGAATCAATGCACAGCTCACTTCCTGACTCCCTCTCCCAGCAAGTCAAGATTAAAGGCTACATTCAAACACTTCCCAAATGCAACGCACTGCTTGAACAGTTTTGACTCAAACCGTGCTGCTTGTCCAACTTTTGGACCACTGAGGTTCTTTTTAAGCAAATCTTTCCTCACCCTTGAGGCTGCTGCCTAGCAGCATTTGTGTGTGCTACTCAAGTGCTTACCAGCACAGTAGAGCTGCCATGCTGTCTTTTTGGCCATCTTTTCAGTAACTATCTTGTGTATCTACCAGTAACTCCCAAAACCTTCTTGTATTACCTGTAACAAACTCCATCTTCTTTAATCTTCTCATACTACCTTTACCAAATGATTCCTTCAACACCTAAAGCCATAGCTGCATGTTTTTTGTGTGCCTCCCAACACTCCTTGAGAGAGCATCTTCATCGTTTTGGTAGAGGCAGCCTTGAAGATTCCACCCACCTGAATAATTAAGGTACCACCACCTCCTTTTTAGCAGCCATCAGAAACCATAAATCTAATCATATCTAAATCATAAAGCATATGTTAGCAGGTGGCTTAACATTTAATTCCTAGGCTCATTTGATGTATGTTTCTGAGCAACACACACCTCACAGTGGTTTTCTGCATATTAATTACAGGGGGGGGGGTTATTAGTTAAAAGAAAATAAAAACCTTGGGGAGAGGAGGAGAATATGCAACTAGAACTGACCATAAATCCCGATAAAAGCCACACTTAGGATCACAAGAAGTCATCATTCATCTTTCGGGCAATAATATGCAAATACACGTAAGATACAAGCCTTTTATAACAAAAAAAAATTTAAAAAATAAATCTGCAACTTCAGCAGAAAAAGCATGCAGAAAAATTCAACCAAAGTCTAGTTTTCAAAGGTCTCCTGTGAGATTATGAAAATTAACAACAACCTACAGAAGAAACCTCACAGGACACTTAAGGTTTCTTTCATCTAAGGAGGTTGTGAGGGAAGTGTGTAAAAATATACACCCCATTGTAAAACCACTGGAGAAAGCAAACTTCATGGGGGACAGTAGATTTGCACATCCTGAAGCATTCCTTTTTGTGTGCATTCATTCCAAGATGCCCACTTTTTAAACTAAAAAAAGCCCAAAAGACAAATGAGGGTTGTTAGAAAAAAGCAAGTTCACCATTATGAAACTGAAACAGTATTACTAAATATTAGAGGTACACCTCTGTTTAGGCACATAGGTACAGATACATAGGTTTAGTTACACCATTGCAGTTTTATAGCTCTGTTGTTGTCAGACCTTCACGTGAGACCCTGCTATTCCTCAATACTTCCTTTTTTGCAGAACAGGGAGCTTGGTTAGTACGTATTGAATCTTATAAAAATTAATGTTTCAGCACTACTGAGATGACATAAAATAT
The DNA here is from genome assembly GCF_947461875.1 of Haliaeetus albicilla. Classification (NCBI taxonomy): domain Eukaryota; kingdom Metazoa; phylum Chordata; class Aves; order Accipitriformes; family Accipitridae; genus Haliaeetus; species Haliaeetus albicilla. Next base: position 22,140,234 of record NC_091491.1, on the reverse strand, counting down.
TTAAGACACTACAATTAAAAGCCATTAGAAAGAGGAGCATGTGTTTTAACCACATGCGCTACTTTTAGTTACCTCTTTGAGAAGATTAAAATTAAGCAGCTTTTGCTTTTCAACCCACTCACACCCTCCCACTACAAATTCTGTCTGAGCTAATCCTCCCTCTACAGACGTCAAAACAGGGCATAAGTATTACAGCTACTTACTGCCAAAATGTGTTGGTTTAATATCCCATTACTATTGTAATACTGGCACAATAACTTATTATATGTGACAGCTTTTGCAGTTAGTCAAGGATAGAGCCACTTACTCTGTAGTTTTTTCATCCACATGAAACTATATTTGTGGAAGAGAAAATTTAAGGTCTGAACTAGGTGCTCATCTCACACTATAATGCCAGACAAAATAAAAGGCTTATAAGGTCATCACATGCACTCTTCCCGCCCCATCATTTCCATTGTCCCAGCCTTTATGTAAAGCGATCAGGTTATGGTATTTACAAATACACTGTTTAACCCCTTACTTCCTAGCATTTTTAAAAAGACTTTCACAGATTTTTTTGGGGGGGGGGGTGGGGGGGGTTAAGTGCAACATTCCGCATGAAGGCCAAGACGATCTCCTTGTCAGAACACATTTCCGATGTAAAGTCCATGCTCGTCAAAAGGTTCACGATTATCTTCAGGAACCTGCAGTGCAGAAATACACTAAGAAGCCCGTTCAAGGCTCTAAAAATATTTAGGTTAAAGTAGATACAACGAAAGGGACTGCTATCAGACATACCAAAGACAACAGGCATCAAAAAAAGGCAAATACAAGTAAGTTACTCCACTCCAGGCACAGCACATCGACCAACAAGAGGTGACAAAGTACCAGCCGCCGGAGAAGCACAGCACCTCTGCGACAGCACCCTTCGGTTCGCCCGCCAAGGCTGCCAGATACGGAGTCGGTCACGGCAGAGGGACTGACGAGCCCCTCTCGGGCTCCTGCCTTGCACGACGTGTGTGCGCTCACGCACGCACACGCGGTCTGGAGGCGCTAAGCTGCGCGGACCGCTCGCGCACACACCCGGAACGGAGCCCGTGAGCACCGAGAGCCGGCTGGCTGCCCGCGGGTACCAACCCGGAGACAAAGTTCATCCCGCCGAGGCCCCGCGGAGGCGGCCAGGCCGGGCGCGGGGGGCAGCTCGCCGCCGGCCGCAGACCGCCAGCCCGCGCGGCCGAGACTGCCGCCGCCCGCAGCACTTCTGCCGCTCCGCGTCTCCCCGCTGCGCGGCGCAGGCGGGACCGAGGGGGACCCTTCCCGGCCCTCTCAGCCGGGCGCGGGGCAGCCGCTCCCGCCGCACCCCCTCTCTCCCCCGGCGTCGGCAGCGGTCTCCCGCCGGAGCCGCCGAGTATTTAACGGGGGGGGGGGGGGGGGGTGGGAAGGAAGCACCCCAGATACAGCCGGGTCGTACCGGGGCACCGGCCCGAGCGCTCCCCGGCAGCGCACCCAGGGCAACGTCCCGTCCGCGGGGACACCCCGCCCGCAGCGCCCCCCTCACCCGCTCGGCGCCTCCGCCGGGGCCAGAGCTGGAGCCGCTGCCCGCCGCCACGCCACGGCTCCGGCTCGGCAGCCTGCCGAGCGCCTCGACTCCTGCGAGCGCCGCCCCCGAGCGGCCGCGCCGCCCGCCCGCCGGCGCCCCCTGCCGCCCGCCCCGGAGCGGAGCGGGGCCCGCCGTGCCGTGCCGTGCCGTGCCGTGCCGTGCCGTGCCGTGCCGCCCCGCGGGGCCGGTGGTGCCCGCGACATGAGGGCGCGGCGGAGGACCTGCCCGGGCCGCGCGCCCCCGCTCCCTGCCCTCGGCTTCCCCGGCGCGGGACGGGACGGGACGGGACGGCTCCTAGCGCGGCGGGGACGGCCCGTTCGCCGTTCCAACAGCTGGGCGTGGGGAGGGGGCGCCCGTTGCTGCCCGCCGTACTTGCGGTCCCCGGGCCGCCCGCCGAGGGGCTGGGCGGTTTCAGGCCTCTGAGGACGGCTTCTTTCCTGACCACCGTTGCGGGAGAGCAGCCAGAGGCTCCGGGGCCAACAGCGGGCATCTAGTCCCAGTTCCCCCGCATCAGAGCCCTGTGTTTCCAACTTCGTGCTGCTTCCAGCGTTTGAGTAGACGGCCACCGGTTAGTTCCCTGGAGGCACAGCAGAAACATCTAACGCAGCTAAGCAAAATGGTTATTGCTAGCGACTCCGCTCGCAAATTCTTCTCGTGCTTAACTTACCAGGAAGCACAGCTGGAACATTCTCATAGCCCTTTGTAAGAAAAGCCGATTTCAAGTCCTTGTCAAAGGAGAACTCCACCAATCTCAATAAAAAGATAAAGCCAACATGTTCCGTTGTATAGCTGATGCAACTGAAGTCATTTCATAACTTGCAAAGTATTCGCCTGGATTTGCTGCCAGCAAAGAAGCTCCCAGCTAATCAGCCTTTCCTGTCATAGGGGCTCATTCTGCTCTACCAGCAGGAGCACTTGTTTAATCCTACAAGCTGATCGTCTTGCAAATACATCAGTTTTTCCACATCTCCCTAAAACAGATGCCAAAATTAATTCTGCAGATTTGGGGAATGCCTTAATTCCCTTTACAGGCACCTCCTTTGACATGTCTATACAGAACCTAAGCAAATACTGGGTGATCAAAGTAGAGGTGCTGACATGAAACATTTGGCAGCAGGGTTTATGGACAAATGGCTGCAGGTTCTTTTTGTTGCAGTCTGGAGTCACCTCAAAGAGTATGTGTGGTTCGCATAGTCCCACAGTTCCACTTGAAACCCTGGATACTTCAGCCAGCTTCCGACTGTGTTGTCATGCTGCTCTGCCCGCCAAGCTACTTATCTGTGTTGCCTCTGCTCTTCAGTCATGGTGACTGGTGGTCACTGCCCCGTAAATAGCAGCATGGAGCCAGATTTGCTTGCTTTGATACTGCACATCCACAGAGGTAACACACATAGCACAAAAAGAGTGGGAACGTTTTTCTAGCTAGACTAGTACTTTTGCCTAGCTGGTATGATTTTACCTAGAAGAGTACTGAGGTTCTCCACCTTCTTTCCTTTTGGCCTAAGAAGTAGGAATTAATCCAGTTTTAACTGACAGACTGCACAGTGATGTGAGTTGTGGTCATCCAGCTGCAGATCAGAAGACTGGAGCCTTTACCAACTGCTGCTCTTTAAAAAACCATACCCAGAGATGCTCAGCAGCACGGTGGTTGGCCTGCCAGCTGACGGCTACACATCAAATACACAGAAGCTGCTGTTCTTCCCAGCTACCAGCATCACATCAGATTAGAGCTAATCACTCATAATGATTGTCCTACTTTTTAGAAAACCAGTACCAGCCATCTGAAAAAGAATGGTTTGTGGAAGAGTAGAAGACAAATTATGGGACCCCAGATATGGAACAGTGAGACTTCTGAGACTGTCGTTCACTAGATCACTTTAGGGCACGTTAGGATCGCATAATGCCCAACATCAACACAGAGAAATCTGGCCCTTCCCTACCCAGAAAACAGAATACATACTTTACAGAAAAATCATCTCCGTATGGAAACAATGATTTACCATGATAGCAAATGCTTGCCAGGGGAGTTACATTTCCACCTCCATCCAGAACAAAGTGCAATTCACAAAGGAGTCAGGATTCAGGAATTGTCAATCTGTTCTCCATGTAATAAAAGGATTTAGTTTTCTTCACAGAATGTTTTTCCTTTGGAGAATAAAAAACAGTTGTCTATACACACAAAAGAAATCAACTTCATTAGAGAAAAAGTCATTATGATATTTATAATACAAAAGACTATGTACTCAAAAGTTGTTAATAGCCTGAAAACTTCGCTGCAGAAACCGCATACACTTGGATTTTAAAGATTAAATTAGAGGAGACAAACTGAGTACTTGCAGGGCAGAGCAACTGCAGCTACTGTCTTTGGAGGAGACTTGGAGCTACCCACAGTCCCACGATATCGCCTCGCTTCATATTCTCGTCAGTTGGATCTACCTTCTCGTATACATACCATTATGCATCCAATGAACTTCTCATCGTGCAAATACTACTTTGTATCATCAGAATTTGCTTTTCCAGCAAGTATTGTAAGGATGTCCTTACAGTAGAGTGAATGAGATATGAACTAACAAAAATTCTGTTGCTTTAACCAAATGGTAACAGAGCGTCTATGGATGATAAAACTGAGCTCGCTCACTAGCATCCACCAGCTGCTACTGAGACAATCCATGATTATATGTAGTCAAAACAGTGTAGTGTCCTCTGTCTGACCTCAACCCCAAGCGGTAAACTGACAACCTGAATTCTAGAGGACAGGTCATGGTGAAACACAGCCTCATCACCCAGGGAGGACAGTTCTAATTTTATAGTTTACTAGATTTCCAAGCTCCTGATACTCATCCTGGCTTTTTTTTTTTCTCCTCCCTCCCACTTGTTTGTTTGTTTGTTTGTTTTTAGAAAAAAACCCAAACAGTTTCCAACTGGATGGTGGGTTGTTTGGGGTTTTTTTCCCTCCCCTTCCTTCACTTGTAGTCACACAGAGTCAGAGCAACTACACATCCTTCTGTTTGCCAGAGTTTTTGAATAGGAGATTCTTGGGAGAAGGTAAGGGTTGGATCGGGGCTCTCCTGCAGGCAAATTCTAACACACATAATACACAATCAGTTATGTTTTACAGTATAAATTAATTCAATTTTCTGTTTAATCCAACAGGTAATACTTTCGCAAGAAATGAGAATCAGGAAGAAAGCCCAAAGACTTTACTGAAAATACCAGCCAGATCCCAGCTACTGCTCCCAAAAGCCATGACAGCAATGGAGCACAGTACATAAGCACAAGTGAGTGGGTAGAGAAAGAGGTTAAGTCACTGCTCTACAGACAAGTTTGCAGTCAATTTTGCTCATAAAGGAGGGTTTCAGGCACTCCTAAGCTATTATACATTTGAACTATGGGAGTATTTTATACAAGGTAATATTTGAATAAGGTGTTTACGTTCTAAGGTTACTTCTTCACTCTAACAGTTTCAGGCCCTATACATTTGCAGGGCTTTTGCTTCTTTTAAGAACACAAGAGTTTCAGCGGTCTGAATCATTCTTTCAGTTCCATTGTTTGATGTTGGCCGGATTTCTCAGCTACATGCCTGAATGCCTTAGAGAGTCCTTACTCTTCATCTAGCACAAGGTCCCTTCTGACAATACCCCAGTGCGTAGCAAGCATTGTTTTCGGTTTGCTAATTACTGAGATGTTTTCTGTCTCAGCCTACTGCTCTTAAGTATTTAAAGAAACTGCTGACAGTTCTGGAAGGAAGCCCCTTTAAAAAGTTATTTATGCCTGCTTTTTGCCACCACATACCTGAAGTCTGGTGTCACCTCTTTCAGTTGCTTTGTGCGTGTTCCTGCATCATTCCAAGTGTCATGTGGTGTTTCTATCCAATACCTGACAAAGTTAGCCCTGGTTTTATAGCTTTGATGATCTGTGTGTATTTCAGCATCATATTCCTATAACATCCTGGGACAGTTACCATTAAATTACCTCACTCCAAGTCTCGTGGACCTTTTGGAATCTTTTAATAATGTCTTAACCATTGGTCTGGAGATCACTCCACAGCCACTCACCCAGATTTCTGTAACTCTTCTATTGCATTACAGCAGCTGCTGTTTTCTTCAGAGGCTGCTGTTACGGGTTCGTGTGGTGCGTGGGGTTTTTTTGTTTGTTAGCGGGGGAGGGTCGGCCGGGCCGGCTCCCGCTCGCAGCTGCTGGAAGCTCCCCCGGCTCCAGGCCGGACCCGCCTCTGGCCCAGGCCGAGCCCATCGGTGACGGTGGTAGCGCCTCGGGGAGAACACGGGGGGACCCCACGGTGGAGCAGGGGAGGAGCGAGGAGGAAGGAGCGGCAGAGACCCGGGGCGGCGAGCTGACCCCAGCCCCCGTCCCCTGTTGCCCTGCGCCGCCGGGGGGAGGAGGCGGAGAGAACCGGGAGGGGAGCTGAGGCGGGAAGGAGGGAGGGCTGGGGGGAAGGTGTTCTAAGGGTCGGGTGCCCTTCCCAGGGTCCTCGTTCTGGTTCGACTGGTAGCACATTAAATCGATCTTGTCTCTTCCCCAAGCTGAGCCTGCCTCTTGCCCGTGACCGTAAGTGGCGAGTGATCCCTCCCAGTCCTTATCTCCACCCGCGACCCTGCCTTTGTGTTTTCTCCTCATCCCCCCGGGGCCGGGGCCGGGGGGGGGCGTGGGAGCGAGCGGCTGCGTCGTGATTTGTTACCGGGTGGGCTTAAACCACGACAGTTGTCTATTACCTTATTCGCCAGCATTTCTACGTATATGGCTTTACAGCATTTAAATTATCTCTGCAGGGAGTCACTCAGTTCAACCCTCAGACATGCTATTTTACAGTGTATCGTGTTCATGTTAAATATTATGTTTTCATCTCTTGCTCTCAGGCTTAACTTCCTGATAATATCATCACACTCAGCCTCATCAGTTTCAGCAGTAATCAAGCAATCAGAAATTAAAGTAGATACTAGGAATATTACCACATAATTTTTCTCTACTCTTTCATTGGTTGATTAAACCCCAAATAATAATTACAAATTCTACATTGTTTCTAAGTGGTATTAAACAGACACAGCAGAAGATGCCTTATCTGGTTGTACTTGCCGATATTCCCCTTTCTTATGGATAGCATCAGAAAAAAACCTTTATTTTCCAGAGTGAACAGAAGATTGCTGTTTGCACATGACTCTATGTCCTGGAGTATAAACAGGTATCTAATATTCCTTCCTTTGGAAAATCATCTAATTTAGTTGCAGGATTTTCAAAAATAAATTAGGACATCTGAACAAATATAACTTCCTTCTCCTTTCTTTTCCAAGCCCCACTATCATGCAGCTGGATGCGTACCAACCATGGCATTAAAATACAGGCATCTCATCCCAGCAGGTCCACATTTTATCCCAGCAGGACCCTACCTGGTCACAAGAGCATTGCCAGTGCATATCAGAATAACAAAGACCACTTAATCAAGTAATTGAACAGCAATGCCATCAACTACCTACAAAGGTAGTGTTAATATTCATGGGATAGGTATCACCAAATGGCAATATTGCACATCACATTCCAGTTGTGCTTTTCCTAAATGTGGAAACAGGGGGTCATAATTCTGAAGAAAAGAGCTTGTTATCACTTCTTTATGGAGAAATTACTGCAAGCAGCAGAAACCACGAACCAAGTTTGGGGCTAAAGTTTTCGAAAGAGGAAGTCTGTGTGGGACCACGCTCATGGAGGAATCTGTGCAATATAAATAGACATTATGTATGCTAAGATAATACCCATATCACGCATTGCTGATTTCTCCCCAACAGAAAACCAGACACCTGTTTCCACTTTGCAGAGGTTCGGCAGTAGTCCTTGTAGCCAAATTTCTTCAGTATGGACATGCTAGCATAAGACAGAGTATGGAACCATAGCTCTCATTTCACTCAGTACCACTGGAAAGGAAGCTTAAGTGGCTTTTTTTTTTTTTTTTTTTTTTTTTGGCATAATGCCTTATGACACATCATACATCAGTTCATTCAGGACATCAAAGAGCTCCTGTTCATAACTCACACTGCAAAGCAGTTTTAAATAAGATCCTACACTCATCTGAGAGCATAAACAAACTCTAGCTTTTGTTACCTTACAAGATCTCTTTTAATGAGTATTGCTTACATTGATAATCAGTTATCCTATTCATAGATTTTTATCCAGGTGTTATTCTGAACACCTATTTAAGTTTAAATAGCACATATAATGAGAAGTGACAACTTCTTGAACAGCCTTAAACCAAAATTAAATGTTAAGGAACTTTGCTTTTAAATCACCCTGCTTTGCCTCTCCCAGTGGTAGTCAGCAGTGTAGGGCTGTGAGGTGGAAACAGACTTGGAGAAAGCACCCACCTTTGCCACTCTAGTAGGTGCACTATTTGCCTAGCTTATTATTGCACCTATTTAAAGCTCCATTTGGTAATTTTCCACTAGGATTAGCTTCTGAAAAGAAACTCCACAAAGGGTTTAGCATAATCCTCCAAAACACAGGTCTCAGATTATCTGAATATGTATCATTGCCTTTATTTGCATTTCAAACAACTTCAATGAAAGTAGAAATGCCCCAAAAGGCAGCAGGTGCTTAGAAAAAGCCTCAAAAACAACCCTTAAAAAAACTGCATACATACACAACTATTCTCCAGTGTCATTCATGATCCCAAACAGCTCCTTCTGTCTCCCTGGAATAAGGCAAGCCATTCTTACAGCACTTAATTGGTTCTAGGGGTAACCAAGTCCAGCTGCTCTGTTTAGCAAAGCAGCACAGCTGCCTTCTCTCAGTCCAGAGGAGCTGAGAAGAGGGGAAAAAAAATGGAAAGTACCCACCACTTCAAGAGCTCCATTCCCAGGGTCTCAGAAACCTGACTAGAATTTGGATTGGAATTTTAAACAGATCCCTTAGGAGCAGCAATTGGCTTCCTAGGCAACCAGGGTGGCCGCATTGCTGTGCTGCTTACATGTAGATAGGAGGAAGAGGAGGGGGTGTGGAAAGATATATATACACATATAATTGCCCTTTTACACTCACAGGAGGGTTTCCTAGTTCATAAATATTCTTGCTGCAAGGTGTGATTTTAGTTAAATTCAGACTCGACTTGCCAAAGTGGTAGGCAGTAAAGTTATTCAGAGTGACAGCCCTTCTGTTGCTGGGTGAGTTGGGACCAGATGGCAGCAAAACTGGCTTTAGAGTATCTGAATGCTTCCTGGTGCCTGAGGATTGCCCAGGTACCTTGTTGGAGAAGATTTCTGACCCTTCTGGTGGGCAGAACTAAAGAGTTGTCCATGAAGCTAGGTGAATTTTAAGCACATTGTATTATTTCCCTGTTGTATTTAGTTCTCAGGGAAACTGCCAACTTTAAAAGCCTAATAAGGGAAACCTACCTAGAAAAAAGCCCTCGGCACTAACATTATCACTGCCACCTTCCTTATTACCCCGTTCTCTGATATGCTTCAAACCCGCTCATGCGGGACCTCACCCAGACATGAAAAGGGATGGGCTGTGTCTCCTTAGTCATTGGCCTTCTATTAAAACCAATACCAAGGGCGCCCATATAGCAAATGTATGTCCTACATTGCTGTCCAAAATCTGGAGATGGGAAAAGCCTTGAAATAGTTAATGGAGACATACACAGAAGCTCATGTTGACATACAAATATTATTCATACTGTACCCTTTGTCACCAGAGAGTCAAAAAATTCATATGGAACAGGACATCTCAGTCTCTATAGTTAGTAATGCTGGCAGGTACAGCTGCATTTGGCATACCGACCTGATGTTCCATCAGGAAAGAATGTATACATGAATACAGATAACATGGGTGGGTGCAGCAGAAACAACATTCAAAGAAGAATATTAAGTCATTGCTACTTGAAATACTAATAACACCAAACAATTTAAGTGGCTGAGTATCTTAGCTTCCTATTTCTGTGAACAAATCTATTGGCTGAGAATGCGAGACATGTAGTCTGGACCCATATTGTAGTTCGAGTAAAAATAGTACTGCAAGACCCACCTTCCAAACTTTTAATTCTTACTGCTTAAAATTAACACTGACTGATATATTGGGAATCAGCAGAAGGCATCTTCTACACACGTACATGCACATACTACTGTATCAGATGAACTTCCAGTATGAACACATATAATTGCTCCAAGGCAGGAATAGTAACCTACTAAGCAGATATAAAGCCAGACACTTCAATATCATTTACTTCCAACTTTATTTAATATTCATGTCAGGAATACACCTCATTTTTAGGGCTCAATTCTTATGCATTAACATACAGAAGGCACTTCGCCAGTGTTGTAGGAGTAAATAAGAAAGTGGGTAGAATGTAGAGAGTGAATGAGTTGTGTAGCATTTTCTCAGCATGACAGAGGAAAAGCAGCGTGGCTAAGCCGGGCTTCTCTGTTTCTACGCCCACATAGGGTGAGTATTTCAAGTATTCATTTCGTCCTCACTACTTCAAGGTTTGTCAAATGAACAAGAGTAGCTCCAACTCTAGGACAGCTTGTTTTCAGACAAGGAAGAGAAAAAGCCATATTTTAATATTTGAGTCAGCTTGGATGAGCCCACCATGAACACCAGTGATGACCAGGCAAGAGACAGTATTCTGAGAAGATCTAGATAAGCAAACTGCAATTGTAGCCCTGCCCAATTGCTTTCAGGTCATTTAAGCTCCTTTTAGTCTTACAGATCTTTCCCTAGTACATTGTGGGAAGAAAAAAAAAAAATCCCCATTCTACTCTATACCTATGGACTCTTTAGCCAGTTAATGCCTAATCCTTCCCTTGCCTTTTTTAAGGGACTAGAATACTTTGCTTTTGCACTTACAGTTTTCAGATACAGCACAGCTGAAGCTTCACGGATCAAAGCCAGAGCTTCATCAGAATTAGGTTTTGACAATATAACTGAAATAGAACAGAAACTGGGAAATAAATAGCAGCTGAAAATAAGCATGCACGCAGTCAGATGCATGGACTTTTAGGAAAGAATTTCTAGATCACAATAAGCTTACTTAAATACTGAAGTGATGGGCCAGAGTATTCTGCACTGCTTAGGCAGCTCAGAACAACTGAGAAACCATCAAACACTCTCTCCCAGATGTTAATTTCTGAGCCCATTTCTGACATCATTTTTCCTAGCAGAAAAAGTGTATTAGGTCCAATCCTGCTAGTAAAGCCCTAGACAGATCTTTATTTTTGCTAGAACATGAAGCAGAACTGGCAGGTCCCAGAATCATGATTTGGAAAGGCATTTACACTTTCTTGCCGTTCAAGTTTTGTTAATGAATTAGTAATACATTACTACAACCTCATAGATCATAAGTGTCCTTACTTTCCTGAACTCTGGGGCTATTTCTTAAAGTTGTCCCCATGCTCCTTTTTTAAGGGTCTCCTTCTTCCCTCTGAAAATACAATTTAGTAGCACTTCTTACATAGGGGGATAGTTCCACTGCCGTCAGTAGAGTTACTGCTGATTTAAAACTGTATAAATGATGTCATAAAAAGATGTACTTACCTCAGGCTTTTGAAATCCTAGAGTCAAGTACCTTTGTTGCCGACGACTCCGTTTGGAGTACACCCCATTCACACTGCTTCTAAACCTCAGCTGCGTACTGGGGAACTGAAAGGGCCAGCTGCTCCCTATGGGGCAGGGAGCAATAACACAGCCAGCAGGCAGGGGCCTCGCCACCCAGGGCCAGCCCCACACTGCTCCAGCAAGGGGAGCAGGGCAGACCCGCAGGTGGGGGCCATGTTTGAGCAAGAGCCCAGGTCCTCAGGTGAGTTCATGGTGAGGAAGCAGGTCCCACGTCGAGCCAGGAGGTAAATCGCCAGGTCAGAATCAGACCAAGCGATTGACAGGCAGGTTCACAGTGACAAGACATGCCCAAGGTCAAGTCAGGGTCCAGATCAATGTGGTCTATGGCAAGGCAGACCTATAGCTGAACTAGACACTGGCACCCCAACAGCATAGTACACACCAGGACTAGAGGGCCCAGACTGAGCTTAAACGGGCTCCTGTGGCCACAAGCAGGGGTTTGGCTGGGGGCACTGGGTGAGGATGGTCAGGACCATTAAGGCCCGTTAGCACCCTCAGGGCCATAACACGTATTTCTTTCCCATATGAGCCTCTGACAGCGTTTCTTGTTTACAGCCATGCCTAGTGACACCTTCCTCAGTGAACCGTGTTGTGTATTAATCAGTTCTTTTAGTATTCTACAAATAGCATCACTGGCTCTCAACAGTTGCCTCTTAGGAGATTTCCACCATCAGTTCAGATACGTGTGAAGTGTGGCAAACACAAACAACAGAAGCAAAGGGCCAGGATACGAAGCTGAAATGTGATAGTAGGTCAGGAGAATGACGCCTTCCCACAGCTGAAGATCCAGTACAAGCAATGGGATGGCAACAAAATCTACTTCACTGAGTCTGATGATTGCTTGGAAAAAACGGTAACTTTGGAAGTGCTCTGTAAAATGATAGGTGCTAAAAAGGCTACTTGGAGATTACCCTTTATTGCATATGTTGTAAGGGGAAATGTAATACTTTTATTTTTAGAGTGTTAAAGACAGCATAATTTTTTTAGCTTAAACAAACAAAAATCAGGCCAAATGATGGCCTTAGAGGTCACCCCTATCTTGCATGAATACAGGCTCTCAGCATTCAGTGTTCATGAAGAGTGCCTGCCAGTATAAATCATTTGTCATTGTCACTGTGAGAACTCATGGGCTTGGGTTTTTTGGGGTTGTTTTTTTTTCAGAAAACTGCGACTTCTTTGTATTGTTAGTTTTTGCATAGAGCTAACTAGCATGTTTCAAGGGCAGGACAAGATCAAGAAAAGATGGGAGGCTATTGAGTCAGAAATGTGAGAGAGACAAATGAGTTGTGCACTGTGTGATGATAAAAAAAGACCATTTGATAATAGGCACTGCAGAGAATAGCTAAATAACACAAATTGTATGCATGAGCATCATATTGTCCATAATGAAAAGAATCAACCAAGCAAAGGCCCAAATGCTTATTAGCTCAAGTACTTGTCTGAAAACAAACATATTCATATGAATGCAGCTGTCAGTAAGAACCTGATTAATCCCACAATCCCAAATGAAGAGTGACCCAGCTGCAGCAGTCTTAAGAGCTTCATTTTCAGATATAGGAGAGAAAGGAAGAATTTTACTATTGCTACCCAGAAAAAGCTGCAGGCCCCCTTAAATATGAATTAGGGATCATACCTGATGGAGCACAGGTCCTATTTAGGGATCAAGGCCTGAGGGACCCATCAAACTACTTATTGATGTATAGCATGGTAAGGAATACATGCCATGGACCTTATCAACCAAACAGACAGGCGGGGCGTGAATACTCTCAGTCTGTCACTTGTTCAAAGGTCTACAATTATCTCCCAATTTGGAACCTTATCTCCACATCTGTGCTATGGAAGAACTAGGGTTTGAATCTGTATCTGAGCACCAAACATCTATATACATTGTAAGCTGTAGCCCAAGTGTGGAGAAAATAGAGCAACTTGCCTCTCTCTCACTGATAATTATTAAAGTGAGCTCTCACTGCTTTCACAGCTGCAGGAAATCAGGGGACTATTTTCCTGACAGCCTTCAAGTGAAGGGAGTTTTCTATTTTGAGACTTTCATTACCCTCCCCCACTTCCAATAGTTTGATATTCCTTTTCAGAAGCTTGAAAATAATATTAGCCACTGAAATTTGTCTTTTTTTCCTCAAAAACTGATGTTCTAAAATTGAAGTTGAAATTGAAACAGCATTTCAGTAATTTTTTTCCCTGTATGCAATGGCAGTCTTAGTAGATTCTTAGAGCTTTTAAAATAGCCTATATTGGTTGTGCTTATTTTGTAGGCTGATTTCAGACACACAAAGAGGACTCTGCCATCTCCCCAGTGACCTCAGTTGGGTTATTTCACATTTACATCAGCATGACTAAGAGGAGGAGAGTTAGCCCTTCTTAAAAGTCAGATAGCAATGAATGCCTCTTGCCCACAGTCAAGTGCAAGTTCTGAATGAGGAAAGCATTCTTAGATTTAATACATATCTGAGTTCCACTGAACTGCTGCTAATATTAGGTACAGGTTTAAAGAATATTTTTTTAAAATTTCCTTTAAATTGGCACAGATACAAAGCAAACTGCCTCTTACATTCTGCTCTCAGCAATGCTGGTGTCAGATTTACTTCACCTCCCTGCATGAGCAGTAAAACAAAGCCAGATGGGAATTATGAAGATGAGCTGAGGTGTCTCAAAGGAACAATCAAAACCAGACAGGCCAACTATGCCAGGTAACTCAGGTAAATCCTTTTAAGGTTGTATAGCCCTTTAGAAGGGACCATGTGCAATTGGGAAAGAGGACAACTAAAACCAGACCTACACAGGCTGTGCTATGAAACTTAAATGGCTTTTTTCTGGCTGCCTGTACTTAAAAAAGTAAAACCACTGTATAAATCTCAGCCAGGTTTATGGGTTAGACCTACTGTGAGTAAAGTGACATTGTACAGTTTGTATGTGTTTATTTATTTGTTATCTTGCACATGAGGAGCAAATGCTTGTTTCTTAACAGATTATACAACAACCTTTGTTTCTCTAAGGGTACTGCCTAATGTTTAGAGGCCTCTGTTTATAATGCATTGAAAGTATGTTTTCTTTTGGATTTTTCTACTCTGGCAAATTAGAAGTCCCCTGCAGGGGGGGAAATATTTAACTGTAGACTTTCAGTAACAAATTCACACTCTTACGCTGAATAATTTGTTGATTAAATGTAGTAGCCTGCAGCCTCTTAACAGCTTTCTCATTGAAAATGGTAAGGAGGCAGCAGAATTGGTAAAATGTATCTTTTCCCAAAAAATTTAGCGTCAGCAGTCTTGGGCATATTTTTTCCCTCTCTCTCATGTATATAATTATTTACTCTTGTAACAAATACGCAGTTCATAGTCCAGTCAGTATAGTGTTCGATAGACTTTAGGCCATTGTGATACTGGGTCTCATAAAACAATCATTTAAGATCTAACTCATTGCATAACTTGTCACAGCAGGCAATACTGTGTTAAGGCCTGTTTTGTTCTCAGCTGATAGATGGGTAGGTTATTAAAGCACATATAGATGAGACAGCTAATTTAACACCCTCGATGCTTAAAAAATAAGCTTGCTAAAAGAGACAGTGATTTCGTGTGGCTTTCCTACCGCTGATAAAAAATGGCAGTTTTCCTCTCTGGTTTTAAAGCTAAACGTTTCAGTTCTGAACAAAAGAGGTGGGTAAACAAGTGGCTTTGAGGACAGGAGGAAAACATTGCTATTCTTTGCAATGAATGCTCTAAAGCGTGAAAGCAGAATACTCTGCATTGTATCTATGATACTGCTGTCTCCCTAACGCACAAAGGGATGGTACATGGGCTCACACAACTTTGACTGCAGCAAAGTAGCACGGATCCCAATGGTGTGCCCATGGAGCTTTCATTAGAAATGGAGATGCATGGTGTGTCTTATCTCATCCCCTGAAAGACTTTGCGATGTGTCAGTTGTCAGCAGCGCACAAAGATTACAAAAGCAGTCTAGCAAAGCAGGTTTAAAGTTGCACAGTTTAGTGTAAACCAGCATCCCCCTCCGAAAAAAACACATCCTAAGAGAAATGGAAGAAGGTTCAGACTTCAGTCCACCAAGTATAAACAGTCTGAATTATGATGCCTCTGCCTTTCCTCAGCATATCATTGTTATTATAGGAAAAACTCCTGTTGAACTTGCAGCCCATATGTCACATGTGTTTATGTACTGTTCTGGCCTTCAAAGTCAACAGAACATGGGCACAGAGGCATTCATTAGTGAGCAACCTTGATAAAACACCGATGAAACATCAGACTCATATCAGCTGAAACAGCAGTTGTATATTGAGGAATTTCTTGCCTGAAGAGGAATAGACAACTTCATTGTCTGTCTGCTCTAAAAATCTGGAAATTATCAGGTCAGACAGAGCTGCCCACAGGATTATTGTTTTATCTTAATATGATCCCAGTTAGTGCCTCTGAAACAGCTGTTCTACAAATTTTGTCTCCAAAAAGGCAGTGTAACAAAAGACTGCACTTAGCATCTCAGCCTTGCCTCTAATTACTTCAGTTTCTCTTCATGTGTTTCTCTCTTCTGATACAGGTTACAGGTATAGCTGAGAAATTATTTTGTTAACCCAGAATCCTATAGGCTTAACAAACTCCCTATACCTATGTCATCTTGCAGAATTTTATCTTCAGGTAATTTGTGAATGAATGAAGAGCAGAAATATTACTTAATATCAAATATGGATTAGCTTAACTACTTCTTGAAGTTAAAGAGTATTATAAGAAAAGAATTGAACTCAGTCTTTATTCCTATACATTTTAAACATCTTTTAACACATTACCTGGTCTGGTGCCATACAGACTTTTATCTTAAAGGTTTTTCAAATGCAAGTGATGGCAAACATGTTTCAGCTCTGTAATTGCTTTCTTTTCTTTGTCAAAACTAGTGACAGAACACAAGTCTCATATCCAATAATGCTGATATTAATATGTGCTGTAAAAAAAATTTTTTTTAGGCTAGTGATTCTTGTTACTCTTGCCAGCAAATATTTCACAACCAGCCAGTTATTCTGGCTGTGAGAATAACTCTCAAAACTTCCCTAAGTGTCTACAATGGTATAATATTTTGTGCTTTCAGTTTTGCTTCTTGCTTTTTATATTTTGGTTTTCCTTCATGAGACAATGGTTGAAAGGATCATTTAGTATTACGAATTACAAAAATATTTTGTTTTCAGTCCACTGCTGCATTTTATTTTGATGACCTTTTCAGTTATCTTCAGATGGATTCTCTTAAAATGTTTTTAATTGTACATATTTTGTTTGAAAAAACCACATGTGGAATATAAGAAATCATTATTGGAAAGAGCTCTTCAGTATTAAGTTCTTCAGTTTTAGCCAATGATTTACAATTCCAGCATACTTAAATTGTATAACCTGAATGATATTCCCAGAACTTTGTACTCAAACTAAGCTAGGGAAACTGCTAGTAAAGTAATCAATCCTTTTTGTAAACTGTATCTGTCTTGTCCACGGGTGATCTCATTACAAGTCTGAATACGATACACAAATCTCTGTCAAATCTGCTGGCTTCTGGCATGTTGAGAGAGAAATCATAGGAGCCAAGTAATACTTGAGGTAATAAAATGGACTGTTCTGTGATGTAAATAAGTGAGGTATATTATAGAAGTTCTGCTCACAACTTCAAGCAAGCAGATCAAAACCACAACCACACCAAAGATCTTTTCCACTGCTTCCATCAGTTGATTTTGTTTTCTGCTGATTGATTTAAACATCTTATACTATCAGTCTTTATCAGTTATGGATATAATAGCCATTAAAAGAAATTGGTAACTTGATCAGCTGCTGTCAGGTTTCAGCAGGCACTGTGTTTTCTGTTTTGCTTCTGGGAAAAATAGAGGAACTGCTGTGTCCTACTTCCCAAAAGTGGCAAAAGACAAGGTAAAACTCCCTAATATCGGGCATGTCATATGTAGGCAAGCTGCAGTTGAACAGTTTAATAGCAACAGACATAAGCAGCCAAGATATGTCTATACAGCAAAATAGGGATATCATTACACTGGCACTTACCTTGCTGGCTCTGTTAAAGCTCACCATGAAGATGTGGCAGCCAGCTATGACAATAGCAAGCTCTAATATGGCTGCTATTCTGTGCTGGAGAGCATGCCACCAAATCTCTGCTGCACTCCTACTGCTGCTAGCTAAATTAAAGTTATCACGAATACAGCAGTCATGCTGTGACCACTGTAATATGTTTTATTACACTCTGAGAGCATGTGCAGAGTGAAATAACCCAGTACAAACAGCCCCTATGCAAAGAATACTGCCCTGGACTTGATGTGCCAAAAAACCAAACTGACTGCTTTGAATATTATCTGAAAAAAACACGTGAATATTACCTCAGCTTTCGGTAATGTCTATAATAAAGGACACAGAGGAAAAGGTAGGATCGCTTAGAAGTCTTCCCTGGTGACTGCCAGTTTACACATTTCTGGCAGAATCAAAACTTAAATTGTTCAAAGCACATGCAGGGCTTCAATAATATCTATTTATGCAAAGTCTACCTGGCAATCAGCAACGACTGGTGTCCGTCAGGGATCAGTGCTGGGATCAGTACTGTCTAATGTCTTCATTAATGATTTGAACTCTCAGCAGCTTTGCAAACAACACAGAATTGGGAGGAGCCATCAACATGGTCGATAGCAGGCCTGCTTCTCAGAGGGACCTGAACAGGTTAGAGAAATGGGCTGATGGGAACTTTGGGGAGTACAACAAAAGCAAAGGCAAATTCCTGCACCTAGAACAGAATGGCTCCTTGCAACCCAGACAGACTGGGGCCACCTGATTGGGAAGCAGCTCTGCAGAAGAAGAGCTGAAGGTCCAGGCAGACACATTCACATGAATCTGCAGTGTGCCCTTGGATCAAGGAAGGCTAGCTTCAACCTGAGCTGTATTAGTGTAGCCAGCAGGTTGAGGAAAGTGATCATTCCCTCTATTTGGCACTTGAGAGACCTTTCTGGGATATGATGTCCAGCATTGGGCTCTCCAGTCCAAGAAAGACATTGACATACTGGAGTGAGTCCAGTGGTGGCCACCAAGATGGTTACAGGGCTGGAGAACATGATAGGAGAGGCAGAGAGAAGTGGGCCTGTTCAGCCCAGAAAACACTTGCAGAGAGTCTTTACTGCTGTCTACAGCTATCTGATTGGAGGGTACACAGAAGATGGAGCCAGATTCTTCTTGGAGGTGCACAATGGTAGGACGATAGACAACAGACCCAAGTTGGAATATGGCAAAGTTATTAGTTATAAAGAAAACATTTTTTACCGTGACAGTGGTCAGCTGCTGGTGCAGGCTGCCCAGGAGGTTGTGGAATCTCCCTCCCTCCTTGGAAGCGTTTTAAGACTCAGCTGGATACATGGTGGCACAACCTGATCTCATTAGACCTGCTTTGAGCAGGAAGTTGGACTAGATGACCTCTGGAGGTCCTGTCCATCCCAAATTATTCTATGACACTATGATTCCTAGATATAGAAAGAAATGCTACAGGGAGCTGTTGACAGCTAACCTGCACATGGCTGGAAAATAACAGGAAGAAAAGCAATCTAAGCCTATTGGTCTATCTTCAACAGGTTTTAAGACTTTACAATACATTTTAAAGACAAGAAAAAATGAAGACCAAGTGATGAATGGACACTGAGATAATATCCCGTATCAGATTACCAGCACCCCATCATTCACGTCATCCTAGTATCTTCTTTGATAAGAAATTCCACATAGTTTAGACCTGCTGTATTTAAATAGCACTTTAAGTTTTTCACTCTGAGGAAAACATTTAGTGCAGAAAGTATAAACCAGTGAGAGATCTGATAAAACTACGGAACTGATAATGTGTGCCAAAAAGAGAAGGCTGCAAATTGGTTCCTAGCTGGTCTTTTCAAGGCCTGAAATTGGGACTGACTCTCTCTTTAATACGTAATTTTGCCATTGCCATTAAAAAGATGCGGGAGGTAATATTTGTCAATGTCAAAGGTCAGCCATATTATCAGTATCAGAGAGGACTGAAAGAACCTACAGAATGAAATGAATGATCTTGGGGATGACAGCATAGGACCTGGATGATATGTAAGTGCACAGAATGCACAGCCATGTATTTAAGGAATTGCAGCCAGCTGGAAATGACTAAGGAAAAGGATCTGGACATGCAGGCAAATCACCCACACTCTGTGTGGTGAGTCAAACGGGTATGATGCAGCTGCACAAGAAATACAACTCAACAAAAGGCTGTAATTTTTTACTGACTCTTTTGATGCTTCTGGACTTCCTACCAGAGAGTGACCCTGAATATTGTACAGTTTTTCAGAACTAGCTTTTGAATTTTTAGAAACCTCTTGGTTTCCCATACAGAGAACTGTAAATGAAAACTACCTGTCTGTGCACAGAGGGAGACCTATCAAAAAAGAAGACGAGAAACACTGAAGCAAAAATATTATTTTTAGAGCTTGTGAATTTCTGTCTCATTAATCAGCCATTAATTCCAGAAACACATCCAAAGATAGCTTTTGAAAGCTTTTGGCAAGTTCCACTAAGTAAAGTACTACTGCAATAAGTGATTTTTAGAGGGTATGAATGCAGGGATAGCCGGTGATGTCTTACTAACTTCTCTTTCGGCACTGTTGTTATTTCTGTGCTAGACCTATAGCAAAGATCCTGCATGCTTGAAGTATTCAGACAGTGTTGTTCACAGGCTGTGAAAGCCAAAAGTAACAATTTTCTTAAATTGAATCATATTAATAAGTTTTCTTATTATGCTCTGATAGTTTCTTATTTTATTATTATGTACATTATTAACTACGCTAGCAGCAGGACATAACAAATGCAAAATACTTGTTTTCAGCATGGAATAATTAAGAATATATTTCAATAACATTTAGGATTCTAATGAATAAAAGATAACTTATGCAGGCAACTCAGAGGTCTGCATAATTTTCTCCAAGGAGGTTAAAATGCATGATGAGTGCCTAATTCATCAGGCTGCACTTTTGGGTCATATATTTCAATAGCAGACAAGATGTGATCAAGGTCCAGGTAACATATAGGTTTGAAATGTCATCTTTCCTGCAGGAAACCCTCAAAAGGATATCAGAACTCTTCAGTCTAATTCACCTGAAAAGCAGAAAGTAACTCCGAGAGGTGCATTTTAGAACTTCAGCGCTCTTCAAAGAAGATGTACCAAACCCAGAAACTTTACCTCTCATTCATGGAAGCACTGATTGCATTTTCCCAGCTGGATCTGAGTTGGTAACCAAGGGCTAAGCACAACTGTGCTCCCATCTCCATAACAGCAACATAATGAAAGTGGTAATGAATATGACCATCAAACTGGGTTTCTTTCAGACTCTCCACCATTCCTCTAATTCTCCTAATTGCCAGATGCAGCTATTTAGGTTTTTATCCCCAAATTGCCTTCATTTTACTTCTTCTAGAAAAATAACAAAGGACAAAATGTGTTTATATGGCTCAGTCCATTCAGACTGCCTGTCTAATTTGTTTTAAACTTTGCTGTCTACAGCAAGTGTAGGCTGAATCAGCTGAAGACCACTCCAAATTCTGTCTCTTACTTGGTTACGAGTGAAAACCCTTGTTGCAGTATGGCACAGAACTGTCCACAGATGGGGGTGTCATTTCACAACATATTGAAGGAGGCTGCTCTGGAAGAAGCTGTCAGATTTATGGCATCTGATTTAGTGTCATGAGAGGAATGTGTTGCAGATCCTGGACTGTGTACAGTTTAAAATTGGAAACACAAGGACTATAGCTAATTTAGCTAAGAGGACGCTACAGTAAACTGTAACTTCTAAAAGCAGTTGTTTGTATGAGGGGGACCTTGCTGTTTGCTTCAACCCTACAGAGAACAGACTTTAAAAAATGAAGGAAGTGCATGGAGAGGAACTTCCCCAGTCTCGAGCTCCCTTTTAATTGCCTATCGTTGCATGTAAACTTTAAATGCCTTTTGAAAGTCATGGCATGGAAATTAATAAATGGGGCTGCTCATGTGGTCTCCTAAAAAACACAGCGCACATCACCATTGTTTCATGTGTGTCATTTCCTTTGCACACCAGCTACTGTTCAGCTATGCTAAAAAAAAAGAAATCAAGCAGCCTTGCCCCATCTCTCACTGTTTCAGTAGACAACTGACAATTTGTTTATATCTTTTTTCTGTGTCTTTCTTACATGCACAAGCAAAATACACTGTGAATAGGAACAGGGGCAACCTTTTGCGCCTTCAGGGTATAGTAAGCCCAGAAACACTTGGCATTTTGAAAAATTTTCCCGATAACTAAATATTGCCTGCCCTGCCTCCCTGTGGTTAGTGTCCTCCATAGCCCATCACAGAGCTGAAGAGCAAAACGCATCCTAAAACTCCCTGCCAGGTTGAAAGAAAAACCCCTCTTGCAAGGGCTGCCTGGCCAGCTTTTTTTTTAAAGGCTGCAGTTTTATCTGCTCTTTGCAGACAGCCCATGATTTCTTCGTGGATTCTCTTTAGGGAGGGCTGGCTTAGCAGGATCCGGTGCTGGATAGAGAGAACTTCTACTGAAGTCATGGCCTGTACACTTCATGAAAAGGCAGACACCTAGCATGGCAAACAGGCTGCCAGGCCCATAAATAGAAATTACTTATGTGACCGCATATGTGGTCTCCTGCAACTGCTTCATGCATGGTCAATGTGCCATCTGAGCCCTTTCCTTTACACACTAGCTACTGCTCAGCTTTGCATAAAAGAAACGCACACGCTCCCCCCCCCCCCCCCCCCCAATTTGTAAAGAGCTCTCTAGACACTCAGCTCCTCTCTCTGTGCTGCATGGCCTGCCAAGGGGCTGAGTAGCGGACAGCTTTCCAGGAGCTCAGCAACTCATTTCTCTGACTTCTTTAAGCCTGAAAATATTTTGGATTAAGCAAAAGGGAATTCTGTGTACTGTGGAAGCCAGAAGTATCATCAGTGGCAAACTAGCAAGTCAGTCATCCTGGAGTTTCTCTAATGCCTCTCCAATTATGATGACATATTACAAAATACCAGATAAAACACACTCTACTGTAAATTAGCTGAACTCTGAGCTCAACAATTTAGAATAATTTTAATTCAGTCCAACGTATTAATCTTACAGAGGGAGGCTTTTAAAAGGAAAGTTTTCTAAATCTCTTGGTTAGAATTTGATTAAAAACTTTTTGCAGCCTAAAGGCTGATTATAACACTGCTGTAGTATACTTGTTTGATTTCCAGAATAGGTTAAAGGGCATTTGTTATTATTAGCCTTTCCTTTTGCTTTACAACAAAGAACACTTCAATGAAAAAAAAAATGAATGCTGAAACACTTTCGACACTTTAGAAAAATTTTCATTATTTGCATAAAATAATCACTTGTATTTAGACCATTTTCAAAACTTATTAGTTCTGTTTGCTGACTGACCATTGAAGCACAGGTCACAAGGGGTGATCATCTATGCAGCTGAATTTTTCAGTGTTTAAATAGTGCAGATATTGCTTTTAAAGTTTTTAACCGCTCTTGCAAGGTCTGAGCCTAGTCTTACTTCCCTCCGCCACTAGAGGGCAAGATGTTCTCATAGAATAGTTTAACAAAAGAGGGAAAAAAAAGTACACAGGTCATTAATTTTAACAGTACCTAAACGTTCCTGAAAAAAAGAGGATTACACAAATAAGAAAATGAAAGAATAAATATAGTCCCCAAAACTTAGACAATACTAAATAGTTAATAGTGGTACAGAAAAAAACAAACATTACCTTGGGAAACCATGTAATCTCTTCTTTAGCCTGATATCCTGTCTGCATTTTTCGATTATCCTAGAATTATCAAACTAGAACAAAATTCTTCCATAACTACAAATAACTAGCAACGCCCTGTGAGATGTATGTCTGTGTCTCAACATCAAGAAAACAGTTTTAGTAAACTATTTTTTGGTTTTGCTAATGAATTAATGCCCAAAATAGCAATAGGTCATGAATAAACAGGTCTTCTGTGCACAATCTCCTAAGTGTTAAAGCAGTGTAATGAGTGTAAATCAGATTTGCACAGATGTAAGGAGATTTGCCCCCCCCCCCCATGTTTTTATTAAGTATTTGCTTAAAGGCCACAATAAATAAAAAAGGGGGTTTGTCCTTCCAGATGGTATTCCCTGCCTCTCAGATATTTAGACAGCCTGACTTTCAACAAGTAGCACTTTCAGGTTTCTCTCACAACTACAATCTGAGAAAGATTTTCCTCTGAACAAGCACATTAAGGTTCTAACGGTTTGTGAATGTTATATTGGTTTTTATATTTGAGCATACTTTGATGGACTTGCTCTGGCACCAGCTTGCTTATTGTACAGTGCAGTCTTTTCCACGTAAGAGCTATCAGCCAGCTACTTGCTGTGAGATACAGGTGTAATTAGCATCTCCATTTTCAGGTCTTTCCTAGAGACCATTTTCCAGTGGATTGCCATTTTAAATGGCAGTTTAAAGCACAACTCTTCCAGCAGAACCCCCAGAGGAAAGGCACGGAGGAGGACTGTGTCACAAAAGGTCTAAAGCACCATCAGGCCCAAAGTGCAACGTGGAGCTTAGAGGTACGCTTAGCACTGGGGGCTGCATTCTGTTATTGGTCATGTTTTTCTCTTGCACTGATGATCCTTCCCAGATAGAAATGTTTTAAAGGACAATTATCTCACTTCCAGAGAGATAATTTAATATTAATTCCCAGAATTAATCATACATTACTGCAAAAAATTACAAGTTGCAGATACTTTTTAAAATCAAAGAACTATTAGCTCGCACAGTAATATCCTTACTGAACAGCTCTTCTACAATTTAATAGGAAATGAATGAAACATAGCATTTTTTACACTATATTATCTCCAGCACTGACTGGTTTTGAGTTTGTTTTCGATTAAAAAACAAACATAAAATGACAATTTAGGACTTTATAGTAATTTCCTAGAAACTGACTGATTGCCAGAGAATGAGAGGGCATAGGCATCACAGCAAGACACACAGTCTGAGAGAAGCAATGGAACAAGGAATTCTGAAACACTTAACAATACTGACAAGTCTCAGTGGCAAAACTACTTTCTAGCTAAAGTATGAACCTCTTTTACCTAGAAGCAAAGCACCTGCTTCCTACTAGTTGTTTACATATTTCACCTAAATTTTCATGTGTTAACCAGAACTTTGAAGCAGAAAATGTGAATGAAGACTGAGAAGTGACATATAAGGAGCTAAGAATGTGTTTTCAAATAACACAATTCAAAATAAATGAGAACAGTTAAAAGTGCCCCTGTCAAGCAGTTCATAATCTGAGTCTACCTAGTTACCAAAAAAAGATTAAGGGACTTCTTTAGTGTTCTCTCTAAATTTTTGAGGATGCACTAAAGACATTAAAATATCTGTATATATTCCATTTATGTAGGTAGTAGAAAAATAAAACAAATAGTCTTTCTAGTTAGGACTAGCTTTACCAACAATATAGATGGTGCAACTGGAAGCAGACACTGCGTTACAGGAAAAGCATAAAAAGAAACGAGGAGTGGGAAGTTTATTTTATTTGTTCAGTAATAACCCCTGAAGGCAGATGAAATTATTGCAAACGTATTATCTTTTTTTCAAATAGATTTGCTTTTTGAATTCATGCAATAGAAACTTTAAATACACATCCATATTTATAGACGCAGATATGGCAAAATCTTGTGAAGCTTTTATAACTAAAAGGTTATCCTAGATGAGCAAAATGATTAGCTGTTTGTATTCCATATGGAACTGGGAAAACACAGAGTAGTGATTTCAAATATTTCCTCTGCAAATATCAAATTGTCCTTTTTTAGAGCTCTCTTCTTCCCATGCACACACCACTGGCAATGAGGAAATGTACCTCTTCAGTGAAAGTTTTGTGCATATGCAAGAGGAAAGAAATATGCAACATCTTGTTTCTATGCTCTATATCCACCAAGCAGCTATGCACATATAAGTAGATATATTGCGTAGTTCATAAGAGAAATACAAAACCATCCTATCTAAAAGCAAGCTTTAAATTATAAAAGGCACATGCAGTGAATAACATTCAGACAACATCTCATGATGAAGGCCAGAATGTTCTTGTTCATTCTATGATTAACTCAGAAAGAGAATAGCAGGAGCTCTTCTCACATTATATTGCAAAAGGCCACAAACCTTTCTAGGCCAGTCCCAGGTTTTCTAAAGGCACACAAACCATATGAGACTTGGGCCAAAGCCACCTAAATCACCATAAGGCACTGGGCTTCTGAGGAGCTCACTTCCTCCCCTTAATCCTGGTGCACTAGAGTGAATTCACAGCACTCGGAATTACTGCTGCAAATTGAAGGAACCTAACAGACTAAAAGGAAGAGTGTTACAGAAATTACCATAGAGGCAGATTAAGCATCCAGATTTCTAAAATTTGTTTATGCAATGTAAACATCTCTTGCTTTCTAGTCTTGCTTTATTTATGGCTGTGGTTTACTCTGGCCTTGATTTAACTTGTCATGCTTCAGTTCACCGGTCTGTAAAGCAGGTTTTTGAAATGCATCACAATGAGGTAGTGGGCCTTTTCAGATTTTGGTGAGCACTCAGCTACTTTGAGAAAAGGTTGTTGCTTATCTTACTTGAAAATCAGAGTTACGAAAGTTGGTGCTGATGTTGAAACCTTGATAAACTCATTCATGTTCCAAACCCAATTTTCAGGAGACAAATTGCCTCCACTGCAGTTAGCATTAATGTGTGGCATTTTGGCAGTATCAAAAGGTTGACAAATGAATGAATGAATGAAAATGTGAATTCACCTATATTTTCACCTCAAAAAAAGAGATTCCCCCCAGATGAAGGTAAGGCAATAAATGCTTATGGATAGAAGTAGTGAGAAACCACTGACACAAATAGTAACTCAGTACATATCACCTATCCTGGAAATTTTTCCTCCAATGCTACCTAAAAATATTTTTGATGATCTTAAGGCTTGAGTCCTCATTGAATAATTGCTTCATTCCTTTTCTATAATCAATGTAAAAAACAATACAGGGATTTTAGCCATTAGACTGAATTTCCTTTCTTAAACTTTTTAGTTTCTCTGTATCTATATCTGAAGTTCTACATAGACTTTGAGCATATAAAAGTAAATCCAGAGCTGCAGATTAAGTGCAATCTTCCTCCTTTTTCTATCCTAAAAACTGGAAAAAAGACAGCAGGAAGGCTTCTAACATAACTAAATATACTGCATATGAAAAAATTGTAGAAGAATTGTGAACACATAACAAAAACCTGTGTATCATAGTCATTGGAAGGAGTACCTTAGGGCCAAAGACAACGAAACTACCAGTTTTTACTCAGTCAGACTGTATCATCAGTTTTTCAAGCAAAACTTCCAATATGCTTTCAGAGGAAACGTTGCCGCAGAAAACTGTCTCTCAGTAAATCACTGGTCTCTAATTTTGAAATCTATACTGGAATCTGTGTAGGCAAAATGGAAATGTAGCTCAAATCCTGAAGGATTAAGTTCGCCATGACTAATATCATGTGGAACATGCAGCTTTGGAATGTAGGAAGCGAAGCAATGACTGATCTTCCAGATTTGTATCAAGAATTAGGATGTGAAGCAAGAGTTTATTTAACAAAGATATGCATTGATCTCTGCTCAGTAGAAAGTGGCCTGGAACTGAAACAGATGGTCCGTCATGTCTCACTGGGCAGTCAACTTGTGTAAAAGAATGAGTTAGAATGATGAGTTACAATGAAGTTTCAGATGTGGGCAATATAGGTAGGTAGAGGATTGGACAGAGATGAAGTACTCTTTAGCCCAACTCAGTAAAGTTTTCCACTTAAAGTGTTTTCCTGTAGTAATGGAAAAGGAAAAATAAACCATATCTGTGCCATGATGTATATTAGTTCCATGAAATGGTCAAACAGTTTTCAAAAGTTGCTAAACAACAGGCCCTGCATTGATAAGAACAGATGGTATTTCTTTCTCTATACAAAGCTGTGTTGCTAGAATAATTCCCCTACGAATGCTTTTGTGAGTAGTGGGCTGAACAAACTGGTCTTAACAGGTTCTTGCTTGTTCTCTGAGCTTCTCTGGGCATGAGATTGAACGAATCTTTTAATTAAACACTTGCTTTTATAATTCATTGACAGATTTCTCAGGAACTGCTGGTACTAAGCCCTTTTCTAGTATATTACTTATAGCTAGAGCAGAGAGATAATTGAGCCACAGCTCCATCAAGACAGCCTGTGCAAACAAAGACTTCCAGCTTCAGTTATCCAGGGTCCGGTAATTTATACTGAGAGTGCTGGATGCTATTTCAACAACACAAAACAGCCATAAACCTAGATGTCCTATTTATGTAGGATACTAAAAACGATCTATTATGTTCCAGATGATACCTCATCAGATGGACTGTCTTGCAGGGATATACTGAGATAGAAAATGCATTGCACCACTGGCCCTCCTGAGGAACCAGTCACTTCAAGAACAGCAACAATGCACCTGCTGTTTCAGCTCCTCCTGCCAATTACTGATGTAACAGCCTACAATACAGGAGGCATAACTGCTGATGAATTCAATCTGATGATATATTTAGATGCTTTTTTTTTCCTAGATCTGAATCAGAGGAAATAAACATGTGTGAACAACTGCTTTTCTAGGACTCAGATTTATGAGTGGAATATAAAGACAAATAAGGTGCCAAGTATTTTGTTCTGAAAAAAACCTAAGATATTGAAAGTATTATTTTGCTGCTATATAAATCCTTCCTTTGCCCAAGTCTTAAGAAGTACGGTACGCAGTTATTGTATCTGCATCCTAAAGCCATGGATGAATTAAGAGAATGTAAATAAAAGACAAACTAGATCAGAAGGATGTGCAGTACCGCTTCCTAGATGTGCATGATTTCATAGAGCTACTTTTTTCACATATAGTTTTTTACAACTAGCACCACAGCCATCTGTTCCTTAAACAAGGCAGGAAGGATTGTTTACTACTTCACAAAAGGAAAATATTCCCTCGAGCATAAGACTGAGTTTATATTTTAACTTTGCTGATTCCTTCTTTTTCCATGTCCTCTTTGTTTCTATGTGGTTTTCCTTATGCAGTGTATCTGCAAGAACGATGACTGATAAATATCTGCCTGTGAGTGACTCAAACTATTGTGGTTGCTTCCTGAAAATCAGATCATCTTATTAGCTTAAATCAATTAAGAAGAGCAGGGGGTTCTAAAACTCTTCCCATTCAAGCACTCTGACTGTATTTTCTCTTTGGGGAAAGTTGAGGACTACATGACTCAAACTTTAATTCCTCCATGTTTCTTTGTGGGGAACTCTAAGCAAAATTAATGGAAGGTGTCTACACAGAATTCTTCCAAACACGCAAACTAAATAGAAATCTTGGATTTTTTGTTCTAATCCATATAATCTACTCTACTTTCATGGGCGGTAACAAGAAATGTTGGAGTAAAGTGATTTTTTTTCCCCCTGAACCAACAGTGTCCCTTTTGTTTCTAATTCCAAATAAATTACAGTATTTAACATTAATGACTCAGATCGAAAAAAAAGAGAATACAAGTGGTTGGGTTGACAGCCACTCCCATGGAAGTAATACTATCACTAATTTGATTGTTAAATAGACTTGCTCTCACTTTATTTTTACAACATGTATTTTTGCATGTTTCCACATTTTGGGGGAAATCTGATTCTGCTTTCAGGAAGGTGGATATAAGAAATCAAAGGTTCACATGCACAGAAGTGGATAGTGTCTAGATAACTGTGATATCCTGTTCCAACACTTTCTCAGTGCCTCGTGCTTTCAGGACTATCACCTGCTATTTCCATTCTTCCATACTGAACCTGCGTGTATGACTTTCCTCCGAACTGGCATGAATCCTTCAGTGATAAATGTTTTCCACAAAAAGTACCTGTTCTGCTAAAGTTATAAACTTTCTTGAAGTGACATCTATTTTACTTTGAGAAAAAATTACAGGAGATTTTCTGAGATCCAGGATAGGTGTGCTTGCTTGTATAAGTCTCATAACTGATTTTCTTGAGCCAAAATTGGTGGCTACTATAAATTATGTGTAACCTTTTAGGCTGTGTATCAATGATGGTGTATTGGCTTTGTGTGGCAAGGTTTTGGTAGTGGGGGGGTTACAGGGTAAAATTGGCTTCTGTAAGAAGCTGCTGGAAGCTTCCCCTGTGTCCAATGGAGCCAATACCAGCCGGCTCTAAGATGGACCCGCCGCTGGCCAAGGCCGAGCCAATCAGCGATAGTGGTAGTGCCTCTGGGATAACGTATTTAAGAAGGAAAAAAAAGTTGCAGGGCACACAGAAATGGCAGCCAGAGAGAGGAGTGAGAGCATGTGAGAGAAACAACCCTGCGGACACCAAGGTCAGTGAAGAAGGAGGGGGAGGAGATGCTCCAGGTGCTGGAGCAGAGATTCCCCTGCAGCCCCTGGTGAAGACCATGTTGAGGCAGGCTGTCCCCCTGCAGCCCATGGAGGTCCACAGTGGAGCAGATACCCACCTGCAGCCCGTGGAGGACCCCACGCCGGAGCAGGTGGGTTCCCGAAGGAGGCTGTGACCCTGTGGGAAGCCCACGCTGGAGCAGGCTCCTGGCAGGACCTGGGGATCTGCAGAGAGAGGAGCCCACGGAGCAGGTTTTCTGGCAGGACTTGTGACCCTGTGGGGGACCCACAGTGGAGCAGTGTGCTCCTGAAGGACTGCACACCGTGGAAAGGACCCATGCTGGAGCAGTTCATGAAGAACTGCAGCCCGTGGGAATGGCCCACGTTGGAGAAGTTCATGGAGGACTGTCTCCCATGGGAGGACCCCACGCTGGAGCAGGGGAAGAGTGTGATGAGTTCTGACCCTGAGGAGGATGAAGCGGCAGAAATAACATGATGAACTGACTGTAAACCCCATTCCCCATCTCCCTGTGCTGCTGGGGGGGTAGGTAGAGAATCCAGGACTGAAGCTGTGCCTGGGAAGAAGGGAGGGGTGGAGGGAAGGTGTTTTGAGATTTGGTTTTATTTCTCATTACCCTACTCTGGTTGATTGGTAATAAATTGAGTTAATTTTCCTCAAGTTGAGTCTGTTTTGCCCGTGATAGTAATTGGTGAGTGATCTCTCCTGTTCTTATCTCGACCCACAAGCTCTTTGTTATATTTTCTCTCCCCTGTCCAGCTGAGGAGGGGGGAGTGATAGAATGGCTTTGGTGGGTACCGGGCGTTCAGTCAGGGTCAACCCACCACAGATGGAGAAAAAAAATGCCGGAAAGCTGTCAAGTGAATTGTTCAGAGATTCTCCAGTGAGGACTGGATTTATGAACACTAGAGGAAATTCTACTGTCCATTAGCCAGCAGCTCAGGTGCAAAAAGTGAACTGTGAAATGTAATAACCCAATGCTTGCAGGGCCCATAGCATCAGCCATAAAACTGTATAAAATTATCCTGCCTTTTCTGAGTACTCATGCTTGTAACTGGATTTAATGTCAGTGATGTCATTTTTAAGCCCGCCTTCAACAGTACAAAAATTCATATGCACAACTATTTGTTATACAGGTAGGCCTCTTTCATCACTGTGAACTGGACAAAACTTCCAAAGTTAAGTAGAGATCTGCAACTACTCAGAATGTGGCTCACTAATGTCCTCCATTAATGTAAAGTTATAGAACAGATATGACAATATTGAAAAAGGATCTTCATTTTTAATGTTTATTTGTTTTGTGGGGGGGGGTTTATAATGTGTTAGCTTTCTCTGCCTCATGGGAAGCTGACCAACACTGGTCCTACTTTGAGATGAAAGTGTTTCAATACAAAGAACCGGGCATCACACCTCAATTAAGCAAGGTACTTAAATGAGGATCGCTGCACAGAGTGCTAAACGCACACTGGCAACTCTGGTGTGGTGTTGGAACTGTGAGGCCAATTTCAGTAACACTGTAGCTGAACATCATAACATCAGCATCTGGGCATGCTGGAAATGATTGCAGGCGAAGTGAAGAAGGTTCAGGGGTTGGAGATACACCTTGTTTGTTTCAAAGTCCAAAGTTTGGTAGTTCATGGGATTCATGCCACTCTATATATTCCGTAACCGGTGTTGGTGATCAGACAAGTAAAAAGAGAACCTATCCCAAAACTAAATATACTTTCTGATTTCTAGCTGAAGAGAGCAGGGAACTAGGGTGACAAAAACCTGTTAAAAATGTAACTGAAGTAATGCCATTCTTCCCATACCTAATTTCTAACAAGGGTTGCTTGCTTTCCCATTCTGGTGGCCTGGTAATGCCATCACAGCAGCACATTTTGTGCACAAAGTATGTTTGTAAAATAAATATAACCAGTATCAGTGAGAGTAGATTATACCAGAAAGCAAAACTGCTCTTGTCACAGCAACTTAAGTGTTCCCTTGGGATTTGTGAAGTATGGGTCTCATTTTGTTAACACTTTGAGAACCAGCTATAGTATTACATTTCCCTCTCTTTTTGGCAGGCAAGCAGTACCACCAAATACACTGCCTACATACATCAACATTACCAACCTATTCCTCTCTGTCTATTCCCATAGAACTGAAGGGAAATAGGACAAGTTGCTAATCTTTGATTTACCAAAAATGAATCTTTTTCCTTGCCTTGCTATGAATTCATTCCAAGAACTGAGCAAGTCAAGCAGATCTCAGGCTGAGTTAAGGAAGTTTTCAATAAGTAGTTGCAGCTGCCTTAGTTCATTTGCCTCCAGTTACACACGTGCAATAACACCTGTCTTGTAAATGCTGGTGCTAATCCCAGTGAAGGCAAAAATTTATGTAATATTGTTTTACCTTCTTGGTGACTTGGAGACATGCTGTGAGGCATGTTTTTGAGTCAGAAATTGGTCAATGCAAGCTCTGTGAATATGAATGCATGATGTTAAGTGTCTCTTCTAGACTGTCTGTTTTACAGAAAGGGGAGGGTCAAACCTAAGTTGTGAGCAGCTGAAAGTAATTCCGTTTATATACTTGCAAATATTTATTCATCCTCTATGACCGGATGTATAATTAGGTTGAGCCTACTTACTCTTACACATTACATCTGTCCTAAAGTACTCTTGGTCTATTTAACTGTGAGCATGGCTGATCTCCTTAGATCTACTATCACATACGGTAGCATAAAGCTGCACTATGAGGTCACTCATGATGTGGGCACACGTATTTTTCTATTTATTTCACCTATTCCTGCTGTTGTGTGCAGCCGCCTCTGGTGACAGAGCCTCATAAGCTTCAACCCTATTTCCTCCTGAGGTCCAAACATCTACATTAATATCAGCATTCTCCCAGATGCTAGCAGCATGATTTTTGCTCACTCCACACTTTCCAAAGACTAGGGAGTCTTCTGCACTCCAAAATATAAATGATTCTGCTCTCTATCACCAGTGTAATGCTGTTTTAAAACCGATTATGAATTTCCATCTCTCATGCAAATGCGTCATGTTTAATGTTGATGCATGCCCTTTTAACATTTGCAGCTAAATGTGTGAAGCTCTCATGACCAAATGAGCACTATTGCTTTGGGATCTGAATGCAAGATCTAGAGCATTTCACCTATGTTTCACATTCAAACAGGTTTAATCATTTGTCCTGTTTCACTGAGAAAGCACAATCCCTCCCTGCCTGAAGAGTTATTCTACAGACTTTTCAAATGAGATGAGGTGATAAAGAATAGCAACTGAAGTTACACCCAGCATTACTGGTCAACTAGTGCCTGCATCCCTCATTTCATGAGGGTTACTTGAGAAATTCACCTGAGCAAGGCAACAATTCACCAAGGCAAAAGAACAATGCAAACAGAAAGCATTGTACACACCTAGCATAAAAATCTTTATTTGTCTGAAGTATTGCTAGCTTATGAACTGCTGGCTTGTTTTCCTTCCTGATGACTCAAATAACCTTGGTCAGAAGTCATATGGTCTTTTTTTGCTGTGTACTGTTCTGCCAAAGTGAGGAAGAAACTGACTGGCAAGTTTGGGGACAGTCTCCAACCACACACTTGTCCGCTGCTCACTTCCACCTCATGCAGAATGGCTAGTGAGTCATAGTATGGCCATAATCAGCAGCCAAGGAGAACAAAGAGACAGGGAGGGGAAAAGTCTTAGCTTATCTGCCCTATCTTCCTGGAAGCACAGGATGGGTCCCTGTGTTAAATAAGGTTTTAAATATTTCTAGGAAAAGCAGAAGGTTTTAACTGAACCTAAGCCTTACAGATTTTGCTGATAACAGAAATAGTTTTTCACATTCTTAATTCTTCAAAATACATCTCAACATAGCTAATGGTACAGCAGTGTATTCAGTACTACACTACAACTTAGCCAAACTAGGACTTAGCTCTTTACTGTTCCTTACTATCCTGTAGGAATTATAAGAATATCTGCTTTTAGATTTAAATTTCCAAATATCAGACTGGCAGTTTTAATAGCGAAATTACATGTCATTAAGACTTTGTTCTGCTATGTTTATATGTAGCATAAATTCAGGCATACTGCATGTAAATGCATGCCTGCAAAAAAAAAAGTTTATCACAATGTAGTCTTTCATATTTTGACAAAAATTTGGAGCCATACCTTTAATGCTGATGAATGTGCATATCTGACTATGTAAGTGCCCAAAGTATGTTGCCTTTAAAAATGCATGTTTTACAGGATGTCATAAAAAGGGCATCAAGCAATAGAAAGAAAGGTAGCAACTGGTTTCCTCTGCACTGAACCTTCAGGAATAACTCAAAAAGCCTTTTCCAAAAGCATCTACATAGTTACGGCTTTGGAGTCAGAAGGTGTGTTTGAACCACCTTCTTAAAGCTTACTAGTAGGAATGTTTTAAAAAGGAAAATGGGCAAAATATCCTATGCACTGAGCTAGTCTCATCCAATGTAGCCACAACTTCATACTGCTTTTGCAATATACAGGTATCTACTTCCACTACAAGGAATAACTTAAGTAGATCAATATTACGGTTAAAACAAAAGTTCATGCATTTATTGAGTTATAATAGTAGAGAGCAGCCACTTCACAGTTTCACTGCAGTTTTCTCCACAGTCTCAATTGTGGCTACCATGGAGTTAAAACAAGGAGTGTGCAGAGAGCTCCAAACACCAGAAATCCAGTTTGCAGTGCTAATTCACCTGGGGACTCTGCAGGAACAGTTCCATCTTCTGCTATAATATGTTAATATAAATGGATGTGTCAGACATTAAACATAATCTGCACACTTGCTGTAGGCACTTCCACTTGCAGGGCACTAAAAGAAATATTATTATACCGGGACTCCATTTGCTCCAAGCCTTGCCTCCATCACTGACTGGATGCAGGAGGAAGCAGCCTTCTTTCTTTGCATACTTGTCTTGTGTTTGGAGGAACGGACAGGCAGGAAGAGAAGACACACTAGTGCAGAGATAGGAAGGCTTTTATTGGCTTAGCAGAAATGCAGCCTGACTCTTTGCTCCTGTCAGGAGGTAGAAACAAGCATTTCTGCTAACCTCTGTACAATCAGTAAGTTTCCACTCTCTCGCAGCATAACAATGCATTTTTGCCTCCAGGAGGAATGTGAGAGCATCATATGAATAGGAGTGGTGCAGAGTCCAAAGGGCTCCAGCAGACAAACCAGTCGCTCATATTGATGAGAGCAATATACCTAGATAAGTTGAAAACATCATTGGAAGGAAATGGATTTTGCTTATCAAGGCAAATACAAGAAAGTGAACTATTACCAATTATAACTGCTCCAGTTCTAGGTCATGGAAGCACCCAGCACTGAATGACTTTTTTAATCCATCGGGCATTATCTGAGCCTAAATGCCAAGGAAGGAGGACAGGCAGTGTGTCAGGCCTGAGCTTAGCTGTCCCACTTCTTCCTGAAACTTCTGTAAATTTAGAACTTCATAAAAGCTGTCCTTCTCTTCTTGTATGAGATTTAGTAACAACTTTGCTCTTCTGTGTGGCAAAACTGAAAGTTAACTGGTTAGACTCCCTGCATAACATCTAATTCTATCATGTTCCCATTTTTTTAACGTTACAGTGCCTGAAAATGATACAAAATGTTTACGGCAGCCACTGCAGTCTGTGTTGAACCAACTGTAGCTTTTCATTTCCTGCACTGTGATTCTTGCAGGAGGAAGAAGCTTTCGGCAATACCAGACACAAAGTCTTGTCCAGCAGAACAGGTCTTGCCATGGATGGCTCAGCTAACCTGTAGTATGGCACCATAAGTATTTGAACACCTTGCCAAATGTTTTTTTCATATAGAAATCCCAAATGCATTTTTGGGTGATAATTTAGTTATTGCAAAGGTTACCACTCATTTCCTTCTGACGTTCATCTTAAATATTTGACAGCACTAGCAATGTCATTCTAACCTGCTAGTCTGAAGCAATGCTAGTGAGAAGTGAGCTTTACCTCTATAGGCATTCCCTGATGCCCACAATGAACTGCTACGACAGTATTGTAAAAAGGCCATTTTGGCCTTGTATCTTGACCGTCCCCTCAGTAACTGAAGATGAATAACTGCGCATTCTGGTGATGACTCAAAAGTGTCTCATCAGCCTTGAATACTTCACCGCTAATGGTGTTACTGACTTGTACTGTGCTGAATGCCACACTTGACTGATGACACTACAGCTTTTGAAGACTCTGGGTTTAAGGTGCTGAGCAACATTTTTGTGGCAATGCCAACATCAGTTTCATGTAGATCCCTCTAACTGAATACAGATGGTGTAGCATATGACCAGTACATGTTAGGACAGGCAGAAAGATAGCTAAGGTTCAGCTCAGTTGAGCTGAAGGCACATTTTTGTTGTAATGAAAGCTCTAACAAGAATCACAGTGGTATTCCCTTAGCTACTAGACTCTACTAACTATCCACAGTGCCTCTTTCCCTCCATATATAACATGCAGAGAGCAAGGCCTTGTTTCTGCTCCGGGCCTTGCCCGTTATCTGTGATTAAAAACTGAAGAGCTGCCTCACACTTTATGAGGGCTGATAGTGCACCTCTTGGAAGCTGTGGGTAGCAACAAACTAAGCAGCCAGTCTAAGAAGCGGTGTTATGCAGGAGCATGTTACATTGGTGTTACTGGAATTCTCTGCTGTCAGTGTCTGTATGCTCAAAGGACAGAGTAATTTCCAAAGTAAAGAGCTAGCTTCTCCCACTGCCCCTATGAAGTTTGATCACTTAGTTGGCCTTCAGGGTATAGCTTTGTCAAACATATTTCTGTTGAAGCATTCAAAGAGTACTGCAGATGACATAACTTCTGACTGCAACTCTCTAATTCAAGTATATCCTTAAACACAATTAAAAACTCCCATGACATTGTGGTAAATATGTTACAATACATTTAGGCTGAAATATATTGCTTAGTATGTTGAAGATGTTTCTTACCCTGCGTCTAATAGCTCTAGTTGATTTGCCTTTTCCATTCTTCTGGGCAGGCTCCAAGCTGGGGGACTTGCTGCTGGTGCAACAGCTACTCTGCTCAGCTACCAGGAAGGCCAAGTGGGAACAAATATGACAGCTCTTCTACCTCCTACTGTCACTGCAGGACCACAGCAGTAAAAAAAGGAAGCCAAAAGGGTCTACCAAAAAAGGTCTATGCAACAATAGTGATAGAAGCCAAAATAGCAGATGTTCCGCCCCCTATTTTTCGGTTATAGGCTGGAGTAAGGGATTTGTATCTTTTGCTTAAGTACCTTTCTACCAGCTCTTTCTGAAGGAGGCAGAACTCCATGTATCTAGAGAACTTATAGTATAGTTTCTATCTAATATTAGGCAATTTAAAGAATGCTCAACACATCCTGATTAGAAATCAAGTGAGCTAATCACTGTCGTGGTAGAGACGGACACGACAAGTAACAGATCATGCAAAATGGCTACTTTATTGTTCTAACACACCTTTTTATCCTCTTCTTCAGAGTATGTGTTAGTATATGATTGGTTTGGTTAGTAACTAACAATTCATGATTGGTGAGTTCGTTAGGACGGTTCTTCTTATCACTATCTTGTTTTTGTACTGGTCTTCTCAGATCTTTCCAGACTCTCAGGGATACACTACAAGCTGCTCAAGGTCGTGTTGTTCTCGAACTGTCAGGCATTCCATAGACTCGTTGCATCCCCCGACAATTCCCCCTTTTTGTATTTGTGCTAAAAATATTGTCCCGGCTGCCCTCTGCAGGGCCCTTTGCAGAAGGCTGAAAAGACAGGGCAACATTAGGAGCACAGTTATCACAACCAGGATAACTACCCCCACAGTCTTGAGCAGAGATGTCAACCATTCAGACAATCACCAACCCTCGAACATCTTTGTCAGCCAGTCTAATTCATTGCTTTCTGTCAGCTTCCTGACTCCCTTCTTCAATTGTTGAATACTACTGAAAATGGATTCTGAGTGATCGGATAGATTCACACAACACATCCCTTCAAACTCATCACAACCGTGTCCTTGTGCTAAAAGCAAGAAATAAATTGCAGCTCTGTTTTGTAGTGTAGCATGTCTGACACTATCAATGTCTAGCAGTAAATCAGATAATATTACACCAGTCTGTATTCAGGGACCCCAGAATTTGTGATTCCTGGGGTGACTATGAGGGTGAATGCCCGATCCGTGGAAACCAGGCATTCCCATCCATTGAGTCCATGACCTGCTGCACAGGGGTCTCCATCAATAAGTTCTTAAACTTTGTTGATGTCAGTGTAACCCCCTATTAAACCTGTGAAAAAGGGATTGCTTGGTGTTGCTGTACTGAGGTATAAGCAATCTGGTCCGGTCACGTCAGCCAGGGTCATCCAGATGTTTTCTTTGGTTTGTGGCAGTATCCATAACTATGTCCATCCGAGGACTGTAAGGAAGGTGAACCATCTGTACATTCTTGTGCCATCTTGCTCCGCGAACTCAGCCCAGCAATCGGTAGGTGCCAGCTTTGCGTGGGCGTCCCCATGGAGGCAACGATGGCCTTGCTGTACACCAGCCCGATGCTCTTCGGAAAATCCCAGTATTTATACATTTGCAGGGGAACAGATTTCAGCACACGTGGCCAGCGGGTGCCAAAATCCGCCTTAGTTGCAACCTATGACGCATGCACTCGCTGGCCAGGCACGCTGCACGAGTCATAGCTATCCTGTCTATTGGTTCATGGGCTTTGTGATGTGGTTGCAATGCACAGAGAATCTTGACCTGTTATATTGGCCAAGGTGACCTACACTTAGTTTTTGGTTGAGGTGGTATTCATATTGCCGCACCTTCTAGGATGTTCCAGATGATCATGGTCATACAAATCGAGCGGGAGTCCATTGTGGGCCTGTATCTGTGGAAACACAAGCATAACCTCACCCCCATGTTAATAGCTCATATGGTCCACTCCACTGACCAGTAACTAAATCTTTAACATGTACTTCGATGCCTTTTTGTAAATTCTGTGTTGAAAAAAGAGAAGTGTTGAAAAAGAGGAGGTAGAGAAGAATTATCCCCATAATGGAGAAAGTTAAGAACATAAACTGCTTTATCTAAACATGCCTGTGGTGGCTCCCCAATCATTCCCCCTTTTTGTTTTTGAAGCTGCCGCTTCAACGTGCCATGTGCACGCAGCTCTACTACTTGTGGAGTACCATTTTGATATACTACTTTGCTGTTCCAGTTGTTGTTCTCGTACCATACTACTGCTGCTTTACCTGTTTTTCCAGAACTATCTGTGAAGACAGTAGGGCCTTTCACAGGTTCCGGCTGGCTTAAGTTTTTCTGACCAAATGGTATTTCTCGAGCAAATTTCAGTAGCGCCTGTGACGGTAGATGATACGAGATCTGTCCTTGAAAACCCGCCATGGCCGCTTGCAGCTCGTAATTGTTTGCCAGACACCATTCAAAATACCAATTTTGAACAGGTAAAACAATCGTAGCTGGATCACGTCCTGTTAGTTCTATACATTGTTTTCTGGCTTTTATGATTACATCAGCAATAAGTTCAAACAAGCCAGGAGCAGTTTTTCATGGCCGGAATGGCAAAAACATCCATTCTAAAATATGTAATGGGTCATCCCACTCAGAATTCCATGGCACCAAAGCACCAAATGGCACAGTTTTGTCAATTAGTACAAAGAATTGTACCAATTGAGACAGATCTATTCGAGAAACAAATTTCTTGTATATATATTGTTCCACCATGTGAATTACATTTAACACTTCCTTATTTAAGATCCTGGGTTCTGTTGGATCATTGGAATTTTTTAATAAGCCCAGTAGAGGTTGTAACTGTGAATTGGTCAGTCCAAGACAGAGCCTGATCCAGTTCAAGGATCCCATTAATTTCTGTACATCATTGAGTGTCTTAACCGCAAGGTTAAGTTTCACAGGTTGGGGCACAACCTGCTTGCTTGTAATTGTCATTCCCAAATATTTCCAGGGTGCTATTTTTTGCACTTTTTCAGGGGCAATAACTAACCCATATTGTTGTAACGAATTCGTGGCCAAATTTTTCATGTCATTCAACTGCTCCTTGTTGTCTGATGCTAACAGAATGTCATCCATATAGTGATAACAATAACTAGTAGGGAATTTTTCCCTTACAGGTGACAGAGCTTGTGCAACAAACCATTGACAAATGGTTGGTGAATTTTTCATGCCCTGCGGCAGAAATCTCCATTGATATCTTTTTGCCAGTTCTGCATGATTGATAGAAGGCACAGAAAATGCAAATTTTTCTTTGTCTTGGGAAGCTAATGGAATCATGAAAAAACAATCCTTAAGGTCCATGACAATGATTTCCCAATCTTGAGGGATCATGGCAGGTGAAGGCATGCCTGGTTGCAGAGCCCCCATCGTGGCCATGACAGCATTGACTTGCCGCAGGTCATGCAAAAATCACCATTTTCCTGATTTCTTTTTTATCACAAACACTGGCGTATTCCATGGACTCTGAGAGGGTTCAATGTGTCCGGCAGCTAGTTGTTCTGCTACCAATTCTTGCAGGGCCTTTAATTTTTCAGTTGGTAGCGGCCACTGATCCACCCACACAGGGTTATTTGTTAACCAAGTTAAAACAAGCGTGAGTTGTCTAACACCCTGCAGCACAGTGGCCCCTGTTAAAAATCCATGGTAATTCTCACCCCCCACTGCGAGAAGCAATCCCTCCCCCATAAATTGAGGGGACCTGCCGTCACATATGGTTTAATGACTGCTTGTTGGCCCTCAGGACTGGTAATCAGAACTGGTGTGGCTGCCGTCCTTGCTCGCGCGGATCCTCCCAGCCCCACTACTCCCATACCAGCCTCCTCTGTTGACCAGGTGGACGGCCACAGATAATCGGCAATAATAGTCACATTGGCTCTGGTGTCTAGGAGCCCTGCAAGTCTTACTGTAGTTGGAGATCTTCCGTGATTCGACAGCGTGCACGTCATATGTGGTCGGGATGATGAGACAGTCTGAGACCAGCAGACCTGAGGGGGTCCCGTAGAGCTGAAGCCTCCATCGCATCGCAGTCGCTGTTCTGCTTTTGAAATAGAACTCGAAAAAGGAATAAGTTGAGCAATGCGAGTATCTTTTGGGATTGTTACTGGTGGGTAGGGGGTTGAAACCATCGTGCAAATTTGACCTGTAAAATCAGCATCAATAACTCCCACATGCACAATTAGTCCATTTAACGTGCTACTTGATCTTCCCAGTAGCAATGCACTCAGTCCTTGTCCTATAGGACCCCTTGCATTAAGAGGGACCTTAACGATGTCTTTCGTGACTAGAGTGACTGTGTCAGAGGTGGATACATCCAGCCCTGCTGAGCCAGCTGTTGCAGCTGACAATTGTTCGCGGAGGGGACTTCTTGTCCTTGCACGCCCTCTCGTGCTCTTTTTGTCGTGTCCCTGTAACGGCTGCCCATTAATATGAAATTTGGAATGACACTGTTTTGCAAAATGTCCTGATTTTCCTCATTTCTTGCAATTAATCTCCGGTGAGTTGTTCACCGGTTGTTTACCTGGTGATGTTTTGTGTGGACAAATTACCTTTCAGTGCCCTTCTCTGCCACACCCAAAGCATTTCCCTGAATTTCTCATAGCATTGGCTAGGGCGGCCACCATGTGTTCCACTGTCCCAACCTTAGAACATGCAGTCACCATGTCGGGAACAGAAGGATCTCCTGGTAAAGCCTGTATTATCTTTTGACAGTCCTCATTAGCATTATCTTTTGCCAGTTGTTTGCATAGCATTTGCCTTAAGACCTCATCTTCTACCTGTTTTTCCAGAGCGGCAGATATTTTTTCT
The DNA here is from genome assembly GCF_947461875.1 of Haliaeetus albicilla. Classification (NCBI taxonomy): domain Eukaryota; kingdom Metazoa; phylum Chordata; class Aves; order Accipitriformes; family Accipitridae; genus Haliaeetus; species Haliaeetus albicilla. The sequence goes on along the minus strand of NC_091491.1, from coordinate 22,098,738 downwards.
ACAAACTGCAAAAAGGGTTCTCTGGGGCCTTGGCGGATAGCGACGTATTTTTGCTTCATAGCTGTCATGTCCATGGTTCGTTTTAATGCCATAAGGCCTATATTTTGTGCCTGTTCGAGAGCAATCGGAGGCCATGTAGCCTGCAGCTGAGGGTTACTATATGGCCCTTCACCAAGCAAAGCATCCTCTCCAAGGCCTAATCTCGGGTCACCCTGTGGCAGTCGTAAATTATGCTGTGCCGCTGTGCGTGCCATCTGCCTCCAAGTAGATTGAAATACTTGCAATTGCATGGGCTGAAACAGCACTTGTGCGAGATTCATAATGTCATATGGACACAGCAGATCTGTGCTGATTATACGAATAAGCTGCATCACCTCAGGAGAATTGATTCCAAATTGTTGTACTTTATTCTGCAAATCCTGCACTACTTTCCAGGTGATTGGATTGTGCTCATTGTGCTGGTTAGTGCCTGCAGCAGCTTTGAAAACAGGAAATGTAGCAGGAGCCGCTGCTGCGTTATCTAGAGGCTTTAGAAATGCTGGTGTTAGAGAGCATGGGCTGAGGCGTTCTACTAGATCCCAGTTACCAGTGTTGGCAGCATATCTCTTAACTCCCTCCCAAAATTGATCGGGGATTTTGGGACTACAGTTATTGTGGATGGGGGGAGACTCCATGGCAGGGGTTCTTCCGTTACGGTTTTATCTGCGAGATGCAGAGATCGCATAGCATCAATTAGAGCTTCTTCTGCCTCAGCTTCATTTTGGCTCTCACTTGCCTTTCGGCCTTCACTTTCATTTCGGCCCTCACTGTCCAGCTCGGTGCTATTTGCTGGATTCACCGTATTTTTCTCCTTGGGGGGCGCTGATGGAGTCACCCCTTCCGCTGCTGCACCAGTAGGTGAGGAGGGCCCCTCATCACCCGGTAAAGTATTTAATGGCGTAGGAGGAGGAGGTGGATAAGGGTATGATCTGATTTTGCTCGTGAGGGGTTTTCTGCCCGCAACTGCTGATACTGCAGCATCGGCCGCAGTTGTTACTTGAGCAAAATCTTTTTCCTTGCTAACATTTTCTGATTTCTCATCTTTCTTTTGCTGATCCTTCGCATCACATTCTGCTTTCCATTCTTTCAGAGTCTCAGTTAATAAACACCATATGACAGCCAACTCGCACAGCTCTTTCTGTCCTTTAGAGATCTCATCAAACATTTTCAAGGCCACAGATTGCCATGCACTCACACTGAACACAGTAAGTGTTGTGGCTTGAAAGCCTTGTGTCTTTCACCATAATAAAATCCTTCTCAGGTTTTGTTCTGGGGTTTTAACCCCTTTTCTTTTTAACAGGGCTTTCCAGGTAGACAAAATTGTCTCCCCTTCCTTAGTTAATTGCTGCCCCATTCTAACAGTTTGGTCCCTGGTGGCTCACCTTATTAGGTGTCTAGGCTCAGGTCCAGACCAGGCAGATTCCCACTGCTCTCAGCTTCACTGGGCTCTGTCTCTGCAGCTCTTCTTGCTGCTGGTATACTCTTTCGCAGCTCTCGTCGCCGCCGGTATACTTCTCGCTAGTGCTGGATGTATCGCCGTTAGATGATCTGTTCGCTCAGACGCGTCAGGGTCACCATTTGTCGCAGTAGCGATGGACACGACAAGTAATAGATCATGCAAAATGGCTACTTTATTGTTCTAACACACCTTTTTATCCCCTTCTTCAGAGTATGTGTTAGTATATGATTGGTTTGGTTAGTAACTAACAATTCATGACTGGTGAATTCGTTAGGACGGTTCTTCTTATCACTATCTTGTTTTTGTACTGGTCTTCTCGGATCTTTCCAGACTCTCAAGGATACACTACAAGCTGCTCAAGGTTGCACTGTTCTCGAACTGTCAGGCATTCCATAGACTTGTTGCATGCCCCGACAAATCACCACAGCAGTAATGCAGCATTATAGCTGGTCTCTTAAGCCCAGAAGCACTTAATAAATCATTTTACAGGATATAGTGAAAAAAAGCACAATCTAGATGGCTAGCACAACACTGCAACAGAAGGAAGGACCCCTGCACCTTCCAAATCATCTAAGAGAACCAGTGCGTAACGTCACATAGCAGAATCTGTATTCTTGTATTGTTGTATTTCATTTCTAGTGGGGCTGTGGCTGGAAGGAAGTGCACAGAAAAACTGGGACACCATTACCTAATTCATCCTCTCGAATTGTGCCTCCACTTTTCAACAGTGACTCACTAATAGCCTAGGTATGCTAATATTTACAACCCACCCAAATAATTTTCAACCTCTTACCCAGCTAGTAACTTTTCTTGAAGATGTTTTACCATACAAGCCTATAGGATTCCCTACTTTCAAGAATTACTTTTGTTGATAGCATTAATATCTATTTGTTGCAGACTAGTCTTAGCCAAGACAGTACGGCCTGCTTTTTTTTATAGTGACAGTTATCTGCAGCTCTTTGATTTCATGTTGAACTGAAGATATGTTTAATATTTCTGAAGACTAACTAACAGCTCTTCAAGGAACTGCGTGTGATACATAATAGAGAAATAAAAACAAATTTTAGATCATATGTGTGTGATTTGTTCTAGGATGAATTAGAAAAGATAAAAAACAAAAGTCCTCAAATGTTTTATCCTTTTTAAAAGTCACTTTGGAAATGACTGAATAGCCTAGGAATGGAATCTTTACAGTTATGATTACTGAGAACATTTGGCTTCGTAAACTTTATTGTCTTTGCCCTCATCTGAAATTCTCTGTTCTTGCTTTAATCCCAGCAGTGATTTTTCTTATTTACAAAAGGCAGAAATAGTAGTCTGGCATCTTAGACTGACTGTTAAAGGGGAGGGGGATCTGTAAGGAAGATCCGGTTATCTATCTGCAAATTAACTTTGGTGCATTCACTCAGCCCTCAACAGTGCCTAACTGTACACATTCTGGGAGCTCAGTTCTCCACAGCACTCTTCTAATTTTATGTTAGTATAAGAGGCTGTTAATAAGGCTGAAACATGGACAAATCTTCTTAGTCCCATTCTCTCCAAAAAGGCAAAAGATTAAAGAGGGCAGTTATAACTGCAAATAACAATCTGAACACTTATTTTTAAAAAAATTTGCTTTATCTAACTCACACTGAAGTAAGCACTGCTTTTACACATGTTGGCTGGGATATGGTGTGTACTCTGGCTGTCCTGGGTAATACTGGCACAGCCCTGATCTGTCTGCTTATAGCCCTGACCAGTGCCCAAGCGTACTGCAAGCAAGCAGGAGCCTGGCTGGTGAGTGTTCTCTGCTTTTCTGCCTCTGTAATTCTTCTGTGCTCTTATTGATCTAGGGGAGAAAAGGCAGCCCCACAAATAAACAATGATTGATCCTCACATTCACCTGAAGGCTCAGCACAGCAGCTCTAGTCTCATTTTGCAGCTTTTCAGTGCTGCAGTGAGAGAGGAAAAGAACATGGTTATCTCTTTTCACACTAGACTGTTCTAGGTGGTGACAAGCTACCGTAGGAGAAGGAGGAAGGTGCTACAGCCACTCCCACCCAGAGAGACAAGCACGTCATACAGTATTCTTGAATAGACTGCTGAGTGGAATAATCTCCAAGTAATTCTTCACTATTTAGTGCTTTGTAGAATTCAATGCAAGAGAAACCTCTGTTATAGTCAGAAAGTTAACACAAAAAACAACCAATCACCCACACAATCCAAGTGAATTTATCTACAAATCCAGACATCTCTGTATGAATACCCTTTAGTATCATTCGGTCAGACTTATTCCTGACTGTAGCTCTCTACACAAACCTCCCTCTTGAACAAGGAAACATATGTGGCTTCATCTGTCTCACAGCAGCCGGCTATGCCTTCTTGCACCATAACTGTGCAGTATCAAAAACAAAGAAATCACCATCAACTACCAGAGTGTGTTGTATTTTGGCTCACTTTTCTAATAAGACATCTGTAAATTTTCTGAGCTGCAACCAAACGACCGCTTCTCTTGTGGAGCAGAACACAACCCCATAAACCCCCTTATGTACGTCCTGCTCCTCTGCAAGCCCAACACTACAGGCTCTTATAATCAGAGCAACCAACCTGCTATCTACTGCCAAACCACATATGTTCTGATTCAGCATATACTTTACCTGTTAAACAACAGCCTCAATGACCGCACTTCTGACGACTGGAGGCATCATTATTTGGGGCCTAAAAAACAAGGCTGGCAACCAAAAGATCCCCTTTGCCCTGGAAAGAGATACACAGAACAAAACCGCACCTGAGGAGATGAAACCATGGTATTTCCCAAGTCTATTGGATTACAAGGCAGTGGAGGAGAAAAGGAAACAGCCTGGATAATAAAGATCAGTGGATAAATACTGTAGTTCCACCCCACAGGAGAAATTATCATTGTTGACAAAGCCACGTAGGAGATAGCAAAATGACGTTCAATTTTGAGCCTCATGAGCTAGAAGTGGCACATTGTTTTAGGTTAGCTCAGCTTTATTCAAATTTAAGTATTTCTTTCAAACATATATCGACGGCGAGGCCGGCAGCGGTAAGCCGGCAGCTAAGCGCTAGACCGAGGCTGACCGGGAGGTTCCCGAGCCCCAGGAGCGCCGGGGCAGAGCGGAGGGACCGGCCAGAGCCGGTGGCTCTCGCGAGAGAGGCTGGCGCGGCGTGGGCGTTGCCGGGGGCAGCCGCGGGAGATTTGAACGGCCCTGAGGCGCGCTGGCGTCAGAAAGGGTGGCAGGGCGTGCAGGCCCCACTCTTCCCAGCTCCAGAAGGCTACTCAAGCGGTGGGTGTCGGCCCAGAGGGAGACCCAGGTACGGTTGCCACTCGGGGGAAAGCCATTGTTACGAAAGATAGGGCAACGCAGACAGAGGTCCCACGTAAACATGCGGCTGTCCAGGTCTCTGGCTGCAGGGAGTGCCTGAGTCTATCACAAATGATGGAGGGCAGCGGGGACACCTCTTGTGTGAGGTGTGACCAGGTGGGTGATCTGCTCAGCCTGGTGGTAGAGCTGAAGGAGGAGGTGGAAAGGTTGAGGAGCATCAGGGGGCGTGAGAGGGAGAGAGATTGGTGGGCCCACACCCTACCATCCCTGAGGCAGAGGCAGCAGGTGGAGGCTCCGCAAGAAGCGGACCTAAGAGATGGAGGTCCCTGCTCGGGGAGGCAGGCGAATCCGCTCCCGGTCTCCCTCACCTTCCCAGTTGCCCCCTACACAACAGGTATGGGGCTCTGGAACTTGAGGACCAGGCCAGTGAAGATCAGGGTGTAGGTGAAGTCCTATCTAGAGAGGTGCCTAGGCCCAGTCGGGCAGCCCCGCACATTCTCACATCCTCTGAAAAAAGAAAAAGGAGGGTAATTGTCGTAGGCGACTCCCTTCTGAGGGAGACAGAGGGCCCAATATGCAGACCTGACCCATCCCACAGGGAAGTCTGCTGCCTCCCTGGGGCCCGGGTAAAAGACATTACCAGGAAACTCCCTGGTCTGGTTCAGACCTCTGATTGTTACCCGTTGCTGGTTGTGCAGGTTGGCAGTGATGAGATTGCAGGGAGAAATCCAAAGGCAATCAAAAGAGACTTCAGGGCACTGGGGCAATTAGTGGAAGGATCGGGAGCACAGGTAGTGTTTTCCTCAATCCCTTCAGTGGCAGGGAAATATACTGAAAGGAACAGGAAAACACACCTGGTTAATACATTGCTCAGAGGCTGGTGCCATTGGTGGAATTTTGGTTTTTTTTATCATGGGGAGGTTTACATGGCACTGGGCTTGCTGGTGACAGATGCTGTCCAGCTGTCTCAAAGGGGTAAGAGAATCCTTGCTCGTGAGATGGCAGGTCTCATAGACAGGGCTTTAAACTAGGTTTGAAGGGGGAGGGGATAAACCTAGGTGCACCAGAGATGAGCCTGGGGGTGGCATGCCAATGTTGGGGGTGGATTAGATAGCCCAGCTCAAATGCATCTGGCTCAAATGGCTATTCCCATGTGCCACAAGATGAACTGCTGAGGAAGACGACCGACCTGGCTGAACAGGGAACTTTTACTAGGGCTCAAGAAAAAAAGAGTTTATCATCTCTGGAAGAAAGGGCATGCAACTCAGGAGTACAGGGATATTGTTAGGTCATGCAGAGAGGAAATTAGAAAGGCAAAAATTCACCTAGAACTCAGTCTGGCCACTATTGTAAGAGACAACAGAAAATGTTTTTACAAATAGGTTAACAATAAAAAGAAAGCCAAGGAGAATATCTATCCTTTAATGGATACAGAAGGGAACATTGCCACCAAAGATGAGGAAAAGGCTGAGGTACTTAATGCTGTCTTTGCCACAGTGCCTTTCTGTATTGGGTTTGTGTGGCAAGGTTTTGGTAGCGGGGGGGTTTACAAGGGTGACTTCAGTGAGAAGCTGCTGGAAGCTTCCCCTATGTCTGGCAGAGCCAATACCAGCTGGCTCTAAGATGGACCTGCCACCTGCCAAGGCTGAGCCAATCAGCAATAGTGGTAGTGCCTCTGTGATAACATATTTAAGAAGGAAAAAAAAGTTGCAGGGCACACAGAAATGGCAGCCAGAGAGAGGAGTGAGAACATGTAAGAGAAACAACCCTGCAGACACCAAGGTCAGTGAAGAAGGAGGGGGAGGAGGTGTTCCAGGCACCGGAGCAGAGATTCCCCTGCAGCTCGTGGTGAAGACCATGTTGAGGCAGGCTGTCCCCCTACAGCCCATGGAGGTCCACAGTGGAGCAGATATCCACCTGCAGCCCAGGGAAAACCCCATGCTGGAGCAGGTGGGTTCCTGAAGGAGGCTGTGACCCTGTGGGAAGCCCACGCTGGAGCAGGCTCCTGGCAGGACCTGGGGATCTGTGGAGAGAGGAGCCCATGGAGCAGGTTTTCTGGCAGGACTTGTGACCCTGTGGGGGACCCACAGTGGAGCAGTGTGCTCCTGAAGGACTGCACGCTGTGGAAGGGAACCATGCTGAAGCAGTTTGTGAAGAACTGCAGCCTATGGGAAGGACCCACATTGGAGACGTTCATGGAGGACTGTCTCCTGTGGGAGGGACCTCATGCTGGAGCAGGGGAAGAGTGTGATGAGTCCTGCCCTTGAGGATGATGAAGCAGCAGAAATAATGTGATGAACTGACTGTAAACCCCATTCCCCATCTCTCTGCACCACTGGGTGGGGGTAGGTAGCGAATCTGGGAGTGAAGTTGAGCCTGGGAAGAAGAGAGGGGTGGAGGGAAGGTGTTTTGAGATTTGGTTTTATTTCTCATTACCCTACTCTGGTTGACTGGTAATAAATTGAGTTAATTTTCCTCAAGTTGAGTCTGTTTTGCCTGTGATGGTAATTGGTGAGTGATCTCCCCTGTCCTTAACTCAACCCATAAGCCCTTTGTTATATTTTCTCTCCCCTGTCCAGCTGAGGAGAGGGGAGTGATAGAACAGCTTTGGTGGGCACCTGGTGTCCAGCCAGGGTCAACCCACTACACTTTCCCACCTCTAAAGAAAATAAAGTTCAAATACAGAGGCTCTTCTCACCCACTCTCTTAATTAAAAGTCTGTACCATTATTACAGTTGGGCTATTCCTTCCTTTCTTTGCAACAACAGGTGGTTGTTAGTAACTAGAACTTGATTTATAGTAACTGTTAGTAAATTATAAAAAAAATAATTCAAAACATCTATTCTAATGGAAGAAAGACATAAACCTCAAGTTACAGAGCACACCTCCCATCAGACTCCACTTCATGTGAAAATGTGGCCAAATATCTCAGAACTTCAACCTTGTGCTCTAGTCTGGATAAAACAGTAACAGACAAGGAATCAAACTTCTACTGATCTATCCTCAGAACATGAAGGACAAGAAATACAGTCAGTACTGTACTACACAGCTGGTATTTGGGAACATTTGTATTGTTTGGAGATACTTGAAGCACATGTATATTATATAATCACACACAGATGGCTTTGTGAATGTGTAATAGACTGCTGCTTCACTCACATGGCAAACTAGAATTAAGGTAACATTCAAATATAACTGGAAGAATGTTGTGGGAAAGAATAAAGAGTATATTCTTAGGCAGAAATTCTTGTCTCTTGACAGATGGAAATTGAAAAGACTCTTTTTAAAAAGAAAGATGGCAACTTTCATAGTATGATTAAAAATAGGGGGCTTGAAATATAGGTCACCAATCATGCTGGGTTCTTTTCCTGGGTTCAGCTGGGATAGAGTTAATTTTCACAGGAACCTGGGAGGTGAGGGGGCACAGCTGGGACAGCTGACCTGAACTAGCCCAGGAGCTATTCCATACCGTGTGCCATCATGCTCAGTATATAACTGGGGAGCAGGCTGGGGGGGTTCTCTCGCTCGGCTTTCGGTGGGGGAAGTGGCGGAGTGTCGGGTTCTGGGTGGTGAGCAGTTGCACTGTGCATCACTCGTTTTGTATATTCTTTTATTAGTACCGTTGTTGTTGTTGTAACTTTTTTTGTGTTGTCCCAGTAACTTGTCCTTATCTCAGCCCTCGGGGTTCCGTTTGTTTTTTCCTTTCTCCTTTCTGCTTCTCCTCCTCATCCCACCGGAGGGGGGCAGGAGGAGTGAGCGAGCTGCTGCGTGGTCCTTTGTTACCGGCTGGACTGAAACCACGACAGTTATACAGAATTTCTACTTCATTTATGGGGAGAAGTACATCCTGTTAGACATACGTTTTTATCATGAAATCAAGATAATCAATGAAATTTCCTCATCACTTTTTCATAGATAAAAATTAAATATAGTTCTTCCAACCACAGTTACTGACAACCTAACTCCAAGTCCAGTCAAGACTTGAAAGAGTAACTTGTTAAAACCATCTCCATTAGACCTCACTGCTATCACATCACAAAAACCACTGCTGTTTCCACAAGGCCAAATTCATGCAAGCTGCAGTTTCACCAAGGCTAAGGGACTCACAGCATGATATGAATGCAACTACTTGAAGCTCATTGTGTCTAAACTTACAAAGAATGTGCAAAAGGTTTTCCAGAGTATTTTCAAAGAAATAAGGGAAGATATGTAATTTGATTGGATTATGTTTGATTAGAGAACAGGTAAAAAAAAAAAAAAAGAAAAAAGGTGAGTTTGTGCTTCACAGGAGAGGAAACAGCTCTGAGAAAGGAAGAGTTACTGGGGCTTTGTATCTGGGGCCATGATGTATCCCTAGAACTTACATGAGCCTACATCTGCTACATAAACTCCAGAACAAGTGAGGATTTCATCTGTTTGACCTGATGCCCTGTCCTAGAGCTACCATTAATTGCTCATCATAATCTTGTTGAGCTGTTCTCAAAGATCAAGTAAATCAGTATTCCATAAAGTCTTGAATAAAACAGATCAACTTATAAATTTCATTTTTTGCACTGTTAAACATCTTTTAAACTGGCATTGCTTACACTGTAAGTAGGTTATCTCAGTTTCTTACAAGTGCCTTTTCTAGGCAAAGAATCACTCCCACAGGTCGTTTTGGGGGCAGAAGATCAACGACAATGTGATAATCTATCATACTTTAAAAAAAACAAAACAAAACAACAAACTTTGTTGCCCCCCGCTTCCTGGAAGTAAATGAAGAGACTGTCAGAAGAATCTGGAACATGGCAAGCCATTTCCATAGCCTGCAGAAAATAATGAAGACCTCATATGTTGAAAATAAAATTTGAAGCAATATTTGCCTCATTATGATAAACAACCTATCAACAATGCTCAACATCCTCCATTTGTAGCAGCAGCTAATCTAACAGTTTTCATTTTAGTTATAGTTGCTACACTTCAAAACTGGGGCTCTGAGCTTTGTGTCATATGCTTAATATCCAGGGTACAACCCAGGAAAAAAGACTATACTGTACAAATATGAACCAAAACTTTAAATGTACTATCTCTTGAAAAAAAAGGAAAGCCTCCTTGCAATACTTCCTTACATTGGTTCATTACCAATAATGAAGCTTAGCTCCCTAATGTACACCTGAGTCAGGAAATTCCTTGTCCAGGTTTAGACAAGCTAGAGAAATAACATCTCCAGATGGAAATTAATTATTAAGCCACATTTATCAAGTGAGGGCAGCAAGGTGGCTGACTCGCTAGGCAACTGCTAGTGGCCTGAAAAGACTTCTATAGCCTCCATGCATGTCTAAGATGGTTGGATTTGCTCGGTTGTCCAAATCACGCTGCTTACATTAATCCTTAAAGGCCAACACACCACAGAGACCAACATGTGCTGCTGTGATCCCTCCTCTCCACTTATACCCAGCCTTTTCCAACAAATACAACAGTGAGATGCAGTTAGTAACCACAGTAGTACTAAGTTCCTTGGTTGTGGTTACTCCAGCTGTGCAAAACCTATGCAGTCACACATTCACCTTTTCTAAATGAGTTGGTCTTCCTTCTGCCTTTTCATGAAAAATGGCAGAGGTTCTGCTTCATTCTATTCAGGAGTGAGTAAATTTCTCAAATCTTTTAAACTTTTGACATCAGGAAGCTAATTTCTGATCCATCGGACATGGTTTATGCACCACTCTCAAAGTAAGGTAAGGACAGAAGCCCATGCTTTAGAGATGGGCTGAAGCAGAATTGCATGATGGATTTGCATCTTTCAAAAGAAGGATGCCTTCACATGGTAACCTTACCTGTCTTGTCACAGTTTGAGACTCATCTGAGCATAGGGTGCATACAGCACTTTAAATCTTCCACTGTAGACTCCAAGTGCTGTAGAAAACCACTCACTTCTTTTCAACCTGGATTTATTCATGACCTCTGGTAACTCTGCTAATATTGACCTTTAGCTTATGTAGTATTTTACTTTTCTGGTCCCTGTAGTTTATTCCCTTGGCGTATTTATAGGCAGCAATCATATCTTGTCTTAGCCTTTATTTGCCCAGCCTAAACAAAACAAATCTCTTAAGTGTTTTCTGATATAAGCCATCCATTCTCCAGATACCCTGAATTGCTCTTCTGTACACCTGATTCAGTTTGAATACACCTGTCTTGAAAACTGACAGCCTAAGTCATGCAAAGTGTTCTCCACAGCTCTCACAAGGGCCACGTACAATAGAATTAACTGCTTCCTTGTCTCTCCAGTAAGTACCTGGATGTTCCCAATTCTAAAATCCAATTTTCAACACATAGGGCTTATACTTTCCCTAACAAGCACCTTCAAGTATTGTTATGACCTAACCTGCCTTCACTCTTTGTTTGCAAATCGTCCTGCCTTCTATTCTTTCTCAGTCTTACATATACCACTCTCCCAGTCCTCATTTTCATGCCATTGATATCCCTACACCCCCTTTTTTTTTTTGAAGAAGAAGATCAGCTGCTCCTCTCTTCTTTTTTTCCCTACTTATTATCCTTTTCCCTGTCCTTTTCCGCTTTATCTTCTGGATAGTTCTAAAGAGATTCTGTAAGCTACAAACTTCAGATAAACAAGCCACCGAGCAATAGACATACAAATATATTTGTCCTCAAGGAACAAAGGCTGCTCCATTCTCAAGAAAAGGCCTACACAAAGTATAGAGGAAGCTGTTTACCACAGTATCCCTGCTGGCCTTTTTGGTCAAAAGGTTATTTCTAAACCCATCAGTGATCTATTGAATGGTTTCAGTTAAACATCCAACTTCTCTCATTCTGCAAGTACTAACTTGTGAAATGGAGTTAAAAATATATTCATATACAGATTGATAGAAGAGTATTAATAAAATCAGAGCACTTCTTTAATTTCTCAGAGTTAAGTGGTCAGCTTTAGCTAGGATGGAGTAGAGGTCCTCCAACTTTACACCTTTACACAAATTCACTCCTACAATTTCAAAAGACCAGTACAAACACACTCTTTTTATTCACTTTCAGAATCAGTACACTTCATGAGCTAAAAAATGTTCCTTGTAAAGTCTTGCTATGATTCCAGATCCAAACTTAAAATATGTCCAATTTCTGGCAACAAAAAACCTAATCTCATCATTTATGTTGATGGTATTTATCACTCAAGTCTGAGTCGCACAAGTCAGAAAATGAGTTATTTATGGTACAATCTTAAGATTTTGGGTTTTATATGACTAAAGTTCCCTTCACTGAAAAGCTCTCTGAATATATTAGCAGAGAGAAAAAGAACATTGTATGTGAAAGCATAACCATCATCTTCCCCCATTTTGAAGAGTTTATAGAAACAAACTAGATAAACCATCAGGAAAACGGTATTTAAATGAAAAAAAACCCAAACAACAAACCCTCTTGATCTCATACACCATCTACTAAAGAAACCCATCCAGTTCTTCCCAGAGGCTTACTTTACATCTAAATTTAACCCTTCTGCTAGGTCTTCATTAGCAGTAATGAAGCAGTTCAATTTCTCAGTGTCATTAATAAACACTAGGTCAAGTCTCATTTCTCAGCCAGACACATAGGGAAATTGATGCTGGCTGTTTAATGACCTCATCCGTTCACAAATCTTGAATCAAATTACTTTTAAAAATGCACTTAATGGAGCAGAGAAAACTGTATGAAAACAGGAAGCCCTAGTCACCCACTACTCCTTTTCCAAAGCACAAAAGTTGTAATTTAAAGTCTCATTCCTAACTTCCTAGCGAGAGCAGCTCACTGTTTTCCCCCTTGGAGTAACACCCCACTCACAATTCCTTGCCACCAAGTCCTCAGGCTTTATCTCACTTAGCATACTTGTGTGTACCTCATCTGACCTGCAGCTCACCCTGCAGTACCAGCTACCTTTAGCCATTCCCACTTTGTTTATCCTACCAATTTCCTCATTAGGTTCTTAAGTAACTTCTGCTGCTTAGTATTTTTACCACACAGAACCATCTGTGGTCTCTGACACCTTACTTGCTAAACTGTCACCTGCATCTCCGTCTTCTCTTTAATCTAGGACTCTTGCACTCTAAGGCTCCAAGTTTACACTTAGCTTAGTTTAGACCTTTCCTCCACAAAGGAACTACTCAGTATTTAAGTTCTGATACAAAACTGATAAATCTTCTGTAGAAGTTGATGAAAACATGCCTACTGCTCAAAAAAACCTCAATGGAAAACTCTTGAACACAATTCTTGTCTTTCACCTTCTTATAATTGATCTAGCTTGTAATCCTTACCTTGTTCTTTGCAATTCTTCACTTCACAACTAACCACTATTCACTGTAAATGAATTGATACTGAAGCAGAAAGGTAGTTGTTAAACATGCAGGTGATAAACATGAAGGGACCTCATCAGCTCAACGGCCCACTAACTTGCACAAAGACTGTGCAGGAAGACAAGTTCTCTGTTATTTTCACCAACAAGGCAGTGAAAATAGACTTGAACATATATGAACCTTCAAGCCCATCTTAGTTCCCACTGATACCTACTCTCACCCTCCAAGATGCAGGCATTTTGCTTTGCCTAGCTGATCTAAAGAGTAGTTGGAGGAGGCAAGTAGCTAAGAATGGTGCTGGGAAATACCTTTTGGACATGCCTGCTCTGTGCTATGTATGCTATAATGAAAGGAAGGAGAATAACTCTGGGCCCAAAAATGCTATACATGACTGACTGAAATGAAAATCTATTGTATTCAGATGAAGAATAAATACATCAGAAATAACATTCCTAATAATATTACTGCTGAAAGCAGTGGAAATTGCAGGCATAGCCTCCTTCTGTAATGACATCCATGAGAGGGGAACATTACAAAAGTTCAAATGCAAGGATTCCCTAATGGGATAGCTTCCTGGTACTTAATCCCCTGGAAACCCCAAACACAACCATCTGTGGTAACACTTTAGGCATAGACACTTTGTAACTCTGTACTGACTCTGGCCCTGCAACAGGGTGCCTATGGTTTTAAGCCCTGGAAAACCCTGCCTTTCAGCAGGCATATTGCTTCTCTACTCCCACCTCATTCCCTGTGCAGTAGATGATATGCTCAATCTTATTCCTTCTCAAAGAAACAAAGGAGAACCTCTCACATCCTCAGGATAGCCCACACCAAGTGCGAGTACACAAAATATTACTTTGTGAAATTTAAAGAAAATATGGTGTATTCTACCAAATGAAAAGTGCTCTGAAAATGTTTCAAATTGTATGGGTTGAGTTCTTAGAAATAAAAAATACTTTAAAAGGAGAAAATGAAGTTAGTTGCCACAATTCTGTGAATAGTCTACATTCATTCATTCTTCTATATGCTCTTGGAGTATTAGGAAGACTAAAGGAAGTGAATAAAAACTTAACTTCACAGGCTTGAATTCTGAGTGTTTGTAATTTTTAATTCTACACATCTTATAATTCCTGAATACATGCATTTAGATGGAGTACCTTAAGAAATCTCCTCTAGCTTTTCATCATGATTGGAGAGAAACAGAGCATGGTGGATGGAATGGTCATTTGAAGAAGGCATAAAAGAGATTAGGAAACAGTAGTTCCTAGGAAGAGGAAAAGCAGCATACCACAGCTGTGCCTCTTACTGTGTTTTGAGCAACTTCCATAGATTGCCTTGGTCAAGGGAAGTTGGTTTCTTCCATCTCACTACTCAGCATCTCAGGGCTGGCAAGTTGATAACATTAGTTGTGCCTTGCGAGGCCCTGAAAGCATGGCTGACCTCTGCCTCCAGCTCTCAGAAGCACCACAGGCCACAGACAGCATGCTTTATTCATATGTTATTGCCTGAGCCAGGGCCTTAGGTGAGCTCTGTGTCACTGTCTTCTGTTCCCCAACCTCACTTCTCCATTCATCAACATGAAAGGGGTTTGGGCCTTGTTTTTTTATTTTGTTTTGGTTTTGTTTTGTTTTTTTCATTCACACCAACTTGAGGAATTTGTCAGACTGAAGGATCCTTCCTACTTTTCAAGTCCCCCAGGGATACAAATTTCCCTTTCTCCACATGACCATGTAATACATACATCCATTACAGCATGATATAAATAAATAATTTTATCTCACAGCAGGAAAATGATGTAGAAGGAGAAAGAAGTGCATTAAAATGGTTCAGAATCAAAACTCCCAGCTGAATAAACCTTGTTTTCACATTTCTTGAAGGCTGAAAATATATTTCTGTGAGCTTGGTTAGGAAAGGGAATAATGTATCACTTAGATAAACAGAGTGTCTAAGAATGTTAAATATTTTAAAATAAGTTGCTTAGTACAAATACTATTTCACAGGGGAATTGTTTTCTATTGGTTCACAAGGGCTAACCTTGGCACTGGCAAAAGATAGCAAGTGCTTGTTTAAAGTACACTAAAGGGTAAACAGAGCCATGACTACACTAAATCTATGTTTCAAAAGTGGAGTTATGATCTCATTTCCTGTGTATTTTAAACTTGTGTAATGTTGTCATATAAATATTGGAAAAACCGAGGGTTATTACAACCGTAATAATAAGAGGAAGAATGCAACACAGTAGTCCCGAATAGAAAGACAAATGCAATTTTTAGAAACCTAATTGAAAAATAGCAGCAGAAATTCTGCTGCATGGAAAAAATATATTAACCCACCTTAAGCTACCATAAAAGAACAGGAAAAAATAGGTACATCATGAAGGTAGAGAAGTTTCTGTATTGCTCTTTTTTACACAGAAAGCCATTGATGAAATTTAAGAGAGGGTGTTTTCTGTTCAAAGACTACAAGAGGAAAAGTGCAGCACATGCTATGTGGATGGTATCCTGAGAAAAATTCAGAGCTAGAAAACATAGAAACAAGGGCTTAATTTCTTGTCATGCATTTTTCCCCTTATTGCAACTTTGTTGAGTCCTATTACACGCCTTAGTTACACCAAGCAGGTAGGAAAAGTAAGTCCAAAACCCAACAGAATGTTTGTTTTTTTATTTTATTATTTCTGAAGAAACAAGAGGTAAAAATGACAGAGGATTCAGTAGAAGACTTATGCAGGTCTTGCAATAAAATTATGGAAAAAATAGAATCTTACAAAGACCCAGATGAATAAGATCTTTTGAAAATGGGACCTCATGCAATTTGGATGCTCTTATTTATGTTCTGGGCTGTCAAGTGTGATCCCACATGGCATTTCCTCTCCACACTTACCTCTCCCTGATGGATGAAAGGGGAAATGCTCTGTAAGAATCCATATCCATCAAACATTATGGGATATGCAGTCCAGCCTAGCATGGAGAATAGAAGAAAAAGTATTCTTAAAGACAGTTCTCAAGAAATCCTGCAAATAATTTTGAATCAGAGTGCTTCAGACTCCTAATAAAAATTGAAAATATTTCAGTTCAGGCCTTTTAAATGTTTCAATGGAATATCTAAAGTTTCTATAAAAAGATTTTTTTTTTTTTAAATTACAAAGCTTCTAATAATATAAATACGATATTTCAATAGCTCTACTTTTTCTTACTATTCAATAAGCATTCATAAAAATCATCGCATTTTTTCATTTGTCACAGTGCAAGCCATAAGTGTCAGGTCAAGTTAGTAGCTCCCTGATTAGGACGTCCCCTACACAGAGACAGAATAAAGCAGAGTCTTTGTCTGGTATTTAATATTCTTTTGAGTTTACTGGGACATATGCTTACTGGATGGCATCACATGGCCTGCAGAAAACCCATCTTCTGTTCCCTCTTAAGCTCCTGAGGGAACTGGAAAAAATTTGGACTCATGACCTCAAACGAAGTATTTGGCATATGACCCTTTATCTTTCATGCAGCATTTAATAAAATCACTCGTAGAGTTTTCCAGTGCACTCAGAATAATTTATCTGTTTTAATTAACCTGACTATATTTACTCTTTCCCGTGTGACACCTTGTGCCAAGCTGCACATGATCCTTTCTCACTTTTTGAATGTTAAGTTTAACATGTCTCATGTACGTATACTACAGACTTCTGAAAGTCTTGCCTGGCTTTCTATTTTGGAACAATTCTCACTCATTTGTTCACTAGTTTCAACTACATGCTGTGTGGAGTAGCAATGCAGAACACCCTGCAAAATCATTGTCCTACTTTTACTTGTCTCAGTTCAATGTAACCACTTTTTCCCCCAGCACCTCCACATCTCGCATTTCTCCAAGCCTTCTCCCACCCAACCTCCTCCTCAACTCCCACCACTCTTGCAAAATTTCATATTACATTTCTAGCTTACTTGTGTCTTCCACATCAGCTCATCTTCTCAGAGGAGGCTTTCTTGTTTTAAGAAATGACTGCTTCAAAATGCATGCTTGTTTTATTAATACAGAGAATAAAAACTGTTGTGCTATTATGAAATAGCTCCTTATATTTTGGAAGAATTTTGTATTTATTACGTGGACATTCATGACAATTTAACTAGTCACTTATTTGCTTTTAGGTGCTTGGATTTTCAAAATGTTGACTTGGACAAGGTTTTTACGTGTGATGTTAAGAATTTTCTTGCGTCGCAGTATTTATTTTCCCTTACCCATCTATTTTTGAAGAAACAGAAGACAAAAGTCATCCAGTGAGTCATGATACTCACATCAGAAACACTCCCAAGGAGTTAACGTTTGGGTGACTCTTTGGGTAGATGCATGGCTTCAGTGGCTTTGTGCAAGAAATGCACTCATGCTGAATTTAATGAATTTTACAAGTTTATTACAGAACAAAGGCAAACAGCGCTGGGCGCATGGTCAAAACCAGAGGCACGCCGGTTATACCCGAACTCGCCTTTTCATACACTGTGCTCATGGCGTTTCCAAGGGGTTATTTTAATATTTCAGGTATCTATTAACATAACTCCACCAGAGCACCCCCACTTGCGCGCGTCTCTTGTGGTTCGGAGGGGCCTTCGGGGATCTGCAAGGGATGAAGTCAGTAGTCTTCCTCTGGTTGCACTTTTAACCCTGTCGTTTTCCTCCAGTCGCACTTTTCAGTATTTTCATGTTAAACTTCTGTTTTTCCTTTGTTCTTCTCGTATCTTTCATGTCAAATAATCTTTGACCCCCAAAATGCTGTTCTCATGCTAACAAATCACCCCTTATCTTCTTACTTGTGTTCTCAGTTTCACTCATCCTTGAGTCCATGTCTGTTTTTCTGTGTTTTCACAAATCTATCTACACATCCTTTAATTACTTGAGTTACTGGATGTCTTATCTCATCAGAAGAAGCTATATATTCTGCTTCTGCCCATTTATTGCCTACAAACTATAAAATATAATTGATGCCTGGAATATATCAACTACATATTTCCCACCTTAAGGCCTAATTTAGTGGCAGTGAGGCAAACATCCTTTCGGGATGTAGCTTATGCAGTAGTTAGGCAAATTTCAATGTTCTCGCTTTGCAAAAGCCAATATGCATTTCACGCTGAGGATATGACCTATAATGCAAAAACTAAGGCCACTGCACGCCTTGCTGACACCACTGCTTTCGGGCACTGAAGGCCCAGGGATCGTTTTTCACGTCTCTCTTCCCCTGTTTTCCGCAGCTGCCGCACGTGACCTTCCCTCAGGGCCAGCCCGCGCCTCAGGCGGGGAGCCCGCGGCTGCGGGCCCCAGCGAGCTCCGCGCGCACACCGCCGGAAGGGAGGGAAAAAGGAGCGGAGACCCCCAAGAGAGGCGTTTACAGCACGGACGCCGGAGGGCCTGGCCCCTCACAGCCACCCCACGCGCTCACAGCTGCCGCCTCGAGACAGCCACTAATAGCCTCCTCGTTCAGCTTATGAGGCGGAGCGCGGCGGTGACGTCGCACCCCTCCAGCCAATGGCGGACTCTGCTTACCGGGGGGGGGGGTGTTGCATATTCATGAGGAAGGCCCCCACGCCCGGCGGTTGCCGCAGCGGCTCCGAGCGGGAGGCGGAGCGAGGCCGCCGGCCTGCCCCCCTCTCCCCGCAGGAAGCCGCGCGGCCGCGGTGCGTATTTATGCTGAGCCCCGCAAGGAGCGGCTCGGTCGAGCGTGGGGCGGAAGCGCCCGGCAGCTCTCCCTCCCGCCCGGGCGCAGGCGACGAGAATGAGCCAGAGAGACACCCTGGTGCATCTCTTCGCCGGCGGGTAGGTGAAGCCGCTGTCCGGCGGGGGAGCGGGCGCTGGCCCCGATCCTGGCCCTTCCGCGCGGGCTGTCAGGTGGGGCCGGCCGCCCCCCCCCCCCCCCCCCCTTCCTCTCCCACAGGCTCCGCCGCCCCAGCAGAGCGGGACGTGTGGTGGGCGCCGCCCTGTGCCCCGTCCCCCGGAAATGGCTCCTGCGGGGTTTTCCCGGACCCCCTCCCAGCGGCTGCGGGGCTCCTGCCCCGCTGCTGAGCCCGCCGGCCCCGGCCTGCCGTAGGAGGTGGGCGGGCGCGCTGTTGGGGCGGCCGGGGGCTCGGCCGCGGCCTGGAGCGGCTGCCCGGTGGCGTCGCGGGGGCCCTGCGGGGGGGGGGGGCGGGGGGGCGGGAGGGCTGCGCAGGCGCTGCGAAGCGCTGCCGCCCCTCCTCTGTGTCTGGGGAGAGGGGGTCCCCGCCGTGGGGAGGGGGCCGCTGAGGCGCTCCCGGCGCGCCGCTTACCGCCCGGCACCCTGAGGCCCTTCCCGGGCCTGCCCCGGGCCGGTTGCGCGCGTTTGGGCCCAGGCTTGTGCGGCGCTCTGGCCACCGGGTCAGGCGGCCCTGGCCCTCGCTGGGAGCCTGGGCGCGCCGCCGGCGTGCGGTGCCTGTCAGGCTCGGCCCCGGGTGTTGCGTTTTGTCACGGGGAACGTGCGGGTGGTAGGTGGGCCCATGGGGGAAGCGGGGTTGAAGGTTTCCCCTAAAAATAACCCCTTCCCTCTGATCGCCATTCCAGGAGTTTGTCCGTTGTCTGGCATTTCCACGGAGAAACACGCTGAGCCCCCTCTGCGTGGGCTCCCCCACTGCATTGGAGAGGCTGCCCAAACATGCCGCCGTACGTGTTGCTTGAATGCGTTTCAGCGCTCTCCTGTGTACTGCTTTTAGGTGTGGGGCTTGACGTGGTCATGCAGCTTTCCGCCCATGAAGAAGAAATCAGAGGGACGAACATAGCTAGACATGAAGATGTGGCCCATGTAGCCTTGGTTAGGTTTGAGGTAACTCTTGTACCTTTAGCAGGTGTTAGTCTCCCTTCATCTTTTTAAGCTTTGTAATGCACGGGATGTATGCAGTCACACAGCTTGTGGCCCCTCCAGGGATAGAGTGGGAGGAGCACCTAGCTTAAAAGAGAAAGTTGGAGATCCTGTTTGGCTTAACTATAAAAGTGCGTTTGGGTGGTGAGCGTGGCTGTGCTGAAGTGGGAGAAGTGGCAGACTGAGAACATGGTTTGCATCCCATGAGAGAGCTTGAGGCTTAGATTTCCATTTGTGTTCCTTCTTGACAAAATTAACTCACTGCCTCTGGACTGAGGTGTTTGAGGTGGAAAAATAATAGTGTTTCCTTTGAGCAGGTCTGGGTGAGTTTGCAGTGTTATGCACCTGACTTAGAGTTTATGTGGGTGCTTCTTCACCCCCCTAATTTTTGGCACTCTAAGAGGAGAGTGATTGTGCAGCTGGAGGCCCAAGATGTAGTAGTGTGTACTCTTCCTTCAGACTTCACATCCTTGTAAACGTTCAGAAAAACAGTAGGAGTGTTGCCTTATTGTACTGCTTTAACTCGATAGCTCTGCACAGGGGAGATTACTGTGCAGAATCATGTGTAATGGTAGAGAAGGTTTATAAACTTGAAACTTAAGACTGGATGAAGATTGCTCAGCTCAACTTGTTCATTCCTATTTTTTGCAGAGGAGTCTGGTCTACAGTTAGCTGCTGGCCAGTTGGGTCAAGGGTTATACTGTGAGGAAAAGGCTGAATGACGTTCCTTCATGTGCCAGCCACACATTTCCTGTAACCTTAGTTCAGCAAAGCTATCGGTGTATATTTGTCACATTTAGCAGTAGAAAAGTTATTTAGTGTCATCTCATGACTTCTTTGTGAGCATGGTGAACTACAGATCACCTGAGTGATCTTTAATCTTCAGTGAAACTTTAAGAAAAAGGAAGGAAGCTTTTTCCTGTAGTTTTCACTAGAGACTATATGGAAATAACAGGACTATCTCAATCTGCTGGCCTTTTTTTGTAATGTCTAAGTTCAGTCTTTAATTTCTGCTTTCTGTAATGAAATTGTAACTGATGACATTGCAGTTTTAGTAATGTAGGTGGGGCCATCCTGGGGTTTTTCTGTAGCTGCCTAGGTTGTTTCATGACCAATTCAACAACTGTCTGCAATGCTTCTGGGCCATTGCAGGTTTATGTTGGAAGTTAGTTTTATATTTATAGTAATTTTTTCCCCTCATTCCTTTTTTCCTATCTCTGCATCCTTATCCCTTTCCAACAGGTTTGGTAGACTCTTAGAAGTGCTGGCCACTGGGGCAGTGATGGTGAGGGAATTACTCAGCAGTTACTACTTGTTTTGTTTTTTCTAAAGTAATTCTTAGTCAAGTAGTTCTGTTTTTAAGAATCCCATCTGTGTTTAATAACTGCATGTTAATTGTAAATACAACCAATATTTTGTCAAAGAAATACTAAGTCTAAGTCTAAAAAGAAACAATTTAGTACTCATTTTGGAATAGCTTTAATGTAGTTTCTCGCACCATCATTGAATTCAAGTGGTGCATTTTTTTCTAGAAA
The DNA here is from genome assembly GCF_947461875.1 of Haliaeetus albicilla. Classification (NCBI taxonomy): domain Eukaryota; kingdom Metazoa; phylum Chordata; class Aves; order Accipitriformes; family Accipitridae; genus Haliaeetus; species Haliaeetus albicilla. Next base: position 22,077,214 of record NC_091491.1, on the reverse strand, counting down.
AGAAAGCTTATTGAATGATTTTGCTGTATTAGTTTATGCATTAGCCAATACAACAGCAAAGTACTACTTCATTTACATGAAACCCCTCCCTGCACATACTACTTGGACCTCCTTGACTTTTTTTAAATAGGATATTCTCTGAAGTTCTATATGTAAAAATAACAGCAGTTGCATTTAGAAGCAGAAAATGCATAGCATGAGAAGAGCATCACACTTACAGGAAATGAGGTAGAAAAAGGAAGAATTCCTTTTGAATAAAAAGTTACTAACTTTTAAGAACACATTCCTTAAAGTAAAGTAGTTTTAACTGATAGAATTTGTAAGCAATTGGTTCTATGCAGTAACTTTGCTGTCCTAAGCGTAGTTTTCTAGGCTGTATTCAAAACTGCTACTGTGCACTCTATACTGAAGAGTAAGTGCAGAGAGCATACCTGAATGGATTGATAGTGTACCTGGAGTTTAGTTTCATGCTGTGACACATTTGAAATCACTTAGCTCATATTTTGTCATGATACCCCTATTTGTCAGGTTCTCTTTCCACAAACTGTAGTTACCACAGCTCCATTTGCTAGTAGTATCTTGCCCTTGTGGGAGCAGGATCTAGCTGGACGCCTGTAGTGTTGGATCATGATACAAAATTGTGTTTCAGGTGAAACTCCTGGGTTTTTTTTGTTTTTGTTTGGTGTTTTTTATCTTCTGAGCTACTTGGTTGCATTGCTCAAAACTCCTCTGTTTCAGGAATCAAACTGTAGATTTTTTTGTGTATCTTCTGTTTTTCCATCTCCTACTCAAATAGCAGCTGTTGTCACTGTAGACAGCTATAAACTCGGGTGCTTTTATTCCAAACCAAGAAGAAATCAATTGAACATTCTGCATCCTTAAATTACAAAGTCTTGTGATTGAAATGTAGACTTTAGTTCAAGTATGTAAATTACACACTTGCATGCTTTTCTAGTTATTAGACTACTTAAAACAACAAAAAAGTAATAGACCTTAATGTTTTGCTTTATAGGGAAGATTAATATGTTGTGGATGTACCTGCTTGCAGTCATAATTGGTACATTGAATGAAAATTCAGGTGTTGGCTACAAAAATAATTTCCAGGTTTTCATGATTTATTTTTCATTTCTAGAAAGCTTATGACAGTAATTCTGTACCATACAAACTTCCATTAGGGCATGGGAACTTGCCTGGGCTTTGGTCCCTCAGCGGAGGAGGGACTGTTTTGGGTTAGTGCTTTTCTGAGTTCGTGGTTGGACTGTCTCAGGTTTACTTCTTAATTCTTTCTTTACTGTTGGTGTTTCTTGCAGGAAGTTGGCTGTTCTCTAATATGTGAGGGAGTCCAGGGGAGAGTCTCTTGTTTGTTTGTCCCGATTATAGAACTGTCTCAAACTGACCTGTAATGTAAATCACTCTGTCTGACAGAGGTTCTTGGCAAATCCCTGCAGTGGCTGAAATAGTTCAGATTCAGAAAATATATGTAAGATAAATGTTTGAATTCTTCAGAAAGATCAGATACTGTTGAAATGTATGAAGTAAAGGTGAAAGACCCTTGGATTTTTTTTATTTAAGAAGATATTAATGAATAATGTAGCAGGTAGTTGGGTGACAGGGACTTTTTTTACTCCTTTTCAGAAAATAGCCACTTGAGCCATAACTGAGCTGCCAAGCTCTTGGACTCCCCTCTACCCTAAAATGCATTCCTGCCATAACCCTGGATGTCTTTCAGAATGAGTTCTTCCTGTTGTAAGGCATAGAAGAAGGTTAGTACTTTCCTTTCCAAACCTAAGGTTATTTTTTGTGTTCAGATACTCTTCTATGCAGAATAAGACAGTGTTTGTTTAAAGCACTGAGTAGCTTGGGTTTTGCTTGGGTTTTGTTCCATGAGGTTACCAAATTGCATGAAACCTGCTGTCAGTACTTGAGAAACTGTGAAGCTGTTTTGTTTCTCATATTTCCTTCTAGATGACTGATGTTTTCAGCTGTTTTTACTTAATACAAATGTTGTTGTAAATATTTATTTACCCTGGTTCTTAATAGAAGCTATGTGGTACATGTTGATTGTTTTGGACAGTGGGACCCAGTGATGCTTGTTCCCCTTGTGGTGTTTTTCCTGTTTTCACTTGCAGACTTTTGTATGTCAGCACATCAGGGGAATTTTATTTTTATGCTGTTAGTTAGAAATAGCCATTAGTATTAGTATTAATAGCGATTAGTATTTTTAGTTCAAGGATGTTAGCTTAATTTACGCTCTCTAAGTTTTGGCAACAAACCCATGATTGGTGAATAAGGGGGCTAGGGGTTTCTGGTGGCCAGTACTCGTAGTCGTCATATTAATGCTAAAGATGGAAAGGTGTAGAATGTACAAGTTTAGCAGTGTAATAACAGGAGAACCCTGAAAATTCAGGATTAATGAGACACATTCTTGCTGTTTCTGAAAGTTGTACTTGCTACAGCCTTTAAATGCCCTCAAAAGAGAGATGTGTTAAACTTCATATCTGAACTTGCAACTTCATCTGTTGATATGGAAGACACTCGTGTTAGAAGACAGCTTTATGAAATTTTTGATACATTTGGCACCTAAATTTCCAGTAAGTGGTGAAGAGATTAGAAGGAGTTCTGTTTGGGTTGCATTTTATTTCTTTTGACAGAATTTTGAGCTCAATTTTCTTGCTATTTCTCTTGGCAGCCAGTATTTGGATGGAACTTTCATTTTCATACAAGAAAGAGAAACAGCTGGTAAAATACATGAATGAATGAATGTAGACCCAAGATAACTATCTTTGAGTCTTTGAGGCTGTGGTTACAAGTACTGTGAAAGGTAATTCTGAGGCTAGCGCTGTGCGGCCTCATCTTTTATTTTTATAAATTACATAATTATCTGAAGGAATAAAAAAAATTCTTACACTGACAGTTTAAATTCTAGGTCAGCTGATGCCAGTTTTGGGAATATTAATGTGCTTTGGAGCATTTATAGGCAGTCCAGTGGCTGAAGTTGAGACTCTAACCCATGCTGGAGCTGTCTTTGCTTTTACTCGCAGGGATGTAAGGTAACAGTAGAAGATAGTCAACTACTTTGGACAAAGGCAGTGATTCCTTAGCAGATACCCTCAACTTGCAATAAGATAAGAAGGTTTTCTTTTGCAACCATCTCTGGAAATAGACCCTGGGATTTGAATGCCAAACAGGATAAGGTTTTTGAAGCACGTGCATATTTCTTTCCTTGCAGTGTCTCACAAATAGTATGCGTTTATCTGGGGAAAATAGTTGTCAATAGTGTGTCTGTGTTGCTAGCAGAGTTTAAAGGCCAAATAGTTCCAGGTTTGTTTCTGTTAATCTGGTAAGGTGATGGATTTCTAAATGCACATTAAGGATCAAATTAAATGTTGGGTTTTTTTATGGGTGCTCTCTTGAATAAGCTGCAGTTTCGGAGAGCATTGCCATCTTCCTACATTCTTCTGTACAAGAGATGTCAAGTAGACAACTGTTCTTAGTTTTGCTGTTGTTGTTTTAAGTTTGTCACAATCCTGCAAGTTAGACGATAACTACTTGTCCCTGTATCTGTTTCACCAAGTGCAATGTCTCTTGTGCCTTCTTGTACAGTTTAAGCTACAGATTTAATTCTCTGACTTGACTGTGTTAATAGTAGTGGGATTTTAATCTTCCTTTTTTACCTGTGTATTTATTTTTGTGGATTTACCTACTGATCTTTGCTCTTCTGCCCTTCAGATTACTTGGGACCTACAGGTGGATTCTCATGCCCTTGTATGATCAGGTGTTTCTGATGAAAGTCAGCTTTGCAAGTTTTTCTTATACTTACTTGGCAAAGCTGAAAAATGCTTGTAGTAAACATTGATTAGAGGCAAATGTCAGATTTAGGATAGGTAAGATGAGCAAGTGGTCTTCTGAACAGCATTCATTAGAAACTGCTGTAAATGTTCACACAGAGGAGTGTCTCAGGTTTTGCCCTTCTTCCAATTTATACTGTCAGCAGGAGTGTATTTGCTTACCTACTTGTTCTCACACATCACATTTGTTGGAGCCTAGTATATGACTGGAGATGCTGAAGCCCAGTGTGGTGTTAGGTAGTAGAAATTTCTTAAGTAGTTTACAAAATCCCACCTCTGTTACTGAGGAGAAGAAATCTAGTGATTTTCTAACTCTTAAAAAATATTTTTCGAAACTGTGCTACTGCCTAATTTGTCTTAAACCACAAACTAAAAAAAACTCCCCTTAATTTGAGCTGATGAGGAGGGTAGCAGGAAGGGTGGCAGGAGTCTGGAACACTTTTGCTAAGCTGGAGCTGGTGACTGGCTGTTAATGGCCTGCCAGGACTTGGAGCACAAAGAAGTAGCTGTTTCACAGTATTTCTTGTGTGTTAAATAAACAAGGCCGGAAAAATTTTTAAGTAAAATACACTGTCATTGATGCTGGTGACAGAAGAGCTGGCATGCTGCAGAAGTTGCTTATTTGTACAGGGTGCATAGTTATTGAATTCATTTAGTGGTTTAGTTCAAACTCAGTGGATCTTGTGACTACTGAGCAAAGTCTGTTTCCTCAACATTTGGGGACTTTTTCTTCCACTCTTTAATTCCAGATGCTTTCTTTATTATGTGGAGCTTTTTGAGGGCTGGAAGAGTGAGGTATTACGTTTTGACAGAAGTAGAAATTGGGTATTTTGCAAAAAGACTTGTTTGTAAGCAATACAGAACCACATAGCACTATAAAACTCTTCTGCTTTCCTCATTTATAAGTAGCAATTTGAGATCTTGAAGATAGGGGACAGAGGAGAATTAAACAGAAGTTTAATCCAAACTATCAATAGTTAGTGGCAAACATTCAAAATATTCTCAGGTTCAGTTGAGACATCTTAAACTGTTTAAAGAAGAAAAAAACCCAACAAAAAAACCCCAAAGAAGCACCCAACAACACAACAGTAAGAAACTGCCAAGAGCTGATTATTTGAAATTACTTGAATGACAGAATGTGGTGCAGGTAAAGGATGCACAGTTCTTAAAGGGAGGCATGTGATCTGCTACTTCCTTATGATGCATGTAAAAATAGTGCTGGCTGCTGTTACATCAGCTGGTTATCACTGAGCAATGCTTGATGTAGGCAGACTTAAAAAGAACAAGCATTGAGTAGCTGTGTGTCTGCCCTCTTCCCTAGTAGTCTAGTAATCCATTGCTGAATGAAGTATTTCTAACCCATCCACAGTGAATGTCTGATAGCAGTGCTGTTGCAGTCAGGCATCCCTTGTGGTGATTTGGGTGTGGTGCAGGGAGCATGCAGGATACAAGCTCCAGGTCAGCATTAATCTTCAACTTTGGAAAATTTTTCCAATGTGACATAGCTGTGGAGCCAGTAGCGTTAAAGGTTTCAAATTCCAAGCCCTGTTGAAGAATGCAGCCCAGGTTTTTTCCTCCTCCTTTCTTCCCCCTTCCATAGTATTTATCTCATTAATATAAACCATACCACATGCTTTCTTTTGCTATTACTGTTGCTTGAAAACAAGTCCTCATGTGACCTGTCCAAAATCAAATGCAGAAAGATCTTAAAGGGAGTAGGCTTGAGGGGATCAGAAACAGAGGGCTTGCAAGAAAGGAAATAAACTCTAAAGCTGAATTGCTATATTGCCTGCACAGTCACATTACCATACAGCAGTATCTGCTATTGAACTGCAGGAAGCACAATAACTTGCTGTTTATCTTGAAGATGCTCAAGCTCTAAAGCTCCATGTCAAGTTGGTTTTCAGGGTTTGCCCACCTGTGGTTCTCATGCATTCATGTCATGAATGTTAACATGTTACAGGCTCCTACTGCTTCCAGTGCTGGCTAAAATAAATATTAGCGCATCTAGTCTGTCTCTTCATGCAACTCTTATTTTAAAAAGTCTACTTATAGCTTACCATTAGAAGAGTAAACATGCTACTCTAAAAGCGGTATCAGTCTGTTACTGCATGTGTGCAGTGTACACTGGAAGACTGTCTTCTGTGAGAACACTTTTTTCCAGACTGACAAAGAAACTTGATTTCTTGCCTCAGTTAAAACTTGGAAGAGAGTAGACTTCAGTCTAATGTTGGTGTTAGGGGTGGGACAAGATGCCATTAGGCTTAGTAATAGGATACCTCTAGGTCACTAGGTTTAAATGGAACATTAAGTGAACATCATCAAACATTATCCTACTTTGCAGGTGTTTGGTATTGTCACTTCAGGCAAACAGGTTAGTTTTTTTATGATGCAGTGCTGTGCTAACAACTACCATTATTTCCGGTGTTCTCTGCAGTAGAAGAATGAACAGACTAAAAACTGCCTTCCCATGAAAGTTTATAGGAGATCTTGAGTCTTAGCTATTATTCCTAATTTGTACTGAACTCTCCTTTGCATTTTGGAAGACATTATTTAAAAAATACTACTAAACAAGTCTTACAGGTTTTTAAAGGTTTCAGGGGTGTTTGAGCCTCTCATGTTACAACAAAACAGCTGGTGACTATCTTGTCAGAATCAAACACTAGTTATTGCATCAGAGAAGTGAATGCTGGGCCCTTTGAATTTAGTACCAATTGTATTTGTGTGTTAGTGGGTTTCAGACTGATTTGTTAGTAGCATTAATTAACACCCTAATTTAAATCAAGGTTTGGTTTTTTTAGTGTTTGTTTTCCCTTTTTTTTTTTAAAGGGGCATATAGTGTCTTGGTCATAGTTTTAAGAAGGGTATTTGGCAAAGTTAAGAATACTGATCTCAGAAAAAGTTCAAGGGAAGCACTTTTTGTAATGGTAATGTCAAGGAATTTGGGGTTGTCTTTGGAATCAGAATTTGTGGATTTGATATTTTTCCCTCAGAGGCTGTATATGATCATAGTTAAACAGATAAGAGTGTAGATATTAATAAGTGGATTATGAACAAGCACCAGAAGAATCCTCTGAGCAGAGATGCTAAAAGGCGGTATGTTCTTGGCTCTGTTCTGCTCTAGCAGAATGGGAGTAACTCCAGTGTCAGCACAAGTTATGCACAACTTGCCTTGGCTTGTTCACAGAAACGAGTGGCAGACTGAAGCAAAATCTGCTAGTCTTCACCTGGTTAGCCACTTAAAGCTCTTTTGTCTTCCCAGGTTCTACTCTACAGTATTCTGTACTCAGAATCTAGTCTGTCTTGCTGTAATGGGCAGAACTCAGGAAACACTCGGAATCGTTGCTTTCGTGGTACAATACCCAAAATACAAATGGAGTTCTGAAGATGTCTTCATAAGTATTTTAATTTTATTAAATTGCCACATCGCAGGTTTTACATGTAGTCCTGTGTGCATAGTGCATAAATCTTTTCTACCTTTAAGGAATTTTGGCACTTTGTTTGTGGTCAGGAGTGCACTAAACATTCAAAAAGTTAAAATTTACCATAAGAAGTTAAACATTTCAGATACTGAGCTAATTTCCAGAACTGATTTGAACAGCATGTACTGAAGACTGTACACCTTTGCTACTTTGGGAAACTATATTTTTGACTGTTTAAATTTTCTCTCCCAAGTTGTGGAGTTAAACTGATTTAACAGTTTGCTTGCCTTAAAGGGCAAATAACTGCAGCATTGTCACACATGTTCCAGTTGTTTCTTCACCTTTTGCAATTTGACTGTGTTGAGTATAATGTTAATTATATGTGAATGTATCCTTCAGTTTCTTTGCAGTTAAGAATGTGATGATCCTATTTCTTTTTGCAGATGTGGAGGTACTGTTGGTGCAATTCTGACATGTCCACTGGAAGTTGTGAAAACACGATTGCAGTCCTCCTCTGTCACTCTCTACATCTCTGAAGTCCATCTCAATGCTGTGAATGGTGCTAGCATCAATAGAGTAACTAGAATTTCTCCTGGACCTCTCCATTGTTTGAAGTGAGTGTACATGTTACCAGGTTTTTCATTCATTTGGGGAAGGGAGGAAGAGAGGTGTGTTGGATGAATCTGTATGAAGGATTCAGGCTCTTATGTCTGTCATGATGCTACCATGAAATGACTTCCCATATTTTGTCTTTTAACTGTAATTGTTTCACATTGCACTTTTCCATATGCCCTTCATACTTGAGTTTGTACCTTGAATTAGCCAGAGCATGTATACTCTGCACAATTCACAGCTCCAAACTACGTCCACAAAACTCACTTGGAGCACTGTAACACTTAAGTGCCAGACTCTATTTTCATCCTAAAAAAGTGTTAGTATAAGACTCTTTAAACTGTTTAGTGTCCAAATTGTAGATGTTGCTGAATATGGAGGCAAAAAGCCCTATGAAAATTAACTCAGTTTCTCTTAGTCTCTCTCAACTTTCACCACTCCATACCCTTCCTACCTTTTGGTATCTTCTGTTGGATGTGTGACTAGTAACAGTTTTTTAGAGCTAGTAAGAGATAGGTAAGGTCAGATTTTGCCATGATCTGGGATGTTTTGATTGCGTAGCACCTCACTAAATGGGGACTGCCTTTCCTCTCCTTGCCACCAGTGCTTGTGATGTTCAGTAGCCAGCAGGAAAGTTCTATGGCCGCAGTTAGACTGCTAGTAAAGACCACAGGCAGGGTTCACTTCACTCTGGGAGACTCAAGCTAGCCAGTTATAGGGAGGCACCTTCAGTATTTGGGAATGAGCGGGGTTTTCCTCCAGAAAGAACCTGCTACTTCTTCTTGCATTAGAAAGAATTTGATAAGACTCAGACCAGCTATCTTCTATCCCCAGTTAATCAGTGAGAAGTAGTTTGTAGAGAGCCCCTTCTGGCAGTTGCAGTGTAGGATTTAGGCTTAATCTGGTTAGTGGATAGGATTTGCTTAAATGGAGGTTGTACCCAAATAGCTCCTTGAATGGAATATAGTTCTTACTGTGGAAGTTCTGATTTGGAGCCTTTTTACATATAAGAGTTTGATGGGTGAACGTGTTTGGAATAGGTATGTGGGAAGGAAGGGCTCAGATTGTGACAAGGACGGAGACTTTCATCCAAAACACTTGCCTTATTGGCTTCTCTTGATGGAAGTTGAGCCCTTCAGCTTCTTCCCTGAATGTTAGGTTATGAATTTATCTTCTGTTTAGAAATGTATCTGAATGAATACCAGGATGAACAGATGTTTGTTTCACGCCTCTCTGCTAGAAGCCTGCTATGCTTTAAACCCATCCCTAAAACCTAAAATAACTTGGTCTTCTCGGGAAGCAAATTCAGACTGAGGTAGAGGTAGTCCATGATGAACTTCATTTGTAGGGCTTGTTTGTTTTTGTTTTTTTAAATCTGCTTCTTAGACCTGTTGTTTGTTTATCTGTGATACAAGAATGTGTATCTTCTGCTGCTTTTGTTCTTTGCTTAGAGGTGTTTTCTTCCAGGTTAGTATCAAGCAACTGAGATGCCAAGTAACTTTTCTGGGTTTCAAGGTCTTTAAATAACAGTAAATATAAAAAAAATCCCGAATGACATGGCAATGGATTGTGACAATAAAAATATGTAGGTGTAGGACATAATCATTCTTGGTTAAGGGACTAGGGCTGTTTAATGGGGAAATCAAACTGGATCCCTCTTGTCACTCTCATGCTTTTACTGTCACTTGATATTTTCTGACTCGTAGGTGTCAGGGTTTGGTTGTCTCTTCTCATATCAAACTCAGTACAGTGTTCCAAAGCTTACAATACTCAGTCTAAAAGCAGGGTGAATCAGGCAAATGATGTCAGAATTTCAGTTAACTGATGGTTGTGGAATCACTTCTGCATCTTAAGCATCAACAGAGGTGATTTCAAAGGCATCTCTGTCAGGAAACAAACTCAGAACTGGGGTACAGGTGACTGCATTCTCTGGCAACAAAAGCAAATTCCCTTATTCTTAAATATCTGTGGTGTATATCATATTGCAAATGCCTCTAATCTTGTTGAGTTTAAACCTGAGGTCTTGATGATGGAAATCTGACTGGCTTCCCAATGCAGGCTTCCCCATGTGACACAAGCAGGTCAGCTAAGGCCATGTGGAGCATTTGTGCTGCTTTTCCAACCGTGGATTTGCCATTTAGTGCTTTCAATAAACAGTGCAGGCGCTGGGATCTGCTCTTTAATGCAAAAAGTTTGTGTCTTATTTTCAGTGTAGGCTCTGGAACTCCTCCAGCTGGTGTCTGTGAATGCACAAGAGCGTCAGTAACTACCACCATTATAATCCTGTCTGCTGCAACTTTTCTGTAACTCTTTGTTGCTCTGTCAAGTCTTGGGACACTGTAGATCCAGAAGAAACAAATAGACCTGATACACTTCACTCCTAAGTTTCTCTTAAGACACTGAGGTTACTGCTGCTTTGTATACATGCATGTGTTATATGTTCAACACATGATGTTGTGGTGGTAGTGATTTTTAACTAGCGTTCCAAGTGGATGCAGATCATGTTAATTGTGTTCAGCTTTGCTGTAATCTGACGCTGTGCCCATGCTGAGCTCTGGAATATGGTAAGACTTTTTTAATAATTTCTTCTGTAAGTGTTAGAAATGCTTTTAGGGTGAGACATGTCTAAGTAATTTGTGTTTCCAAAGTGCTTTTGAGTATGTGTTCAATACTCCAATTATTGCTGTGGAGCAATGCTACCCACATAGTGAAATCATATCTAATTGTTATGGATGCAAAGCTAAGATGTTGCTGGACATGTTATATGCCAGCATTCCTAAATAGTGATGGTAATTGTGCAAAACCACCATTTTATTTTTGCTTACTGGAAAAAAAAAATCCAAACTTTCAGTTTGATTTAGCAGCAGAACTGTGGTGAATCAGCTGCTGGAAATCAGAATAGGTTTGGAATCTCCTTCAGTGCTATAGATGGTTTTCATGTGTTTGGATAGTAAATTCCAAACAAAATAACCATTTATACAAGGGTAGTTTGCTTTGAGTAATTGACTTGTTGTTAACCTGTGTGTGTCTCTGAAGAAGAAATATACAGAACTATTTGTATGTATTGGCTGGTGTTTCTAAATCTATAAGCACAGAGTTCTGTTTTGCAACATCTAGTGAAGTAGTTAAGAATTAACTTTAAATCTGCTTCTAAAGCAATTGCTAGAGCAGTTTGCAGTGATGGGATGCATAGTCCTTGTTTCTCCTCCCATGTCCTACCATACTTTTTAAAATACCATATCTGATTAGCATCTAGATTGTTGGACAGATTGATCTTACTAAAACTGAATATTTATTAGTGGATATCCCCTTACTGTGCCAGTGTACCTTGCTGCATAATGGTTTTCCACTCTTTCTAAAAACCACAGTTACATGGGATAGGTATTCCAAACACTTAAGTGCTAGTAATGCCTTTTTTTGAGGTCTCAATTCACTGCTCGTATCCCTATGTTTCTCTGTAAATCCCACAGAGATGGTAGGTGACACCCCCCTGCCACCCAAGGAGTCTTTCCAGAGTTGTGTTTATAGTGGACCTGTTACCACAAGATGTTAGGGCTGTGCTGTTGCTGTGACTCTTTGCACAGGTTACACTCCTTTTTCAGTTAATCTCAAACTTAAGTGAGTTACCTTGCATGGGGAGGTAAGGATTGTCTTTTGTAGAATGAGTTGAAGAGAGGCCACTGGCTCCACAGCCCAGCAGCAGTGCTTGGGTAGGAGCACACAGGCAACACTTCAGAACTGGTATCCCTGCCAGCCTCAAGGAAGGGCAACTTTCTCACATTGGAGGTTTCCATTTCCTTTTACTGTAGGCAAAATAATCACTCTATTGCACAGAAATAATAAAGCTGAGAATGGGTTCTTAGTTGAATGCTTAGTGGATTTAAATCATTTATGGGGATGGGGAAGGCAGGACCTTGTATCTGAAAGGCTGCTTTCCTCTAACTTCTCACTGTAACTTCATGTAGCATACTGTTAGGAGTTTTGTAGAATCAAAGCAGGGTAGCACATGCAAAGCCATGTTGAGGTGTCTGTCATTTTAAGAAGAGTAGATAATAGGTTGTGAAAGATGTCCCTGGCTGGGCATGATAAGCAGTAGAGCTAACATCTTCCTGAGCTGCTCTCAGAAGGCATAAGACTTGCTGTAACTGAACTTTCATAAGTCTCTCTCCTCTCTTCCTCTCTTGGCCTTCACCCCCTGTCCTTCCCACCCCAAAAAGCTCCCAAACATTGGGAGCTAAAGGATGATGAAAGAAATGTAGAATAGAATCAAATATTTTTGTCGCCTGAACAATCTACAACCTACACGAATGTGAACATTTGCATGCTTAGTATTTTCTCCCTGATAAAAGGACACTTTCTTTAACTTCATAGTGACAGATAACTCCATGTATGTATGTGTTCCTATCTTTGAGGAAAGTCTGTACTGACGTCATAAGGCTTTACTTATGCATTTAGTTCCTGGATTCCTATGGCATGTCAAGCAATAATAGAATTTTATTTTATGCTGATTCTAGGAAGTGACTAATCTTTTGCGGTTAGGATTGCGTTGTGAGTTATTGTGCAAGTTTTACACAGAGTAAAGCTTAAAATGATGTAGTTATGGTGGTCAGTGCATTCCTTCATTTTAATGTAAATGTTATAGTATTGTCACTTTTTTGTTTTCTAGGATGATCTTGCAAAAGGAAGGTCCTCGTTCTCTATTTAGAGGGCTGGGTCCTAATTTAGTAGGTGTTGCTCCTTCCAGGTAAGTGCAAACATGTATGGTAAATGAAATAATTTTGATGAAACTTAGGTTGCTGTACATTAAGGGATTTAAGGTTTATTTGAAGTGAGTTTTGCCTCTGCAGCTGTAAATAACTTAATAGCAAATAACCTTTGGTTCCTGGGGTAATATAGTTGTCTGAGAAATTGAGCCACTTGTGAATGCCACAGCTCCAGTCCCACATCGCTGCACCAACTGTCTCAGCATTTACTATCCTATATACTATTATAATAGTATTTACTATTGTGTACTATCCCTTATGCAGAGCTATGTCCAGTTAAGAAGGAAGATGCTTAAGTGAGTTGCATATGTAAACAGGAAGTTTGTACCTTTGAAAATACAAAGGTAGATTTAGCTGTCAGTTAATCCATCATCTTCAGGAAGCAGTTTTGTGGTTGTAGCCTCAAAGCACTGGGTCTTTTTTCCTGAATTCTGATGAAACACAGACTATTGTCCCCTTGCAGTAGGAAGCCTGTTCTGAAACTTCAAAAAGGGCAGTAAGGAAGCCTGTTCTGAAACTTCAAAAAGGGCAAGACTTGGTAGGATGACACACTTACCAGTTGTCCCAGAGAAAGCAGATCTAGCAGTGGGCTGGACTCCAAAGGGTACTGGGGCAGTGTCAGGGAGTGCAGTGGACAAGGATGTAAATTTGATGTAATTGGCAGTGGTGTTGCTGCTGTCAGTTGCTCTGCATCAGCATGTGCTCTAGCTATTTGGCTGGTGCTGGCAGTCAGAGCGAGGTGCAGATTATGCCAGAGTTTGAATTGATCCTTACATACAAGTGTTAGCCTAAGTTCAGTCCAAAAATAGGAGAATACGTAAGGAAGAGTATGGAAACAAAGCTGTGCAAGACTAATATAACTACTTAATTCTGGATGAGGCTATAGTTGTTTTCTGGCCCATTTTTATTGTGTTTGAGAAGAGTCTTTATGCAGAGGGAATATATTCCACAAAGGTTTTATTCTTGCCTTGACTTAGTGCCCCGCTTTCCTTTTTTTTTCTTTCATTTTGGTCTGAAGAGGAGATGTTCCTGTCTCCTGCACACCCAGCTGGAGAGTATCTTAACTTTTCTGGTTTAAGGTCTTTAGATGCTTCTGGAAAATTTTATTAAATTGGACTTTCCATTCAGCATTGATTATCTTCTATGTAGATCTGAAAGATGAGGTGTTCTGTAGACCCTCTGCATGAATAAGAGAAAAACATAATTCAGGAATTGGACTACTTTTATTTTAGCACTTTTTTTTTAAAGAATTAGGAATACCTGAGGTATTTTCTGATCACTAACTTAGCATTGCTGTTTGGAGAAGCTGAAGTAAGTCCAGTAGCTTTCTTTGTCTTGACATGTGTGGAGTATCAGCACTTCCTAAGCTGAAGAGCCTGTGCTTTTGTCCAGTCTGGTCTGAATGTTCAACATTGCTATTCAAAAAGTAATATCAATTTTTATACAGCAATGGATTCCGTTTTATACATGACTATCCTCAGTGGAAAGTATCCTCAATTGCAAGTCAATTTTATGTTACATTTTCTAATTCCCTTCCCTTCTTCCCCCAGGTGAAATACGTTGCTTGTTCCCTACCCCCAAATGTCAACTTGATAAAATGTGTGAAGTCTTATAAATAAGCACATCCTCATTCCCCATGAGCAGACTCGGTCTTCATCCAGTACTTCATTTCAATTAAGCATTAGCTAAGTGGATTTAACAGCAGCTCTTTGTTTAAACAAGCTGTAGAGAAGCGTGTTTCATAACACATCCAGTATACTTAACTGAGTTCAGATTCTGTTTTAGAAGTTACACCCATGAAACAAGCACTTCATCTTTTTTATAATAAAGAAAAACATGTTTGCACAGCTAATGAGGTTAATGTTCTGTTCATGAAAAATTGCATGTTCATTTTTTCTCTTGTAGAGGGGTGTCTAAGTTTAAATAAAAAATGAGTTACAACCTTAAATGTGAGTTTTAGATATGCTTAAAGTAAGTTTCTTAGCTTTAATGAGCGAAAACAAGCATTTTCTATAATATATGGCATTGGCATGCTGACTTTTATGTCTAGCTTTGTTTTGATACCATCCCAGTCTTGACTGTAGTACAAGTTTTCAAATTTTTTTGTGGTTCATTCAAAGAAAAAAATCTGTGTCTATTCTAAATACAGAGCTAAAGAAACAATGTGGATCCCAGCTTTGCAGCTGTTCTAGCATTTAAAATATAAATACTTATAACTACAAGTTATTAATACTTGCATCTTAAATGCTAGAATAATATTATAAAATATTTAAGTGTGCTGTTTGTTTTTTTTTTAAAAAAAGATACATACTTGCTAGTTCTCTTGAAATTGTAATGCTGTTGAAGTAAGTTTAGGTCAATTAGAACAAATTTGATCTGTTGTTAAAGAAATACAGAATACTGTAACTTCAGTTCTCAGTTCAGCAGTATTTTGCTTCTGTGGCTAAACTTCCTGGAGTCACAAAAATCACTGCCATATTTCTAATTATCTATCCTTCTCCTCACTAGTTGTTAATTGGAGCTGTTGTGGAAGAAAAAGTTGTAAAGTATGGGGGTTTTTTTGTTGTTGTTCTTTTCCATTCCTAGAATAGTCCCACTACTTTGCAAGAGTTACTCCTTGAGTAGTTTTTTACTGAGGAAGTAAGACTTGAACCAAGATCATCTTAAGTTAGTGAAGTTAATGGCACTGCTCATAAGGGTATCAACACAGAAAATGTAACATAACTTGGATTTTGTTCTAATTTTAGAGCGATATATTTTGCTGCTTACTCAAACTGCAAGGAAAAGTTGAACAGTATTTTCAATCCAGATTCTACCCAGGTACACATGATTTCAGCTGGTGTGGCAGGTAAGGATCTGTAACTTTTTAGCTTAATTCTAGAGTCGCATCTACAAATGAGAGGTGGCAATAAATGTGGAAAAACAAAACCAAAACAGAAAATGTTCAGTGATTGAATGATTATGTTTTTTGTAGTGGTTACCTTTGGCTTCTCATTAAACAAGCAATCTGGAGAATATGTGCATAGAACTTTGTACTTACTGTTAATAAAGATCTTTGTGTGTGTGAATAGTCTTTTCTAGGAAAACTTGCATGCTTGCTTTTTCACTTGTAAATTTGTGAAATGTAAAATGAATACTTTCAAAACTTTTTGTTTTGTAACTTTTTGCTCTGCAAGCTATAAACGTTGTTTGCACTGAACTCTGGTTTAATGCTTTTTGATGTATTTTTTTACCATTACTTTCTGTTACAGCTTTGTATATCTGACTTATTTTTGTCTTTTTGAAATATACCTATAGATATTTGTATAAATTATATGTAACACTCTCTCTTCCTTTGTTCAAATACCAGTCTGTGTGAAGTTTGCTCTACCACTAAAGTGACGTAGAAGAGCGGATTTCCATAGTTTTCATATATTTTCATCTCTGGAAATAAATTCCTATTTTGAATCTGCAGTGTAACCTTGGTATATTTTAGCAGCTACCAATATTTATTGCTTGATTTGTATGTTCTGTGCTTTGGGATCATTAACAAGGAGAGTTAAAGGCAACTGAGCTGAGTTATGATCATGGACTTGTGCTGGGGAGATCAAAACTTGGGCTGGCAACACTTTACCTATTGTTGCCTGTGTCCTTCCTACACAAAAACTAATTTTCAAAAGTTTGTTTTTCTGTATAGGTCAGACACTTCACAGATGAATTCTGACAATTTTATGGTAGCCTGTTGAAGTTTCTAATTCCTGTCAAATTTTACAACCAGTGTATATAATGTGAATACTAGCAATCTGGAATGGACTACCGAAGGTGATGTCAGAATAGTGAATAGGATTGGTTTTCTATTTAATACTTGCTAATAATCTGATACAAAGGAATTGTTACATAGCATAGAAAATTTAAGTGATATTAGCTTTATACTTAAATGACACACTAATGCTCATCTCTAGCGCATGAAAAATGCGATGGCAGTTTTTAATCTCCTTAGAGATGTAAGGAGAGCTGTTTTATCTTAAATGAGCAAAATAAAGTTCAGATGATGCAGTATTTTTTATTCACCTGGAAATGCATGTTTTGTTTGTAGGTGAACAGCATGGGGAATGGGATGGAAGGGGATTTCATGAAAAGTTCATCCTAATCAGTTAGTTAATCCAGGAAAAATGAATTGTCTTCAGCTCTTTGTCAAGGGGATAAAATGTGTCTTTAAATATGTAGTGGTGTGTGCATGTGAAGTATAGGTAATAGAAACAAGTCTATCCTCAGTTGAAGACAAGTTGTGTAACTCATGCAGTGCTGCAGACAAACCAAGGTTCAGAGTGTTCCTTATCTTTGGAAGTTACTGCCTTCATTCTGTAATGAAAAGAACATTTATGGAGATGTGCTGTAGTGATTTTTCCCAAGTGCTTGCAGACACAGACCATAGTTTGTCAAGGAGTTCTGTATCGGCTTAGCTTGCTTCCCTTCAGAAGGTTGGTATTTACGCATTTGTACTTAGGACTGCAGGAGACTGGGGTAAATGGATTTGAGCCTTAATTGCTGTTCACCGGTTTTACATTTGTATACAAGTTTTAATATTGAACAACTTCTGTGGTTGTCATCTTTCTCACACTTAACCTAGTTCTGCAGTTGTATTTCTAAACCATATAGCCAATGAAACTGAATGCCTAGTGCAGGTTCAACACTACAGGTCAAGCCTTTTTTCTTTCTTGAAATGTCTTGGCATTGTATACTACAGATATTCTTTGGAAGGCCTTTAAAAGAAGGTTCTTTACAAACAATTTCTTGATACTCAGTACTGGTGGTATTCTGATTTATATGAAAAGGACTGTAGTTAAAATTAACAGTGCTTTCTTGGGAACGTGCTAACCTTGTTTTTGTAATTCTAATAGATTTCAGAAAATGCACTTAAACCAGCTATTAACAGTTTTACCTGCAAGGTTTGTATTGCTGTATGATGCAAATCAACTTAAGGAAATGGCAAAATAACAGGGACAAGATTGAATGTGAGCTCTTAATTGGTTGACTTTAAACAGGTTAACACAGAAGATCACTGTAATATTTGCTTTGGAACTTAAAATTTCAAAATTGACAAGGTGGATAAACACTTCTAAAAATTAGTGAAAAATAATAAGTATTGGTGTTTTCTTTTGCAGCTGCCATTGGTTTCAGTAAGGAATTGAGTAACTCGGTCTTAAATGAGGGGTGTTTGGTTTTTTTATATGACCTTTCTGTTACATAAAGGCTTCTAATACATAATGAGCATGAGGTGGTGTTTGCACTTATAAAACTTCCTGTAGGTTGCAAAATACACTAATGATGCAAAAATACAATTTCTAAAAAATCTAACTGTTTTATGAAAGTACTGTAAGTAATTAACTTTAGTCAACTTTAAATACTGTTAACTTGTCTCATGTTAATACATAAGTATCTCAGGCTAGACTGATGTCATTGTTAAATAAGGATTGTTTTATGCACGTGGCATTTTTGGGTGTGAGAAGCTGAGATATGGTATTTTAAGCATTTTTTTGTTTTAGGCCTGATTCTTCCTTCTCAAGATAAAACATACATTTTTGGTATTTAAGATTCTTTTAGTAAGTCTGTTTTATCCCAAGGAGGGTGAATTGTGCTACATACTAGTAACTGATGCCTTATGCAATTAGAAATGAATGTTTTTCTCTTGCTGTGTGCTAGCTTCCAGCATATAATTCACGTCACCTTCATACCTAAAATATCTGTGTATTGACATGAAGAAGTACTTGGCAATCTTTTTTTTTTTTGCTTATTACTTGTCATATCACATGGCTCTCTTTTTGCAACCTTGGACAGTGAATATATATGAAGCATTAGAGCGTTTGCTTGTGTGAAGATAGTTTATCTCTGTAAATTTCAAAGTTAGGCTAAATTCTCAGATTCACTATAAACTCTGTCTTCTCATTGTGCTTACTCAACCTCTTGTCACAGAGAATAAAAACTGAATGAGATACTTGATTCCTATATGGCTTTCTGATTTGCCTTTTTAAAGATTCATAGCCTCATTCAGACAACATGGTTGAAATCTGCAAAACAACTTTGCCTTGTATGCTACTGCTGTTCTTTCTAGAACTCTACTGGCAAACCAACCCAAATATAGATTTTATTTATTAAAAAAAAAAAAATTGGGACCACTTTGTTACTTCCAGAGATACCATACTTTTGTAACTTTTTAGTAGTATGTACACAGTTACTTAATACCAAATAAAATGTGTATTTAGTTTATTGATTACTGATATTAGAAAGTTTGATTTCATAAGGCATCTATCTTGCTTTTTCAGTCCTAAGACAAGGCTAGCTTTTTTGAATGATATTTGGGAGGGAGTGGGGAGGGAGGAGGGTTTACTTGTACATTTGATATATAGGTAAGTATTTGGAGAGATAAAATTGAACTGCTGCAAATGAGCAGAAATTTCAGTACTCAGTGCATTTTACACAACTATTTTAGTATCTGTGGCCTGTTCTGATTATTTTTTCTTTCTTTTTTTCCTAAACTTTTACCTGAAAACAGTTAGATCTCACAATAACTAATTCACAAATCCTTCCAATGGGATTCGATTTGTACACATGTGTCTGATGAGGTCACTGCTTGTTGTTATGATACAGAAAAGCCTGTGTCTATTTTAGGCATTTACTGTACATTTCTCCCGTGAAAAGAGTGAGATCGTGTCATCTCATGCTCCCCATCCGCAGGTCACTTCCTGCAGAAATATGGACTAACTTAAACCTCGTGAGTACTGAACTGAGCGTCTCTTGCAGCCTCTAGTGTAAGAACCACACATTGGGTTTGTAATATCTATTAAATAAACAAAATAAGGGGAATTCATTTTCATTATCTTGAATTCAGATGATGTACATTGTGCAAAGACATCACTTCTTAACTCTGTTAAGAGTTATTTTTTCTGTACAGTTCAGGGAAAGGTGGAAGATACCTTTCACTGATAGCTGCTACTTTACTTAGCTCTGGCTAGTTGAAAGTCCCTACTGGGTTAAACAAGGCCTCTTGGTTTTTTTTTCAGTATCCCAGAGCTGCCATTAAAATGCTGCAGCTGATACTCTGTGTTGTCACATTATTTCAAAGACCTCTTTTCTTTTTCTTTTTTAATATGTATATAATCTCCTTTCTGTCTCTTTCTGTATTCTCTTTTGGTTTGTTTTTATTTTACTACTTTGGATTTTTAATTCAGCATTCCATATTCACATGCGTCTGTTATCAATTACATTGGCTTATAGATTAAAAAAAAAACCAACACAAACCCCTAACCTTTGAAATATGATGCATAATAGGAATACCTGGGATCTTACCTGTCAGTAGCTGGTATAGCTGAAAAAGTAGATTGAGATAATTCTTTCCATCTGAAACCGGGATGTGATTTCATAGAAAATAAAACCTAGAAAAGTACAGAAGTTTCTCGTATTGCCAAATTGATCTACACTTCTAATGAATCTGGAATCTTTCTTGAGGATACAACACATTATAATGCTTTACAATGCTTATCAAAGTTCACTGAGACTTCGAAAAAGAAAAAAAGAAAAAGGAAACAATTGATAGAGCTTCATAGTAGTTGAGAGCCCCCTACCTTTATTTTTTTAACAAGTACTTTTGCTACAGATTTTCTGCATTTAAAAAGAAAAGCTTATCTTACCAAAGATTCCAAATGGTATATTTCATATTTTGGAGTGCTTTCCTTGGTGTCAGCATCACTTAACTCTTTATTTTTCTTCTTCCACCAACTGTATTTACTACATTACCTAGAAGAATTGAGCTGTAGTTGTTTCATCTTGAAACCTGAATTATGGAAGGCTCTTTGATTTGAAAGCTTTGGTTCAGTTTTAAACTGAAAGAGGGTAGATCTACATTAGATATTAGGAAGAAATTCCTCTACTGTGAGGTTTGTGAGACAATGGAACAGGTTGCCCAGAGAAGTTGTGGATGCCCCATCCCTGGAAGTGTTCAAGGCCGGGTTGGATGGGGCTTTGAGCAACCTGGTCTAGTGGAAGATGTCCCTGCCCATGTCAGGGGGCTTGGAACTAGATGATCTTTAAGGTCCCTTCCAACCCAGACCATTCTGTGATTCTGTGAACTGTCATGCAAGTTAGGCTTATGACAGCCCAAGGGAAAAAAATTGGCTATGCTGCTAAGCACCTGACCCTACTGTTATGGGTGCTATGCTTAAATGTTTAGAGCAACCCAGGGAGTACAAGTTTGGACAGAGTAGGCTGTGTCCTGTGCCAACCACCCTTCACTGGCAATTTCCAATATACTCTTCCCAGCCTGCCTAGAAGTATCAGGCTGCTGCTGTGGGTGAATACAGTCACTACTGCCACTCAGACACTGCCTCTGATCTCACCTAGGTGTTTCCTGTTCTAGATCTAGGATCTATAGAGACTGGGTTTTTGGGGTTGAATGGGAAGGGGAAAGGGCTGAGTGGATAATGTTCTAACATACAGTCTAGCAGTAACAAAATTCCAAAGCATGCAACTTAAATAGGAACACAAGATTTTTTTTGGTCTTGTTCAGTTGTAATTAAGAACTAATTTTGTTTTTTAGAGAGAAGTCTTTCCTGGAAAATGTGTTGGTAGGGGAAGTTAGTAATTTTTCCCCACCTTATTTCAAAGCTTTTGTTGCAGTCCTGTGCATTCCTAGTGCCCTTCACTGCACTGTAGATGTGGAAAGATTCTGATTTGAAGTAAAAGAAAATTAAAGCTTTCTTAGTGCTAGTATAAAGAAATAAAAAATGCAAGAACAGTGTTTCCATTCAGTATAGTTCAACCCAGGGTCAAGTGCTCTTGGAATCAGTGGAGTTTCTATGGCATTAAGTGACAGATCAGAAGGGCTCTGGCTAGTTGACCTACAGAACCTTTTTTGCAGATGCAGTATGTTTTAAAAACATCCCATGCCTTGTTATGGCAGAGTAGTTCCCTGATGCTTTGAGTTTTTACTTAATTATTTACCTACAAGAAATGCAGATACAAAACACTTTTGGCTTATTAGGATTTCCCTCCATTGTATGAAGGGCTATATATGTACCTAGACAGAGAAGAACATGAGTAATGTATCGGAAAAAAAGCCAACCCCAAACCTTTAGTACCTACCCCAGGAAGTTAGTTAAGAGGTTTGAGTCAGTTTAAAGATCTATTTAATTAAAAGATTAAACTGAAATCTCTAACATGTTTTTTACTTTGGTGTAGAAATATAGCTAAATCTTAGTAGCTGCTAAACCTTGTAGTTTGTCTTTAAAACTGTAACTGAAACTCATACTGACCTATTTAAGATTTGGGGGTGGGGATAGAAGAAACCTTAAAACAGTTAAGATCCTCTGGCATTTCTCTGAGAATTGCAGTCATTTGTGTGCAATGTAAACCTAGATTGTGATTGAACAGAAGTAACATGTATGCAAGCAGTTCTGCTAAATATATATACATAAGCTGTTAATGATCTCGATAAACAAGCTAATCGATAGCCTGTTCATTGTATACAGTATTGTGCACCAAATATGCACTGAACAAGGTAACTCTTTGTTGCTTTCCCACAACCCCAGTCCATTCCCTTGCAGGAGGGCAGCATGTCTTTGTAGTAATATACAAGTGTCACTTAGAAAGCAAGTGTCTAAATTTATCTCTTGCCTGGCCATGTTCCAGCTCTTCCCTTTTTCTCTTCTCTCCTGCAGACATGACACCTCATTAATGGTGCATGTGTGGTTTTACAACTCTAGATAGTTTTTTTTATTTTACTTTTTTTCAGAGCTGCCTTTCACTCTGCTCTTTTCCTCTCCACAGTTGTGCAGAAGTAAGAGTCATTCTTACTACTTTCTTTTAATTTGTTTCCTTTTCTCTTTTTCTTCCTTTTCTTTTTCTTTAGTGGACTGAAAATCAAAGCTTTAACCCTTAGCCCTTATGCAAGCCTGAATAGTTGCTGTCTGTCTGGGTAGTTAGAAGTCATACTATTTACTTTAACAACTTAAACACTCATGCTTGTAAAAGTATTCCTAGGCCAACCAACAATCTCTGCTTTGAATACTAAATAAAACATTAGCACTCAGATTTAACTGTTCTTTATAGTTCAGTATTAAAAGGTCTCTTAACTTACAGTAATACATACCTTTTAACTGCACCAAAAGTAGTATTTATTCAGTCTGCATGCTTCTAAACTCGGATTGTATTTCAGGTAGCAAATTAAATTGACACAATGTTTTATACCGTCTTAAATTGCTATAGCTGTATCTGCAGTGCATTGTTATTGACATGTTTGCCAAATTGGTTAGTATTAGTCTAGCTAGCTTTGCTGTTCTGTAGTGTCAAAACAGGGTTGGTATGATTAGATAGAGAAATGTACACAATTTGGCTTATTTTAAATGGGGTGTCTCTTGCTAAGAATTAAATTTATTCAATATTAATGTAAAATTTAAAAATAAACTAAATATTTATTGGCTGTATGGCTTCATAAAATATCAGTAAAGGGCTACAATGGGTACTTTCTAAAAATCAGTATAGTCCGAGTTTTTGCATCCACTATACCTTACTGTGTGCGTTTCAAACTTAGATGCAGTTGCTCCTGTGATACTATCACATCTAACTTTTCTTTTTAAATATTTTAGGTTTTACTGCGATCACAACAACTAATCCCATTTGGCTAGTAAAGACACGATTACAGCTTGATGCAAGGTATAGTGACAATGGGAAATATCACTGCTGTGCTAAGATTTCACTTAAATGTTGTGAATCTGTTCAGCATCCCAGAATGGAATGATTCTTTAAATATCCAACATATCAAATTAGAAAGTTGATGCTGATCTGTCTACAAGTTACACTATCATTTTTCTCTATTTTAATCTGTGTTCTGAGGCATGCTTGAGGCACTAAAGTAGACTGGCCAGCAAATTTGGAATTAATTACAAGGTTAACAGTCTCATTAAAATAATGTTCTACCAACCATATGCTTGTATTTTCCTTCAGTAATACATTCTCTTTGGTTGTGGCTGTTGAACTAAACATTCCTGAAATAAGAATTTTTTGTTTTTTTATATAAAGTGAGCGCTAGCCTATAAAAAGAGGAAGACTGCTTTCATGAATCAGAACACAGGAATTGACCTAATGGGGAACAGTCAATACAAGTCGTTTGGACTACAGAATCGATTACAGAAACTGTTTATTGTTACAAAACTTGTAATGAAGTAGAATTTTATGCAAATAGGGAGGAAGAAGGACTTTTATATTCCCATCTATTTAAAACTGTAGGGAGAGACTGATATGGTGCAAGTGCTTCAATGCAACTGTCTTGTTTGCTTTGTAGGCTTTCTTACTGAAAACTTAGCATGCAATAGAAAATTCTTTCTTCAGCCATCCTATATACATTAATGAGCTACATATTCCTATTTTGGAGATCTGTTGGACTTTCTGTTTTAAGTGCATATTAGCATTTTTCCTCTTAGCAGGCATATTGTCAGCTGCAAAGTGACCATTGTAAATATATCCAAGAACTAGTTTTACTATGAAATCTTTTGTGATGCCATCATATGATTGGGGTGATAATTCCATGACTAATTCCAGGGGGTTCTTGGTGCTATGTGCAACATGTTGGCATCTTGTGCCTCTGCTCGTTTTTTACTGATTAATCAGTTAAATTGCTTAAACTATAGGGCTTTAAGGATATTAGGGAAAATTATGGTTTTCCTGTGTACATTATTTCTGTACATTATATCAAGCACATTATTCATGTGGGATACCTGAAGAAGGATCTTCCAACTTTGTGTGGGATACTGCAATTACATAGGCTAGTCTAGCACATAACTGCATTCTCAGCTCTTCTAATTCAGTTTTTATTAGAGGCATAAAAAAAACACTTGGCCTGTGGGATTATCCTGGCCTGATCTTGTTTCTGTTGAAGTTCTCAAAAATACCTCTGATCCCAGTAAGAGCTGGTGAAGGCATGTGTTTTGTCTCCAAAGTGAAATTGCTTTGGCCTTCAAGACAATGTCATGCATCTTGGGCATCAGAAGAACAAACTCTTAGAGCAGTCTGCCAGGGCACCTGTCCAGGTGTATTGGGGACATATGAAGACTGAGATGCCTCTGGAGCTGTAGCTGTAGGTCCAGCTGCTCTTCTCACCAGTTGTTCTTTGTCTCTTTTCTGTTGCCTGTCAGCAAATCAGTGCCAGCCCCCCAGTTTTCTGCAGCATCTGCCACCTAGCTTGCTCAAGATCTGATTTGCATCTATGTGTGCCCACTCTTTCTTAATTGTGCTTGGTACCTTGTTTCGTTGCTGTCTGACATTGCAGTTCAAACCATCAGGACTTAAATTCTGCCAGAGTGATGCCTCATACTATTTATGTAATAGCTGCTGCCACTGTCTTGCTTTGACAGTATGCATATGAGTAACCATTACTTCTTACAAGGTTATTTGCTGTTTTATTCTGTGACTTGCTCACTCAGGAGACCTCTGCTGGCAGAATCCATGTGCTTCAAGTGCCTCCACTCGCTGCTGCAATGAAGCATATTTTATGCAGTGTTGTAATGGTTTTGCATAGCTGTATATGGTATGCGAAGTATTTCAGTATGCACAATTCAGTAAGCAAGCTAAAAATAGGAGTAAGATTTTATATACCAAATACTGCTTGATACAGTCATGTCTAATGAGCATTTTCCTTGACATCCACAGTAGCTTAATTGAATCAAATAATAGCTACCTGTGTTGTATTGGTTGGTATGCTCCGTGTGCTCCCTTTCGTATGCTAGTTGTTTGCTGATAGCTGTGATGCTGTAAGGCCTGCTGTAATTACCATGCTATGGAGCTGTTTGAGGCAAAATTGAGGGGAAATCCACTGTCGTGATGAAGAAGAAAATGACCATTTTGTTCATGAGTCACTGACACTGACAGTTCATTTGGGAGTCTGTTTTCAAGCAATTTAGTCCTTTTTTCTGTAAGACTTGGGGAGGCTTAGAGCTGTTCAACTTGCAATGTGATACTTTTTCTTTAGTCACCGTATGAAGTTTGGCTTGGATTCAGTATAATGCCTTACCTGTGTTTAGTGCTGAAGGCCTTTGAGACTTTTACATCAAGTTCTGTGTGTTCTTAAATGTATCTGAATTGGAGCCCCTCAGCATCAGTGTGAGATGTTCCCTAAGTCCTCTTGTCACTCAAACAAAACTGTTTAATTATTTTCCAGTCTCAAGTTGCACCAGCTTGATGTCTGTCTTGTTCTCTCCTTTTTAGGAATCGTGGAGAAAAGCGAATGAGTGCTTTTGAATGTGTCCGAAAAGTTTATCGATCGGATGGTATTAAAGGCTTTTACAGAGGAATGTCGGCATCCTATGCAGGCATATCTGAGACTGTTATTCATTTTGTTATTTATGAGAGTATTAAGAGAAAAATACTGGAGTATAAGACTGCTTCTGCCATGGACAATGAGGATGAATCAGCAAAAGAAGCTTCAGACTTTGTTGGCATGATGATGGCTGCTGCCACTTCCAAAACTTGTGCAACATCAATAGCATATCCCCATGGTAAGTGGGGCATGTACAGCTGAGAACCTGAATCAAATTGATTAAAGGGGAGTCTTTTCAGTGATATTTGTAGCAGACTTTGGCTCACTTGCTCAAGAACTACTTCTTTGTCTAAAACTTTTCACATCAGATTCAGCGAGTCAACATGAGTAGAGTATTCAGAAATGGAAGTATTTTTGAGTAGATATCTAGCATGGCCTCTTCTTAGGCAATGCTTATTTTTCCAAAGGATTTGCCAGGGCATAGCCTAAAGTACTTAAGGAGAAGGTCCTTTTTTGACTTGGAATCTCTCTATATACTCAGCAATTTCACATAACTTGCCAGCAAGTTCTTGTCCCTCTTCTAGGAAAACAGGCTGTCTAGTTTGGTTTTCAGTTGCACTTACTTTTCCTACAAAGTAGTTGTGTATACATTAAGTTTGTTAATGGATCGACTACTTCATTAGTGGCAATTTCCAAGCTAAAACGTAAGCCCAAACAAGAGTTCTCTTCTGGATTTTAACTAAACAAATAAACTTTTCTTACTTAGATATCCAATACTGCCAAAAAATTAAATTGTTTTCCTCTTGCACATACATGGTTTGCATCTTCCTCCTCCTTTTTTAAAGAGTTCTTTTAATATTGAGAACTTGGGGAGGGGGAAAGATTTCATTTTAGTGTAAAATCACTAATTGGTTTCTGGGAAAGATAATGAGAAGTGGTGAACATAACTGCATGTGGTTTTCTTTGTACAGAGGTTGTACGAACAAGACTAAGAGAAGAGGGAACAAAATACAGATCTTTCTTCCAGACACTGTCTTTGCTTGTGCGAGAAGAAGGGTATGGATCCCTCTACCGAGGTTTAACTACACACCTGATCAGACAGATTCCAAACACGGCTATCATGATGTCAACCTATGAAGTGGTAGTCTACTTGCTTGATGGATAGCAGTGTGACAAGGCTTCCTAGAAGAGGGTGGAAGATGGAAAGACTGGAGTGGACCACTGAATGTCAATTCAAAGGAAAGTTGTATCAGGAAAATGCAGCTATGGACAAAACCGAATGTTGATCGTGGGCAACTATGAATAATTCTGCTGCCTTATTGTGTGGTCTCTTGGCAATGTGACAAATGGGAACTTCCCCTTAGGGAATGCCTTTATACATCTTTGAATTCAAAATTGTTACTTTTTTTATCTGTTAATCTGGACAAGGCCATTCAGTCATCTTCAGAGACATGATGGGTGAGGGAGGGGCCACAAAAAATATTCTTGGGCAGCCTTATTCACTTCCCTTGGTAATTGGTCTCAACTATATCCTTTTTGTTCTGTTTTACTGCACAGTAACCTGTTGGAAGAGTGGAGAAGACAGTACTTTCATACCTTTCCATACCTGAAACTTCAATTCAGTTACTCTGAAGATACATAAAGAGACTGAGGTAGCAGTCAGTGTGTAAAATTTTGCATGTTGCTACCTCAAGACAAAATATGGTGCAGGGACCCAGAACAGCATAATTTCTTCACTACAAAAGGTGATACTTGGTTTTGGTTTTTTTTTCTTTAAGTTTGAGCAGTGTTGTAGGTTAGTGAGAGAGGATCTGATTGTTGAACTCTTAAGGTTATCAATCTGTTAATATTGGTGTATGTGGATTTCTAGTTCTGCTGCATCATCCTTTTTCTTTTCTGGAACTTCCCTTCCTTAAGTAAGAGAGACCTATGAAATGTTCTCCTATATTATCAGTTTTCCTTGCCAGCCTGTCAGGTCACTCACACAGCTAAGAAAGAACTTGCTGAATGCTATTTTGTAGCCCTTTTAAGGATTCTTGTTGTGATGAGAAATCTCAACTAGTCCAGCCTACTATTTGTGAATACAGGATTCGATCAAATGATTTCATGCTACCTAAGAATGAGCTGTATTACCCTAAAATGACTGGCAAATCCTGACATGGATTATTAGTATCTATATGGGAGTACAGGGGGAGAACACATATCACTGTGGCTAAGGCGACCAGAAAGCAGAAAACAGTTGACACTGTGGTAGATCTTTTCAGTGCAAACAGCCTCTGTGCAGAATGATGGAGAAAATTGTAATTGAGATTTTCTTGTTAGCATTCCCCTTGATAATTGCTGTGTCACTTCTTACAACTTGAGCCTGTGTACTGAACTGCAGCTGACAGTATAACCTTGTCCTCCAAATTGTCTGAATATTCAGGCATTGTTTTGTTCTATAAGCCAATTGCAAAACAATGCTTTGTATTCAGCAGTGAGGCTTAGCTAGTTTATTCTGTCATAATTTACAGGGTTTTCCAAAATCATATAGCTGCAGTGTCAAAATCAGAAGCTTAATGTTCCAAGAACTAGTACAGCTTTCCAAACATGTAACTTTTATCTGCACCTTGAGTACTTCTCAGTCTGTGTCCATGATCCTTATGAGGAAGGTGATCATTATAAATTGGGGGCAATGGCTTTCTGCATATAAATGCTGCTGCACTGATGTGGACAGAACTGTGCTATCAACTCTTCCAGTGTGGTACTTCAGTACACTTAAACTGTGCATTGTGTGCAATGGCTTTATTTTATGAATGACTCCTTATGCACTTTGTGGCCTTCTTATGGCCTATAACTTTTCTTCTTACTGGTTATCTGTAGTCAAACTGTACAAACCATGCACTTTGGTTTTAAACAAAGGACGTGGTTTGATCTCCATGTAAGCTGTGCAGGATAAAACATTTTATGCTGTAGATCCATAATATCTCTGTTGCAGAACAGTGAGTCTGGTTTTTTTTCATTAGCTTTCCTTTATTTTGACCCTTGTCATGTTCTCCACACAGTGTCAAAGTATTTGAATATTTCATTTAATTCTCTGTACTAATTGCTCATCTTTCTAAAAGCCGCCTATAGCATGTACAGTGACCTTGCAGTGGAGGCTTAGCTGCATTGACTTCCTTCTTGGAAAACGTTATCTTACCTTTTAAGGACAGATAGCATGGTCTGTGATGTGACCAAAGGTGAACTTGATAGTTTAGAAGTGAGGGGAGTGCTTAAATGTGTGTTCTGAAGTGGTCTTTTTCTAGTGATCTCTCTAGGAAAGGTCTGGAGTAGTCATGACTCTGACCTAAGTCTTGCTGTGATACCATTGTTGAGATAAGTAAGTGCAGGAATAGCTACTGGCTGTAATTTTTGTTGTGTAGAAAGTGGATTACTCTTCAGGCTATGCAGATTATTCAGGCATAGCCAAAATTTAAATTGGCAAAGACAATATTCAGCTTTGGAGTTCATGCATACAGTTAACACTTGGATTAGTGTAGGCTTCATGAGAGTTACCTTCCTCTTGTGTTTATTGGATATGTTCTCTTTTGGTTACATGTTCATCTCCCATTAATTCACTGGGTACCGTGTGGTGTGCCTTGTCTGGGTGAGAACAGCCCCCCTGGAGTTAAGTAGAAAAATGTTAACAAGGATAATTGAATATGGGAGACAACAGCTAAAAATAGACAATCAGCTTATTCAACCTTTTTAAGGGGTGTTTTAAGCAATGTTTTAACCTTCAGGGGTGATCTTTTGGGCTTGCTTTACATAACAAAACATAAACCTGAAGTTTCTTGGGATTTTTGTTATTTTTAAACTACCAGTACATACAAAGTTACCTCTGAAGTATTTCCCAAAGATCTTTGAATTATTTATATAGTTTTCTTGATATTTATTATAAAAACTCAAAAGGAGTAAGAAGATGCTACATTCATTAATGTCTTTAACTACAGAACTGAAAGGAGTGCATTTAAACTTTCTTGTAACTTAGATGGGCATCTTGATTTGAATGTAGTTTATTTATGTCACGCTTTTCCGTGCTAGAGGAAAAGGTCTTGGACTTTAATTAGTTTCCTCATATTTCCCTTGCCTAGATGAAACTTAAATATTATTGCAAGCTGTTAATTTTGACTCGGCAACCAGTTAACAGATTTGGGAAATACTGTGAGACTGCAGTTTCCTGAACCAGTCAAAAGATGGCACTGGAGCATGCGTTCATTAGAGGTAGAAGGAGCTCCTCTGCCAGGGCCTGCCTGGCTCGGTGTGTTACAACTGGTTGTCACTGAGTGTCTGTGGCGTATTGGGGGGACATGGCAAGGTGGCCCGAGTTTGGAAGGCCATAAAAAAATTAATTTCAGTGAATGCAGTCACATTTCTCAGCCCCTCTATTATCCATTCGGTCCCTGTAAAGCTGTGTGAAAACAGGTGAGTTGTGGTATGTTGCAGAGGGCTGAGCCCAGCCTTTAAACTGACTGATAGATCTGCTGTTTCTGTCTGAATTTCTGATCTGCTAGCCTATGTTGTTTTAAGTAGATTTACGCTAGGGATTTATGGAGTTTTTTGGTTATGTTAATTGTAACTGAAACATCAACCTGTCCACTTGTATATTGACATTGCACCTGCCTAGTTTGCTGTTTACATAATACACTCCATATATTTCCTTTCTGATTGAGATGTTTGTTAGTGACAGTTTCTGCTATTCTGTTTTTGTTCTTAAAGTGGCATTTGTAACATTCCTCAGACTGTAGCATTTTAAAATAATGCTTCCAGAGACAAACGATTGGAGAGCCTTTATAAATGTTGCTTCCTGTTTAAACTGTTTAAATTTGGAAAACAGGCTGGACACTGAAGTGTGCCTAGGTAAATGTACTACTTTTTTCAACTTTCTGTTAAGACTCAGTTATGTAAGTTTTCAGTTCTTCTATTTAAGAGAGTCTGCCTACCGTGCATATGTGAACATAATTATGCCCTTGGAGTCATAGCTAAACACTCACAAAGGACAGTTTGAGAATACTTCAGTGCTCATGTGAGGTTTGCTATTATTCTTGCATACATGTAGTTGGCTGTAAACTATGTGCATTTATTCTGTATTTATATCGTTAACTTTTTTGTTTGGATTGCTTTAAACTTCAAAGCGAATTAAAATTATGTGCTTCTATTCAAATGTTGCCTTTTGTGCTAAACTGTACACTATTTTTAACCTTTTAATTTTTCTATTATTGATAAATAGCAGCACCTGAACAGTTGTGATTAAAAATGAGCAATTCATTAGGAGATTCCAGTGAATCATTTTATCTGGTGCCATTTTATAGTAGCAGAAAATAATGTATCTGTATTGTAGCTATAATATGCTCTTTTTGGAGGAGTTAGTGGATGACTCAAGTTGGATGTGTTCTTGCAGTTGGATTTGAATGCTGTTACCTCTGGAGAGCTAAGTTTTAACTGTCTGTCAAGTGAGATTCAGTAACTAGTGATCAGAAAACTCGTGTCCATTTAAAGTGCCAGATAGCACAAACCACTGCTGACAAAAATTAAGGGCAGTAATTCCTTAATGTTCAGACTTAATTGCATGTGCAGTTACAACCAAGTCCTTGAATCTGTAACATTATTAGATATCGCTTCTCTTTACAGTAGGCGTTTAGTCTGAAGTCTGTCCTCAGAACTTCCTCAGAAATCATTCTGCAAATGTATATGTAGGTTTTGGTTGGTGATTGCATGCTGTGTTCCATTCCCCCCCCGCCCCGTGTGTTCTGGAACCGAATCCTTTGCAGCCTTTAATATGGAGCCAGGCTTGGTGTCTCTGATTTGACTCTTTCAGCTATTCAGAACTATTCAAAACTTGTGTTAAAACAGCAAGTCTGTGATAATTTTTTTCTTTTCTTTCTGTAGGTGTTAATGTGAATTGATCTACCTTGCTCTGCTTCTGAGACTTTCTAGCTTCCAGGTCAGCCAGGCTTAGAGGTGATCAGTCTTCTGGAATCGGTATAGGCAACCAGCATGCTTATCCCTGATGCATGTGAAATTATGCTTCTAACTGGCATAATTGTAATTGTCTGTAATTAATGTTTCACTTTAACTCTCCTAAAGAGGCACATTGGCAGGGCAGAGCTCAAGTTAAATGTTTGGGGACGCTTTGACATTCGTGCTGCTTTACAACCCCTTCTGCTGGAGGGGTTGTATTAAGCTTGCCCTGGACAAAAAGCATGTATATAAAATGAAGATATATTTAAGGTCCTAATTGAGTTATGGCATTAATGTAGTCTTGACTTAGATGCAACCTAAAAGCATGTGAGGTTTAACAGTGATGTCTTTCACAAAAGAAAGCCCTTGAATTTGATAATGCACTTAACACTAAAATAAAAAGGTACTTCCAAAGACAAATACTCCTCATCTTCTATGCGCCATTGCCAGCTAGTGTGCTTTGTGCTGACTCAGAACATTATCTTGCGCAGCTTCTGTCAAAGGCAGGAAATGCCAGGATAGCAATCTAGTTCTCATGAGCAAATTGATGCAAACAAAATGGTGTATTGAACTGTGGAAGATATATTGGAGAGGAGGAGCTTCTGGTTTTGTAGATGGAATATTTCAAGGGATGCTCTTAAGACTGGTTGCACTCATGCAGAGATACTTGTTAATGATATAATTGTGTGAAGTTAATGAGAAGCTTTCAAAGACAAGCTCCAGATGGTGAAACTTACTGCTAATTCTGGGTAGATTTCTACCCAAGAGAGTGTTTCCTCCCTTAACTATGGCTGTTTAGAAGTCGGTAGCTTTTCCTAGTCCTGCTCCTGCAGCAGACACTTGGGATGGGACTGAGGATGTAAATGTTGACATTGTGTCTGGAGCATAAACAAAACTCAAAGCAGTCTGTTCTGAGACTTGATCATCTGTCCAAAATTCTAAAAACAGGTATGCAATGTTCAAGTGTAACAGAAGATATTTTAAGGATTCTGTTAATTTAGGACTGTCGCTATATAATTAGAGACTAGATAATGTAGAACCAGTATTTAAAATGGAAAACAATTAAATGAGGAAACTACAGGCTCATGTGTATGTAGCAAGAAGAGCTCTAAGTACATCCCTCTTCTGCAAAGTATGTTATAGACATAGATAACTGGACAGTAAGCAAGAGTTGATGTTAAAATAAGCTGATAATTATTTGTGATCATCTGTATTTTTAGATGAAGTAAATGCAGGAGATCTAATCCATATGGTTTTTGGTGGAACTATGTGATGTGGAGCCATAAAGGAAATCTCTAGATTATTCCAACATGTGTAAGGTCTTAGCTAAAGAGAAAGTGTTTTGTAATGGGAACTGTTGGATTGGTGGCTACTACTACAAGTACTCAATCACCTCTGAAGAAGACTTTTGCAAGAACTGGTCTTGGTGTTGTATTTAGTATGTCTGTCAATTGTTTTGGCAGAAAGACTTGGGCTACATTAGTGTGATTTGTGAATGACCAATTTGAAACAATTTGCAGTACACTAAGTTTTGAATATGATTTTTAAAAAAAAGATTGCTTTGACCAGCAAGGTAAGATTAAATAACAGTGCAAAATGCATAGTCAATCAGTTACAAAATACTAATGAGATTTTTTGCTATAAGTCAGGAGTGTCACTTCCTCAGTTGAAATGGAGAGAAGAAAAAGACTCCAGGTATAGTCTGTCCAACAATGATCACTGTTACTCACCTATTTAAAAAAAATAAAAATTAACAGTTCCAGGATGCTAAAGGGAAGCATAAACAGCACTGTATGTACAAATCTTGAGCTGACCTAACTTGGGGTATGTGCACAGCTCTGGTTCATCACAGCTATGAAAAAGAGAAGGTTCTAAAAAGTGATCAGGGAAAGAAGTGTGTCTCTTGTCCAAGCATAAAACTGTAGCTTAACCTGATAGAATCTGAAAAGGGATATAGCAGTTTTACTTAAGAAAAAACACAGAAGTACTACGGGTGAAAGTATTAAGATACAAGACTTGATGCTACAAAATGAAGTATTTGCCGACTGTTACTACATCTAGCCTGAATGTAAGAAAGCTTTTAATGATCAATGCAGAAGTCTTAGTAGTGAGAACAGGAAGGAAGAAGGCACTTCAGAATGCCTGAACAGCATGTGAAAGGGATGCCATGATCTGGTGACCTGGGATAGCAGAGACCTAAATGATCTCTTCTGTGTGTTTAATAGGGATTAGGCCCTCTGTTTATGAAGGAGTTAATCACCATGTGCTTGTGGGGGGTGTGTGGCTTGTTTCAGCAGGATTTATAGAAAAGATGAACTAGGGCTCATCTTATTTTCTTTTTTGTTTGTTTTTTCCCCTCTTTCCTTCCTTAAAATCAGCCAAATCCCAAGAACTCGTCTTTCCAACATCCCTCTTCATACATATATCTTTAAGCAGTTTATCACTTCAACTGAACAATATCATATATTTTGTTGCTGATCTGAATTTTTCCTGGTCTTCTGCCACACGTTGCTTTTCTGCAAGTGTTACATATTTGTCAGTGTCTGAGGAATGACACTGTTGTATGCTAAGATGTTAGGAAAGAATACATTGCTCCCTCACGGAGCATGCAAGGAATTGAGGAGATTTCTGGTGTAAATCCACTTCATTTGACCTAAACTGGGACTGAAGTTTGCCAATTCTTATGCCAATATGAATAATTTTATCCTTGTTTGTTACTTTGTTCCTGCTACATCTAGTTGTATTGGTTCCTGGTCCCTACTGCAGTTTAATGAGTTCCTATGGTATGTTCCAAACTAATCAGTTAAATACAAATCACCTTCTGTTTCTCTTAATATTGATTACTGTTTTGACTTAGGATAAATGTTACAGGGATCCTTCTGGGCTGGTTCAACTTAATGTGTTCCTGTTGCATACAGTTGTTTTCCTCTAGTTTCCTAGGGAAAGGATTTTGTAGATTTAAAATGGATTGTAATAATGAACATGCCACATCCTCTTTAGAAACAGCCATCCCACATCCATGAGGTCCAGCCAGACTCCCATGAAATCATTCTGTGCTCATTCAGGTTAGGCTTTGGCTAAAAGTAAAATGAGGGAGTATTGCAGCAACAGGTACAGAAGGAAAATCCAGCACTTCTGAGGTGACATCTAACTTGGCCTGTATGCAGTCTGTATATGTAGTGAGGGCAAGTTTCTGCATTAAGCAAGGATTTGGGAATATTGAATGGGGGGGGGGGGAGGTGAGTGGAGGTGTTGTAAAGGTTTCAAGGGAACTTGTTGGTGAGAAGCTGTCCTTTCCACATTAGATTAAGAATTTCTCTGGAAAGCATGAGAATCTGGAAGTTAGACACATCTGAGTTAGATCAAGAGTAAGTAGTGTCTTTGCCATAACAAAAAGAAACGTGAAAATAGACTGGAAGGAATGAGAAGGCAGTGTGATTGGGTTTATTTTCAGTATTGTTTTCATGATCTAAGGTTACATGTGTAACTATTTTTAAAGTAATTGAAAAAGTGGTCCCCTGTGCCAGCAGTTCCCACATAAGGGAATAAAGCTTTCCAAGTACAGCTTTGCAGAATTTTTATCCCAATTTAGCTGTGCCAGATTCTTCCAGTGAGAAGGTAATAGTATGAATACTTTTCAAGGCCGCATCTGGCTTTGGGCTGTCTCTAGTGCCTCATCATCTCCAGAAGAACGTCCAATAGAAGCATGTCTGTAGACTCAGATTGCCCTCCTCTAAAGACAGAAGACCAGGTCTCATAGGGCTGTTCAGTATTCACTCAGGGTAGACTGGCTAAAATGAGTATCAGTGAGAGCCTTGTGGATACAGATACTGAAGGGAGAGCACACCTCTTGAGAGAAAATTCTCCCTGGTTTCTATACTTTATCCTTTGGATAGAAAAAGGAAGTGAATGCCAGAAAAAGAACAACTCTCTTCTTACTAAGAAACCCCTAGTAAGTGTGAATCTCTTCCCAGAAGTGGGACATTCTGCACGGAATTCTGTGGGATGTCAGAATGGATTTCCCTAGGCATTCCCTTTTCAGCCATATCCAGGAGCAAGGTCTTCAGCTATTTCCAGAGGATAAGGAAGGAAACTGCAATTTCTTCCCCTTCTTCTGAAGACATACATCCTGTTATTACTCCTTTCACTGCTCACAAATACTGTTTACTACAGAAAATTCTTACTGATGTGCAAATAACCTTTTTTTTTTTTTCCCCTCTGGCCACTAAAGGCAGGCAAGCAGAATTTGTTTCTAAGCTGGCAAATTTTCATTATAGTTCTCAGGTGCTTTCATTCTGTCATTCCTTGAGGTATTTGTTTTCCTTATGTGTCTTCTGAAATGTGGCTATCAGTAGTTTACAGAGTTTATATTATCTCGCTCTGCCACTACAAATGTTTCCTGGCCTTTGCAGTGATTGAATGACTTGCAAGTTGCTTTGGGGAGCTCCAGCTGGATTTGGGCTGGATATGTTTAAAGTCTTGGGAATAGGGTTTGAATTAATTGAAACAAGAATGATCTATTATCATTGACACATTTTCCGAAGAGTCTAGTTGAGGGAAAATACTGAAAAATGACAACCATCCAGCTATACTTTTAGGGTGGTCCAATATTATTCCCTAAATCATTCAGGCAATAGACAAAGAATTAAAGCACCTTTTTTTGCAATACTAAAAAAAAAATATCATAAAACCAGTATTAAAAATATTGACCTTTCCCCATTAGAGAGAAGAATATCTGCCCTAGTCCCTTACTGTTATAAACCAAGGGGACTGTTGCCAAAACTTTATAGCTTGGATGTAAATGGAGTATTACCTCTTGAGCAACAGCAGCTTAGAGCTGTTAAACCCACACATACAGAAATGCCTTAACCACACAGGGGTGAAGCAGTTTGAGCTTTCAGTTCCCGTTGCTCAGTTCAGCTAGAACTATACATCCTTCCTATCACCTTCTTTCCCAGGGTAAAAAATTGTTTCTTTATGGCAGGGTCCTCGGGCACAATAGGATATTTCTGTGCAACAGCATTCTGATAATTCTCAGGATCTGAGTTTTTTACTTGGGCTGTCACTTATCTCACCCTTCCAGCCTCCCTGAAAAGGTGTGCAGAATTAATTTAGGAGGGATGGGATTTTTAGAGGTGACGGACATGAAGAGACACTGAAAGATAAGTAGAAGGGTTTTGGCTTGCTGGAAAAGACTGAAAGACATAACCACCCCCCCTTCCCAAATATCTCAAGAAAGATAAGTTTTTGAGAAACTTAGAGCTTTATTCCTCCCTAGCTATGACAAGACACCTCTCATTATTCAAATGGAGAGTTGGCAACATATGGTGGCACTATCTGCCAGGCTTTCTGTTCCTTCCCAAAGATGAAACAACATTGAGATTCAGTGCTGTAAATCCCTTCCTAAAGGATACAGGCAAAGAGACAGTATCTGGAGAAAACAGGGAGTTGCTGTCGTTTTAAACTGCTTATTTGAGTCCTTGGGATGAATGAGGCTTTGAACTGAAATCTCTACTCAGTGTTACATACTATATGTAACTTACACAATTATTGCTGTCTTTCTAGTTTGCATGTTCTAGGGAATGAGTAGAGGAACTTTCCTAATATCTGGTTTCTCTTCAGCCTTGTGTCCAAATACAACTTTGAAGGGAGATGGAATAAAGCTGCAGCAATTCCTAGGCCTGTTTGTGCACTCAGTGTTGCCCCTCTGCTCAAGCCAGATACAAAAGTAAGTTGGAGAAGGGTGTGGGTTTAAACTGTTAACAAGGAACAAAGAAACTGCCTAGCTCTCCTCCTGATTTGACTTTGTATCTATTTACTAGATGCTTATTTCCTTGTGTGTGGATGGATATGCACTTTTTCTTTGAGTTGCAGACTTCTGTTGTTAAAATGGATGGAGAAAGCAAGATCATCTGCCTAAGTACATCAGTTTTTCTACAAGAAAACTAAAGTCAGCATTGCAAAAAAAGTTTCTAAGAGTAACATCCTGAGCTGTCAGACTAAACAGCGTTCTTGGGATTGAGCAAGAAGCCTGGTAGTCTCTGCTAAAGGTGGGATAAAAGCAGAATGTCAGCAGTGACCCTGAAAAAAATGAGGGGGGCTATATGTAAGAGAAGGCTGAATGAATGATTTTCATACTGAACCTGGCTAATTCAGTCTCCTACATGAAATTAAGGCCAAGAAAAAAAGGAAAGAAAATTGAGGTATTAGTTAGTGAAGCTTTGTCTCCCAGCTCACTCCAGAGCAGGGAATAGCCTAACAGTAGTGTTTTGGAAGTGGCTTATTATGCCTAAGTAGGTTTAGGGATGAAGTTGTGTGTTGTTTATTTGGAAGTCAAAGAGCAAATTTGCACTGAAATGAGAATATTGCTGTATGCAGTGGACCCTAGCATGTAGACCAGAGCTTTTTCACATGCAGTATGTCAATATTAGCTGTCTACTGGAGTGTTTGGATGACGGCACCACTGAACAGACTGATTAATGTTGCAGTTTTTCTTGAGCTGTGATGGATGATTGCATTCAGGTTTCAGCATGTAACAAACTTGGAGCATTTTTTTACCAAAAATTACTTGGTGATACTGCAGCATAATGTGAAGATACAGCATTAGGTCCTCATGATACCTTGTCTCTTTCATGGAATACTGCAAATGAGAAATGTGAGTCACATTCTTCTTCTCCCCATGTCTGAAGTTGCCTGTACTATATCAAAATGTTAGATTAAATTGCAGCTTCTAATGCTTGATTTAAGAAGAATCCTTTCTTTTTATATCAAAATGAAGACTTTGGTTAATTTAGCTTTGTGTAATTTGCATGCCCAGATTCCCTTGTACTTGATGGAATAAGCTGCAGAAGATGGAGGAGCCTTGCCTTGCTATTCTGATACCTTTGGAAAAAGCTTGTTTCTCAAAGGAGCATGTCAGCCTTAAGTAACTTAGAAACTGGAGAACTTCCTTTGTAGCATAAGCATTGAAACTGAGAAATTTCCAGGCATTACAGACCAGAGAGAAGGCAGTTATACAAAAGTATAAGCCTTTGTAGTTGATGGATTTCAGATGGCTAAATGCCCAGTGCTGTAACCAAAGCTGAAACCTTACTGACAAACACTGTTGTGAAAAATCTTATGTACTTTACAAGTTGTTGCTATCAGCACATCATTC
The DNA here is from genome assembly GCF_947461875.1 of Haliaeetus albicilla. Classification (NCBI taxonomy): domain Eukaryota; kingdom Metazoa; phylum Chordata; class Aves; order Accipitriformes; family Accipitridae; genus Haliaeetus; species Haliaeetus albicilla. The sequence continues at coordinate 22,038,146 of NC_091491.1, read as the reverse complement.
AACATAAGTAGAAAGTACCACAACAGTGCAGTTGTGCGAAACCAGAGATACCTCCTTATGATGCAGCACAGGTAAAATCTACAGTTAACCCCCCTTCTACTTAATCTTAAAATTTAAGAATTGAAGAGGACCTATCTGGATGTGATGCTATAGACTAAAAACCACTTGGGTGTATAAAGTGAGACTTAGACACTTAGTTTTGCCAAAGACCCCTTGCTGCTTCATCTTCAAGGTAGATGAACTGCAGAAATTCTCAAGCATTTTATTTTGCCAAGCATCTGGAAATTATTCTCTGCTTATATCCACAAGTGCCTTAGTGGGACAGGAACATGCAGCTCAGTCCTAAGCTCAACTGAGATCCTGAAACTTAGCATTCCTTTTTTCATGTTCTGTAAGGAGCTTTGCCTGGGAATAGGTATGAAATAAAATGCAAGGGATGACTGCTGCTTTCCTTACTGATAGGGCTGGTGTCATTCTACTTGAGTGGGCTTGGTTGTTTTTTTTTTACAAAAATAAAATAAGTGTAAGAGTGCTTATAGAAGACAGAAGAGACCTAGATTCAAATTCCTTCTCTGTCTAGAAGCTTGTTGCCTTTCAAAAGCGTGTGACAGGCTGTTCCTGGTTCAGAGGAACCTTTCCTGCTTCTCTTTCCAGCAAGCATCACAGCTGTAAAGAATTCAGGAAACTTGGAGAAAAGAAAGGAGGGAGAGATGGGTATTGTGCTGGCTGGTTCTAGCCTCTTTTCTCAAGTCACTGGCAAAACTAGAGAACAAAACAAAAACATGGCTTTGCTCCCAAAGAGTGATTTGTCTTTTGCCATGAAGTTTCTTCCTTCTTATGCACACTTTTTGACTTCCCTTCTCCGAAGACTTTTTTGTTTTCTGCACAGCAACTCCACTTTAGCACTGGAAGTTGAGACTGTCTCTCCCAAGATAGATGAGTTTATATGCATTTCCGTTTCCTCTAGTGAAGGAGAGACTTTGATTTGCTGTGCCACTTTCCATGGCAGAAAGCAGTCTGCCTTGCCTGGGGTTCTTTGAAAGGAAGTGCATCCAATCTCCCAGGTGAGTTCTTGGCTGTTCTGATGACTGGACGGATAGTGCTCTGTATCAATGGTTTCCTAAGGTTTGGAGGTTAAGGCGTTGCCTCGTTATTTGCTCTTCCTTTGCTCTATACAGATATATGTGGATATTCAGAATGTTGATGGGTTTAGTCTACTTTTGGATTGTGAGATCTTGTACTGTCCATACCTGTATGATGACTACACAGGTGGTCAGGAACTTCACTTTGAATTCATGGTCCTTCCTCAGGGCAGGAAACCAGCAAAGCAGAGGCTACCTTACCAATGCTTAAGTCCTTTACTGTGCCTAATACAAGCAGTTTGTCCTTCTGTTAGCTTTGGTCAATATTAATATTCTGTTAGTCAGAGTTTCAGACTGCGATACTGCTACATTTGTCTGGCTCCATATACTGTAGTCTTAACTACTTTTGCAGGTATAGGATGTGATAAACTTCAACTAGTGTGTGTGAAAACACCAACTAAAGGGGACTCCAAACAGAGGAAATACTACATTGCAGTGGGAAAACACCAGCACTTAGTTCAGCTCTATTCTGCTAGAGCACTCTGTCAGCATATATTAAGATTGTGCTGAACTGCTTAAAGCTAGTACACAACAGAAGAAAACAAGTAAGGACAGGGAGGATATGGTAAGAATGCTACATGTATACATGTGTTTTTACCTTATGCAAACCTTCATTTACTGTCTTCCTGGCATTATTGATTGATTCTGTAGGTAGAAATTGCTGCAGCATGCAGAGGTGCAGCTGCATCTCTATCAGCCTCTATAAATAAATAACTACTTGCTATCCCCAATTCAAAAAGCCCCAAGCTGCCACTGGTAAAAAAACCATGAAGATATTGCTGTAGTTCAAGAACACCACTGTCAATCTAATAGTTAACGCTTTCAGATGAGCACAAATCAAACTAAAACAAACAGAGAGCCTTATGGGGACACTTGCTGGAGTGAATGTTGGTGGTTCAGCTCTATATTACTGTTTTTTTTCTGTTTAGTTTCTACAAAAAGGACTGATGAGGTGACCATATTATGAGATAATGTAAAAACTCACTAAGTCAGCTAGAGTCTCTTACTGAATTCTGTGGAGGGAATTTGGATTATGATGAATATTGTTTTCCTGACATTGAGGAGTGTTAGTCATGGATCGGGACATCTTTGTGTAAGCCAAAGACGCACACCTTTTGAGAGGAATGTCAGTTGCCTTATAAGCAGGCCTCAATTAATGCAGAATATTTGGAGTTACTACTAATAGATGCAAATTAATTTTCTACAAACTAAGTTAGATAAATGGTGTAGTCAAACTAATTCTCGGTTTAGCTTTCTCTTTGTTTAGTTTTTGAAGATCTAAGAGTCTTTGTGGGAAGAAAAGCATTTCCACCTGTAATATCTGATTTTATTTAACAGAGCTATTATGTAGCCTGTTAATTTGAAGTGTTACAAAGTGGTTCATTGCAAAAAAGTGGTGTAACTCCAGGAGACCTAGAGGGACTAGTGAAAAGATGCCTATTTTTGTAAAAGGTGATTCTGAACTTTTGACTCTGAAAGTGGGGGCTTGTTCTTGACCTTGGGATTTCTGGTCCCTGGACTGATGGTGATTGAGAATATTGAAAACAGAGCTATAGAAAACTACCAATTTTCACTTAATATGAAAACTGATAGTTTTGCAAGTATGTGAAAATTTGATCCAGTGTACAGTTTGCTCTCTCTGCCAGCCAGCACTCCTATTCGTGGTGTAAATGACTGAATTTCTCCCTCTGGGCAAAATGGTGAATTTGTTCAGGCGCAAATATGTCTTTTCATGATGAAATTTTATTCCCTCTTCTATCAAAAGCAGCTTTTTATACAGAAACACTGTTTTCCTCAATATTTTTCTAGTCATAAGAATTTCTGTACAGAAACAGTAGTATGGTGTTAAGGGAATTGCATACCAGCTAAAGCAATTCCAGTCATTGTTCTCTAACCAGTATTTTCACCCCTCCATGCACCCCCACTTAAACTTTTCCAGGTTAGTCGGAAGTCAGTAAGACAGAGTTAATGGAAGCAAAATTACATGAATGCCTAAAAGATTAATTTAATCTGATTATTTCCTTGTTTACAGGCAATCAAATACCTCCTAACATGAATGTAAGGTATGTAACAGGATGAAAAGCCCAAGACTAAGAAAGCACTTTGAAGGTGAAAGACAATGGTAATATCTTACAGTCAAAACTACATGCAGCACAGGTAGTGTCACTGAACAGTAAACCATGAATGTGTCATAACACTTACAGAAGTACCAGGTAAATTCACATTCACAAATAACATCTTTCCTGTCCCACAGAACTGAAAGTATGTTTGAGCTTTCTCATCTTTTCTTTGACTATGTGAAACATTATGGGAATTATTTCTTATTTAGGGTAACTAAGTGTAAAGAGAGGTGCGTGTAAATCAGTAATTTCAAGCTCTTAGAGTTGGATTTTAAGTTATTATTGAGCTTTTTATGATGGAGGGTTCATTCTGTATTCATAGTTTCTGATTGCTGATTAGGTTGACGTAATTAAAAAAAGCTTGACCCACACTACTTAAGGGGGAGGGGGGAAAAAAGCATTGTGGGTATTTGGCGCTAAACAGCAAGTTTTATAACTAACAAATCAAGTGAACTATCTACTTCCTGCTGAATCGATTTGCAGAGCTGTCTGTCTGAAATGTCCCTGGTCTCCAGAGATGAGGGCATAAGACTCTAGAAAGAGATGAAGTTGTTTAATGTAACTATTCAATATGCAAGCATCATTCAGACGGGGAATTCTAACAAAAGGCAACAAAGCCAAAAGGCAGGTCTCAGTGGAGCTGAGGTATCAACGGAGTATGGTATTATACATTGGCTTGAATAGCCTGCATAGAGCTTGAATACATCAGTGTATAAAGATGTTAGTGCTTTCTTTTTTTTTTTATGACTGATAAACATTTGGAAGTGGATGTATGAGCTGGAAGAGAAAATCCCTAGTAGGAACCTTGTTATAGGTGCAGAAGAAAAGAATTTGTATTTTTTTTTGTCATGCTTTAGTGAAGTTTCATTGTTGATATTTTGCTACAGGTTGATGTTAAGGAGAACTTTTGTAGGTGGCAAACCTACTAGATTCTAATAAGTCAGTAAGTTGCTTATGAGGTGAAACCATCTAACACTTTGTCATATTGTCCTATGGCACTGCTGTTCATATAGATCATAATAAGTCTCCCAAGGATTTCCAAAACTTTCAGAAATGGGACCTTAATGTGTAGGTGTAGTATTACTACCAAGAAACAGTGTGATTTGCAGGCCTTTTATGGTTTAAAAGTGGCCTGGGAATGGTGACAGTAGACTACCTAGTAAAAGCTTAGAAAAGAATATTGAAAAGGTAAATAACTTGTGCAGTCCGGAAATATCATCGCCCAGCTCTCCAGAAGGGGCTTGCTACTCTTGTTAGCTTGGTGTGAACCTGCATTATTACTGTTTTCTGTGACTTTTGTGGAAGGACCGAGTAGTAGCCATGGTACCTACAGGCACAAAACAAGAAATTAGTCCCCGCTTAGCAATGCAGGACCAAAAGGGGATTCTTGTGTGATTAAATCCAGGTCCTTGTGATGGGAACTTGTGGCCCATAATGCCATTCATAAATCTACCAGGCTTCATCTTTAAACTAATTAGGTTACTTGTTCTGCTGGGAGGTTGCCTCAAAACCTGACTGACTTATGTTGAAACTGTGCTCTAGCAATAGTCCATGTAAGTTGATATAACTGGTAACAGACAGTTACAGTGTTACAGTTAAAAGTAAAAAGTGCAGTTAAAGTGCAGACAGCCCTCTAAATAGTCACTTTTGTCATATGCTGTTTATATTTGAGACAAGCAGTTTCCTTGATTTCCTTTTTTTACTGGGTTTCTTTTGCTTTTGAGTAGCATGGGGAAGTATCTTACATATGGAAAAGTGACTTAGGTTGCCTTGTTCTTTGATTTGCATAGTAATAATGCTGTCTTTATTATTATTTTAAAATAGTTCATCATATTTCTACCAACAATCTCAATAATCAGTCAGCTATTGCATCTTGTAGTTAACGAATAGCACAGCTGGCTCAGCTTTTGTGCATCCACAGCAATTTGTTCAGACTGACTCTCTTGGATTGTTTTTGCTGTATCTTCTTTCTAAATTGCTGGTTTGCAGCAGTGATGCATACGTTTTGTAGAAGTTTTTTTATTACTGTATAGATGCTAAATTTCCTTTTGGTTATACATGAAGCTATAATACCATTGAGAGATACAACCTTGTAATCATTTTACTTGCATCCTTCTGTGGGCCTGATTCTGCTGTCCTAACTTGCCTAAGTAAATCTTAGTCATTTGATCCCATTTGACTGAGGAACACCACTGGGTCAGGTGCTCATGCTAGGCTTATCATTGTGCAGCATCATCCTCTGCTTTTTCAGTGACACAGTATAGGGCTATCCTGAAGTGAGTGCCAAACACCCCAGTGTTTTCTAGCTCTCCTTCCTCATTGCTCTATGCTTATAACTGCTCCTGTCATGTTGGGGAAAACTGCTGTGCTAATGTTATTGCATAGTGTGTGCCTGACCTTCAAGACTACAAAGTACTTCAGTGGTTCAAATGTTTAAAAGTCATGAGAGAGTCAGCACTTCCATTCCTGACTGCACAGCTGTGCCCCATACATCAGTGTGCCTAGTAAATCATGTTGTCATCTCTGTAGAAATCAGCCATATACTGACAGACAGCAGATATAAATAACAATGTATGTGTAATATAAGGTGAATTCAACTGATTTGTCTGATAATAAGAGTTCAGTGGCAGCTAGTCTTTATTACAAATTTCATCATTGTTACTGAAAAAACTAGCTTTTTTCCTCCCATTTTTTCTGAGAAAGCTTTCACTTTCCCATTATTTGCTGCTGGGAACTATATCATTCATAAAACGGGTGACTGCACTGTTGAGGTTAATGCTAATAGAAGACTCTTTTTTGAGGGGGGGGAAGAAAGCACTTCCTGTAGAGAGTTAAGTTACTGATTCTTATTTAAAAAAAAGATGCACAGTCTGTCTTTATTTGCCCTGTTCTTGATGCTGAAGAGAAATATTTGCATATATTTTAGTGAATTGTGTAAAAAGCTGTGTCTCTTCCCTTTGACAGGAATAGCTTTCTACTAATTTCAGAAGGGCCTTCTGTAGACACTGTACTTTTTGTTTCTAAGCTTAGACTGGTTTCCTGGACTCACCTAGATGAGAATTTGTTAAATTCAAAAGGGGTTATATGTCTTGGGCTCAAAAAGCCTTTAAATTAGAGCCACCTAAGTATAACTTAACTCATGCCAGCTTCCTTTGTCCCTCAGGCTATTGTCTTGTGACCTGGCATAGGATACTTTTGCCCAACTGTAAAACCTAACACTGATAAAAGAAAGAAAGCAAACGTGAAGGCGCTGCAGTTAATTGTTCTTGAGCTCTTTATTGAGGTTGCGTTCTCCTTATTGACACTCCTAATGGCTACATGTTCTGCTGAGGTTTCTCCCTGCTGCACCACAGAAAATGGTTGGGACCACTCTCTTGCACCTGCTTGTATATGCTATGAATGAAATAGAGAGCTGAGCAATGGGTATCCTTTCATGTGGCCAAGAGGAATGCTGATGTGCCTCACCTTTTAGGGAAATAGAAAATGCAGTAGCTGCTCCTGCCACTGTCTATGTCAGGTGGGGACTATACAGAAGATGTATTGAAGGGATTTGCTGTGGTGCTTGGGAGCAGCTTGGGGCTCTACCATGAACACTTTGAGCAAGTGGCTTGAGCTGGGAGGTTTGAGCTTGGCCAGAACTTATCTCTTCCTCTCCTTTCATCACACAGTTGACTTTCTAGATCTGCTTTAGACACTCTTCAACCTTCTCAATATAAGCTGCTTATTCCCTTATTTTTCATGCTAGTTTTTAACATTTTATTAGGGAGGATATGCTGCCTTTGACAAAATAGTAGCAGAATAGGCATAAAGGATGCAGAAATCCAGTTATGATCTCCAAAATCTCCAAGTGATGTGCTCAAAATAACTTGCATCTCTTCTGTCTTGCAGAAGTGAAACCATTAAACTATCATGACCCAATGGGGAAAATATTACAGATGCATAGCAGCCAAATTATAGACTTAAATGAGCCCAATCATAGTTAATTTTCTTTTTTATTATTAGAATTTTGTTTGGATTATCTTTGGGATCTGGGCAATCTTATGAAACTGAGGTGAATCGTTTGATGTTTAACAGTTTATGAACACTTTCACTGTCAAAACTAATTGCCATACTCTTGAGTTTATTTTGTGTTCATGATATGAAGTTAGTTTATCATTGGAAGAGTACAAAAACCAAATAAATGACAGGTTCTGTGGTGCTAGTGCTGGACTGCTTTCAGTAAAGATTTTCCTCTTCTGTAATTCAGTTGAAAATTTGCAGGTGAAAGCCTTTTGCATTTTTGCCCCTATTCTGAGACAAAGACAGAGGGATATTTTGATATCGCCAAGAATTGCTTCAGAGCCTGTGATAAGTGAGTACAATGGAAATGTATCATAATCTTTGTTTTCTCAAGGCAGTACATCTTGGAATAGGGTTGGCTTTTGTCTCAAGCAATACATGGCATCAGCTCTCAGCACACTTCCCTGTTATGTTTCTCTAGGTCAGACACTATTTCAAGGACATGTCCTGTGCAGGAAGATGAATTGGTATGTCATTGAGGTATTTGAGAGTGAGAAGCAATCAGAAATATTTGAAAGACTTCATGCCTTGTCTTGAGATAGGACAACTTGGCATCTTCATGGGATGGACTTCCAGGGATAAGGGGAACAGCTGAATTTATTAGTATTTAAACCATTTATAGGCTTGCTTCCAAATCTTAGTTGGAAGCCTGGCTTTCTTCCTAAATCCTAGTGAAGCTATCTGATCAGCTGTATTGTAAGGATTTTTATTAATAGAACTTTTGGAAAGATTTTTGGTTTCTTGTGTCAAAATGTAAAGAACTGTCACCACAATGTAAAATGAAAAGCAGGCTTTTTAAAATCGCAACACAAATATCAAATGGTTCTGAAATAAAAATATAAGTAGACCCAGATAATAAGTACAAAAAAAGCATAAATTTTGTTGCATCAAGCATGCTGTTCTGAAGGGGAGTTGTGAATTCAGATTTGAATATTGTCTTGCCATAGGGTGGTTGTGCCCTTCATAGTAATGAAGGGTCATGAACTGTAGATTGAAGGGAACAGGGATTTTTTTTTTTCCCTTGCACGAGTGTCTCAAGTTCTCCATCTCTCTAGTTTTCAGACTTGGAGGCTGTGTTTGACCATTCTGCACACAGCTCTGCTCTGGAAGAGATATTCCTGGAGCTGACTGTTCCCCTAGCCTGGAAGCAGCTGTGCAGAAATAAAGCTCTATTTGGGCGTGCTTCTTCCTGTGCCAGCTTGAAGAGATTATTTTCCAGCATGGTCCATCTGCTTGTTACCATTCCCTGTTGGAGGCAATCTTCCTCTTAGGTGTGCTAGCATGTGTGACTAGATGAAGCTGCTTTCTAACACAAATAATTCAGAATAATCTGAACTATGTTTTTATTATAGTGGGTTTTTTAATTGATCGTTTTGTCAGGAAAACATTAGACGATGGTTATATGTGGTGTCATGCTGCAGCAAAAGCAAGGGATGGGGCAAGCAGCTGAGAAGAGATTTGGAGTAATAGTGTGTTTCAGCAGTCCAGACAGAACAGCCTGACCATCTCCTGAGGTGCACAGCATGAGCTACCACACTTGCAGAAGGATATCTTTTAGGTGTGTTTTACTGTACATGTTACATTTTCTTTCTCCTACATAAATAGTAATTAAATACTTGGTTGCCATTGAAAATCGTACTGAAAGTCAGGAGCTGGATGTTTAACTTCCATTTGTCTTTGAAAATCTCCTTTTTTTTTTTTGCTGGTGTGCAACAGCATTGAAGTCCAGCAGGCCCAGCTAATTTTGAGATACTTAGCATATGAAAAAAAATGTATGGTGTAAAAACATTGTTAAATTTTACAAACCTGCTTTGCAATGCAAAACTCATTCATAGCAAAGAAGTTGAATCAAAGGCTCACTGCTGCCAACTCATTATTTAATGTTCTCTAGCTAATGTTGTTAACGCTGCCAAAAATGTGCACTCCCATCTCTTTTTCTTTTCTCATTAGGAGGATAAGCTGATAAATTATTTTTCTGCTTGAGTTGTTTGATTTGCACTAAATTTTCTTTTGTGAAACTAAATGTTTGTTCCCTCTCTTCATCAGCAAATTTGGAAAAATGGCATATCATCTCTTTGCTGCTGAATCTAGAAGTAAATGCATTTTTAATTGGGTTTTATCACACTCTTCAAACAAAATATATTTTAAAAAACTAATATATGAGAATCCAGAAACCAAAATGAATGTGTGACTCCTTGTCTCTGCAAGGCTTTGAATACAGTGATGCAAAATAAGAGGGTGGTTAGGTTGCTTGCCAAAGATTTGAGAGATTTGCCTTGAGTTCACTGCTGTTGTAAACCATTACAGGTCCTGTAAGATTCCTGGCAAGTTTTATCTTTGACCAACATCTGTAAAAAGGCTTTTCATAGCTCAAACAAGTGTCAAGAGGAAGAACACGCTGGAATTCAGGTGCAGTTCAAAGGTGTTCAGGTATCAGGGTAAAGCAGGTAGTTTAAAAACCTAACACAGAGCGACCCACAATACCATGCCCCACCAACTCAGTGTGATTTTCTGTATACTGTTACTAAACAAAGATTGGCATTCTGTCATTTAAGTCAGTGGGAAACTTGCTGTTGATGTGAGTGCAGATAGGATCCCCTGCGTAATTCTTCAGTTTGATCATACTGTAAATTCACACGAAATATTTATGTCTCCATGTTTGAATATCCAAAAATAAGCACTTTTTTAATACAAGTTTATTTTTTGGCTACAGCAGCTCATAGCTATCTCATCTGGAGCTATGATTTCATCAGCTCTTGCAAACAAAGCATATTTTGCTTTGGTCTGGTTCAGAGGCTGAGTGGGAAAGCCCAGGGTGTTAGTGTTTTGATTTAGTAAATAATACTATCCTTCTGTTTCAGGGCTAACTTGTGCTTCCTTCAAAATGGGCAGAATATTTGTTGGATTAAATAGCACTAGAGACTTTGGTTTCCTGGCCGTATATATTCCCATGCAATCACTTGCGTTGAGATCTTGATGGGATCCATGACTGATAGGTACCCCACAAGGCACCGTGGTGAAGCTTGCGAGCCAAGCCGTTCTGTGCAAGAATTCAAGAAACCCTTGCTGACCAGATTCCCAGCTTTAATTATCACTGTATGCTGGATTTAACCTAGTTTTCAGCTCTCCCTTGATGTATATTAACAGGTAGATACTACAAAGAGATCCAGTGTATGTAGACTGTCTGTTCTCTGTAGGCACCGACTGGCTCCTGATTACAAAATAGGAACGTCTGTAAAATTGTTATGGTAATGTAACAAGTTAGTGCAGGTACAGATCTTTCCATTGTAGCCTTTTTAATGTGTGTGTATGTGTTCAGTCTTGTGAAGGTATACAGTACAGCATAGTTTTCTTATGCAAAGATTTGGAAGGAAGCAGTGTTCCTTTGAAAGAGAGCTATGTGGAGAGTTTGTTCTCTGGTCTCTTAATTAGTCCTTTCTTCAGGCAGCCTTGCTTTCTGGGAGGTGTTTGCTTGTGCCAAGCAGAGATTCTTATGGAAGATCCGATACATTTTGATGCACTGAAGCACAATCACTTAAAATTGAAAGATAACACACTTCACATTTTATTCAACTGAATGCAATTTGAAGCATACTCCAAAATTGACATGAGCCAAGTTTAGGATGGTGGCATAGACTAAAGCGTCAAGGTCAAGAGCGGAGTGGGTCCATTAAGGGGCTGTGAAAACTTGCAAATGGCTTTTTCCCTACTGATAACACAGACGGTGCTACTTAAATTATTCTGTTTGACAGTACTGCAGTGGATGGTGAGGAAAGAGGATTATGCTAAAACTAAGGGCATATGTTATCTAACTAACATAATATATTTTTTATTCTCTGGACTTCCAGTGATTGAGAAGTTTGGCACCATTTTCAAGTTCCTTTTACATTAAATTAACTGTAGCTATCTTACTCTTGAGAATTATCTACATTCATTTATCTACATTCATTTTCACTTACAAAGCTTGTGCATTTGTCTTGGCCAAGAGAAATACATCTGTACAGATTGAAAACTCCTGAACTGACTGGGAGTTATATCTTTGAATGACAGTGTATCATGCAGAGAGCATTTTTGCAGGGAAGATGTCAGAGTGTTTCATTTTTTTTGTGCATTCATTCATGAAAATGTATCCTGGATAATGCCTTTGCTTAGGCTTAAAGCTGGAGCTTAGAATGGGCTTTCAGAAAAGGACTGAAAATCTGCAGCCTGTGTTGCATTCTCTGTATCTCAAAGACTTTCAACTTGTCTGTACCAGTGTGCACCAATAACTTATACTTAAGTTTACCTCTGGTATTAGCTGGCTTTTTATTGTTGTAGTTGCAGTTTCACAGCATAGATACACGACACAGGATTCTGACTGGATTGTGTACAGAGTTTTGTGCTAGGACAAGTAGATGGTGTCATGATAGGTCCTCCCTTAACATTTAGATTTAGGTCTGGAGTTTGGTCAGGGCTGGGTTTTTTTTTCTGCAAAAGCATTTCTAAGAACTTCAGTTTTACTGGATTATGCTCTGCCCTAAATTTAGAGGATGGTGTCTGGTCTACATAGAATTTTGGGGAGGTATTTGTTGCCTGGGTAGTTAAGTCTACTATAAGGGTTAGGATTTAGTAAAAAAAAAAAAAAAAAAAGTAGAATCTCCTAGGTTGCAGTAGAATCTTTTGTGTTCCTCTAATGTAGAATAAGCCAGGGTGTTAAGCCTATGCCTTGCATCATAGTTTCACCGTAAGTATTGGCTGCCTGGGAATGGGGTTTGGGTTAGGGTTTGGCTGTTAAAAATGAAGGAACAATTAGCCCAGTCTGAGATGGGTTTGGAGACCCAGGATGAGGGCTGGTGTCGACACAGTTCAGCTTCGATGAAAGGGGTGTCTATGTGCTTTTATTTCCAACTAAGGCTGCTTGAAAGTTAATTTCAGAACAGGACTGATAACTCTTGCTACTTTTTGCCTAATTCTATTTGGTTCAGAGATTAAGAGCAACAGCTGGAGTCAGTGGGGTCCTTATTTTCCTTCACGACTGGTGGCATGTCTTTATCAGTGGCTGGTGGTAGTTTTGAGTAAGGGTTAGGAATTTAAGGCAGAAGTGTCTGTAAGGATTAAGACTTTGCTTTATTTCATGTGATCTTTGCCGACTAGGATGTGATCTCTGGTCTCCATTGGTTGATGACTAACACTGAGTTTAAACATTAAACTGCGTATTAAAGAACTCTGAAAACTGGCTGTGCTGTTACTAGGCCCAGCTTACAACAAGGTAAGTGGGGAGTGATACAGTAATACTACTTTGTAGCCCATGAACTGTATGCTCCCTCCATAGGATGTTTTTAGTTCTTTTTTTTTTTCATTGCAGCTGACAAATAGCAAGCACATTGTGACCTCAGAAAGGAGAAAAATCAAACCCTTAAATGGTTTCATTTTCTTGCCTTCAAAACTTGCCAGCTGATACGTTAGCCAGAGACATTCCTCCTGGGACACTCTTGTTGCAGGTGCCCCTCTGTAAGTCTTCCTTGTTCACTGGTAGAGAGGGAAGTGTCTGTGCAATCAGAGCATAAGGCTCACTTGAGCAGCTGGATTAAAAAAAAGGCATTTATCTTCAAGCAGTATCTTTCTACTTAGGTGTGTACAGAGGCACTGGTTTCAGCAACACAAATAGTGAACCACATAAATGTACTTTTCATGGGCCTGAATAACAGTTATGTCAGGGAAGTGATGATGATAAACAGGGAAGTGATGATAAAGCCATGAATATTCCTGTCTCAACAGAGGCAGACAGGCTTTTAATCTGACAAATAATTGGAAAAGAATGTGTGTTAATATTAATTAACATTACAAGTGGTATCTTGGAAAGCATGGGACTTTGTGTAGAGCTACTGACATCTGGATGTTGGTGCTCATTTTGTTGCAGAACTGACTGATGCAGTCAAGCTGACAGTATTTTACTGAGAGCAAATCAAGAGAAAATGAAATAGTGCATGTTGGATATTGTCCATTATGCTAGAGGAATTTTCCTGCTTTCTGCTCTTTTTAGCCTGGCTTCTGAAGGAAAAAAGGCTAATGAATTCCCATTATCCTTGATAGTGTCTGTCCTGTGTCTCTCAAATTACCTCTACCAATCTGTTTGTCTCCCTGTTGGCTAATTTCAGTCAGATTTGCCTGAGCCTGAGGAAACAGTAAAAATTATGGTCAAACAAGTTTCTTCAAAATAGATGGTGTTTGGGTGAAGAATCTCAGTGAAGTGCCCTTACAGAGGGGAGCACCACAGCTTGAGTTTGCACATTACTAGGCATCAGAGAAGCCACCAGGGAGTGAGATCTCTGCCAAAGCTTCAGTTAAAGCTCTCCATCAGTTGTGGGAAATGAATGTATAGGAAAGCAAACTTCACTAGCTCAGCTGCTCATAAAGAAAACTTGCATCATTGTGAATTGCAACTGGATAACGCTGGGTGTTTAGATGTCTCTAGGTTGCTTAGGGCCTTAAGACTTACTATTCCAGTAGCTCCTATGCAGCTGAATGTTACAGTAATTAAATGCATGAGTAAGATGGTGCTGTTGGCATAACAACAAATGTCTTTCACCAGAAGAAACTTTGTTTTCCAAGTTTGTAGTTTATTGGCTTTAATGGTAACTTGATTCCTTAACTGCTATTTGAGTGCTTAGTCAGAAAAGCAGTGTCTTGAGACTATCAAGGAGTTGCTACTTTTTTTTGTCTCCCCACCCCGAATTTCTGCCCATCTTCATTGCATTAGACTAGGGGAAATATCCCTAAATGTTCATCAGGTTTAACAATGACTGATCCTGAGTAACAGCTGAAATAATGCAGAAAGCACTTGTTATGCAAAAATCTGTAAACAAATGACAAATACAGCTCTCTGCTTTGGTTCCCACAGTTGAAAATGAGCAAGCTTTTGCAAAGTCATGGAAACAAAATAGCTCTGCTAATCTGAAAACAGTAGCCCTGCGTATGTTCTTGTGAAGAAAAGAAACGTGATGCCTGTGAATGGCTGAGTCTGTCACATATCAGTCTTGGACTGGAAACTTAGCACTTTTGCACCTCTTTCCCCAAGACTCACAGATGAGGAGGAGGAGAGATTGAGAGGAGGAGATCATACACATTTGTTTGCATGGTTTTATGCATTTGAAGAATATTCCAGAATCAGGTTTGCTATTAAGAAAATCACACTGTATAGAAACAGTACCGCAGCAGTCCTTCTTACAGAAATACATACTTGAAGTTCTTTTGGGTCTGGTTTACTAGTTTAACAAGTTTATCTTCAAGAATCCTCCTCTCAGTTGCATGACGGAGAGACAAATTTGCCCTCTGATTTCCTTGATAGCACATTATGGATGGCTTAATAGCTATCAAGGTTTCCAGCTAGATTCATCAAAGTATTAGGCAAACTTTCAGTTTACATCTCCTGTTAGTCTTTTCACAATACAGAAAGGTACATATGAATAGAGATCAGTAGCACATAATGAACATGCAAATAGTGTCATAAGACCAAGTTCATCATGGTTATTGTTGTCATAAGAGGGATCCTGATTTCTGTTTTCTAATTCCCCATGCAACTTACGTGTAAGTTCTCATAACCTCACGAGATTTATGCTAAAATGAAGGTGAGAATGTATTCCATCCATCCACAAATCATGGTCAGTAAGTTCACATATACCGGTCGTACTAGATGTGGGTTCAGCTCTCTACTTTTATGTAGAGATAACAGGAGAAAAAGTAAACATTAAAACATCCCTGGTTAAAGAGGCATTTCTAACAATATATAGTAAGATAGGACTCAAACCAGGGAATAAATAAGGGAATAAATACAGTTTTATCTTTCTGCACTTGACATTATAATTTGTAATGTGGCAATGACTGAGGTCCCATGTAGTTGGTCACTAAAGGAATAACCAGAAAGCCTGTCTCCTGAAGAGCTCATTTCTGTGATTTTTTTTTTATAACTGTCATCCCACTTCCTCCTTAAGTGGTTTTAAAGTTTTTTAAATGATAATGAGAGAATTTCTTATAGATGAAATGTTTTTAATGGGGGAAATACTAAGTAACACTATTCCTTTTTTATGATATAAAAGGAAATTTAAAATGGTGTAACATAATATTTTTTTGACTCAAGACATCTTTATACTTTTACAGCCCTGTAAAGTATCCCTATTCTGTGTGAGAATCCTAAGTAGAGAAAAACTGAAAGTGTACAACAGAAGATGTGCTTTGAAAATTCCAGTGTCAGTGATGGAATAAATTAGGAGATGAAATCTGGGCACTATTGCAGATACCCGAGAGATGCTTTGTCACCCAGCGTAACATCCATAGACTGACTAGTCTGATGCACCTCAGAATATTTGCATTTCATTTTCTGGAATTCTGCTTTGCTCAAATGCTGTCAGACAACTTGTGCTGTCAGATGACACCACAGAAAAGCAGAACAAACACAGAAAATAATGTTGTTACATAATGTCTCTGTTGCTTTTTTCCTTGTCTTAGAAAGTGACTTTGCCTCTGCATCAAGCTGAAGTGTTTGTATCTCCTATTCCCCTTTAAGAAATAAAGAGGTCAGTTGTCTGCAACAGGCTGGGAAGAGCCAGCTATGTTCATAGTATTGCCACTGGCATATGATTACTTAGAAAATGTGGTTATTTACCAGGTAATCGTGTGTTTCTCTACCATAATTTTCCTGTGGTGGTCTTGTTCAGTAGGCTGTTGAAAACATGCCTGGTACAGCATAAAGCAATGCACCGATAACAAGGTTCTCTGCCTAGCGATTCAGTCCCTTCCAATTTTCTTTAAGGTCACCTTCAGCTGCCTCCCTGTTCATGCTTCAGTTTCTCCCTGTTCCATTTCAGTGCTCTGTGCAGTAACAGGCTGCAGAATTCAGTTTCTTAAATTGGTATCTTTAAGAAGCCCCACTTTGAAATACTAAACACTTCAATAATCATGTGTATCCACTCTGCAGGCTTTTATATAATAATTTTGGTTTTCCTCTTGTTGACATTCAAGGACTAAAGCAGTGTACTGTGCTCTGAGAATCCAAAAAACAGAAGTAGCAAATTCTTCTTGTTCTGAAAGCTGTACAGCAACAGCTACTTCACTCTAGGAGCTTTCTTTTACCACACCCTCAGAGCACTGCCCGATTTTCTGAAATTGGCATTGATGGGAAGTAGAGAATAACATCATTTGTTTTTTCTTTGCTTTCGTGCGTGCGACCTTTGCTATCACTGTATTAAACTGTCCTTATCTTGACCCACGAGCCTTTTGTTATATTTTCTCCCCCCGTCCAGCTGAGGAGGGGGAGTGATAGAGCAGCTTTGGTGAGCACCTGGCATCCAGCCAGGGTCAACCCACCACAGTCCTTTTTGGCGCCCAACGTGGGGCACGACAACGGCAGTTTTGCATTAAGCATTCTATAGCTAGTTATTAAGTGGCAAGCTCCTGTGCAGGTCACAGAGCTTGTTAGCTGCTTGCTTATCTCTATCTTGCTGAGTCTGGGAACATGTTAATGCAAATAATGGCTATGTGCTTTGTCCTGGCACTGATGGCTTTGTTGTGCTGCGGGAGCTATATTGTGGAGGAGATGAGGGAACACATCTCCCTCTCCCTACCAGGCATTGATGTGAATGGTTTTATTATGCAGGCTCCCGAGGTCCTTGTTCACCCTTATGTGAGCTGTTCAATACTCATAATTAATACTGGTGGCATATTATGGGTATTGTGGAATCTGGTCTCATCCTGGTATAAGAGAAGGCAAGTTTTAGGTGAGGCAATACTGAAATGTGCCCTCAAGTGACCGGTCCCTGGGTGGCAGGGTATATGGAAGGATTTGGGCAGATTCCTAGGACGGTTATCACCTCCCATAATCTGGGATTTTACATCCGAACAGGCAAGTAACCCTGGCAAACTGACACACCACCTGATAGAAGGGTGCCTTGCCTATCCCAATGAAAACCAGCAGCTTCTCGCACTGTACTGGGGCCTGGCCTATGCCTACCGAGCCATAGTTCAACACTCTCAGAGGACCATGGTTGAGGCAGGGACCCAGACTGTATCTGAGGACACCATGCTCGAGATAGGGACCCAAACAACAACAACAACTACAGTAATTGCCCCAATAGTGAAAAGGAAACAGTGGACAAGGAGATCAACGGGTCCATACCATCGATTAGTGAGGGAAGAAGAAGAAGAGGAAAGGCTTGATCTAGAAGCTGGTCCTTCGATAAAGAAATTGGAGGAAGGAGTGAGGGAGCTTAAACAGGAAGCGGAAACTACCTGGTCCCTGATGTCCTCAGAACTTCGGGACTTGCGGAAAGATTACAGCCACCAGCCAGGTGAGCAGATTGCTGCCTGGCTGCTCTGATGCTGGGATAACAGGGCTGATAGTCAGCAACTGGAAGGCAAGGAAGCCCAACAGCTGGGGTCCCTCGCTAGAAACCGGGGAATTGAAAGAGGAATTGGAAAAGAGGCAGCAGTTTGCAGTCTCTGGAGCTGGCTCCTCTCAAGTGTGAGGGCAAGATATCCATTCAAGGAAGATCTTGTCAATTCCTCAGAAAAGTGGACTACCGCAGATGAAGGCATCCAGTACCTGAGAGAGTTAGCAGTGGTGGAAGTCATCTACAGTGATCTAGATGATGAGGAAGTCTCCAAAGATCCAGAGGATGTCCTGTGCACATGGGCCATGTGGCGAAAGGTGATTCAAGGTGCCCCAGCGTCGTATTCTAACAGCTTGGCAGCAATGTATTGTCCAGATGTGGAAACACCAACTGTGGAGAAAGTGTCATCTTGGCTCCAAAACTTTGAGGAAAATCTCTGTGTCTCCTCATCCCTACAGGACAGTGCCTTGGCTGTTAGGGATGCTCCAAGAAATCAGTCCTCTCCTGCCCCAGTCAGAGGGAAAGGGAGCCCAAGGCGTATGCCACATGGTACACTGGTTCTTCCTGCGTGACCAAGGGGAGGACATGAGGAAGTGGGATGGTGAACCCACCTTTAAGCTGGAAGCCCATGTACGTGAACTGAGAGGGAAGACAGCTGTTAAGAAGGGGTCACCCAAGAACAAGGCTGTCAGTGTAGTTGCTGTAGAGGCCCAAGAAAGCACTAAGCGATCCTCCAGGCATAGAAGAACTGAAACCACCTCCCTTGATTCTGGTGAGGGGACTTCTGGTCTGGTACCACAAGGATCGGACAGTGAATATTCCGATGAGGAACAGCAATAGAGGGTCCCTGCCTTCGGCCAGGAGGAGGAAAGGAGGATATACTGGACTGTGTGGATTCGATGGAACTGGCACACCAGACCCACAGAAATATAAGGCTTTGGTAGACACTGGTGCACAGTGTACACTGATGCCATCAGGATACAGGGGCACAGAACCCATCTGGATCTCTGGAGTGACAGGGGGATGCCAAGAATTGACTATACTGGAGGCTGAAGTGAGCTTGACAGGGGACAAGTGGGAAAAGCACCCCATTGTGACCGGCCCAGAGGCCCCTTATATCCTTGGCATAGACTACCTCAAGAGAGGGTACTTCAAGGACCCAAAGGGGTACCAATGGGCTTTTAATGTAGCTCCTGTAAATGCAGAGAAGATCAAACCGCTATCTACCCTGCCTGGCCTCTCGGAAGATCCCTTCACTGTAGGATTGCTGCAAGTTGAAGAACAGCAGGTGCCAATCGCCACCAGGACGGTGCACTGTCGGCAATATCGGACAAACTGAGACTCCCTGGCTCCCATCCATGAGCTGATTCATCACCTAGAGAGCCAAGGAGTCATCAGCAAGACTCATTCACCTTTTAATAGTCCTATATGGCCAGTGCAAAAGTCTGATGGAGGATGGAGGTTAACAGTAGATTATCGCGGCCTGAATGAAGTGACACCGCCACTGAGTGCTGCTGTACCAGACATGTTAGAGCTCCAATATGAACTGGCATCAAAGGCAGCCACATGGTATGCTACAGTTGATATTGCCAATGCATTTTTCTCCATTCCTTTGGCAGCAGAGTGCAGGCCACAGTTTGCTTTCACATGGAGAGGTGTCCAATACACCTGGAATCGACTGCCCCGGGGGTGGAAGCACAGCCCTACCATTTGTCACAGATTAATCCAAACGGCACTGGAACAAGGCGATACCCCTGAACATTTACAATACATATATGACATCATTGTGTGGGGCAACGAGGCAGAAGTGTTTGAGAAGGGAAAAAGAATAATTCAGATTCTTCTGAAAGCTGGTTTTGCCATAAAGAAAAGTAAGGTCAAGGGACCTGCACAGGAGATTCAGTTCTTAGGAATAAAATGGCAGGATGGACACCGTCATGTCCCTATGGATGTGGTTAACAAGATAGCAACTATGTCTCCACCAGCTAACAAGAAAGAAACACAAGCTTTCCTAGGCCTTGTGGGGTTCTGGAGAATGCATATTCCAGGTTATAGTCAGCTTGTGAGCCCTCTCTATCGAGTAGCGTGGAAAAAGAACTATTTTGAATGGGGCCCTGAACAACAACAAGCCTTTGAGCATATCAGACAGGAAATAGCTCGTGCAGTAGCTATTGGGCCTGTCTGGACAGGACCAGATGTACAAAATGTACTCTACACTGCAGCTGGGGAGCATGGTCTCACCTGGAGCCTGTGGCAGAAAACACCAGGAGAAACCCAAGGTCGACCATTAGGGTTTTGGAGCCGGAGGTACTGAGGATCAGAAGCCCACTACACCCCGACTGAAAAAGAGATACTAGTAGCATATGAGGGGGTTCGAGCCGCTTCAGAAGTTGTTGGTACAGAAGCATATCTCCTCTTGGCACCACGACTGCCCGTGCTACACTGGATGTTCAAAGGAAACATCCCCTCTACACATCACACAACCAGCACTACATGGAGTAAGTGGATAGCATTGATCATGCAACGGGCTCGACTGGGGAAATCTAACCGCCCAGGAATTCTGGAAGAGATCATGGACTGGCCAGAAGGCAGAGATTTTGGAGCATCACCTGAGGAGGTGGCTCGTGCCCAAGAGGCACCACCATATAATGAGTTATCAGAAGACGAAAGGTGTTATGCTTTGTTTACTGATGGATCCTGTCGTGTGGTAGGGAACCATCGGAAGTGGAAAGCTGCTGTGTGGAGTCCCACACGACAAGTCATTGAGGCCACTGAAGGAGAAGCGAGTCAAGTCAGTTTGCAGAAGTGAAAGCCATCCAACTAGCCCTAGACATTGCTGAACGAGAAAAGTGGCCGGTACTCTACCTCTATACCGACTCCTGGATGGTGGCTAATGCCCTATGGGGGTGGCTACAGCAGTGGAAGAAGACCAATTGGCAACGCAGGGGTAAACCCATCTGGGCAGCAGCATTGTGGCAGGACATTGCTGCCCGTGTAGAACACATGACTCTAAAGGTATGTCATGTAGATGCTCACGTGCCCAAAAGCCGTGCCACTGAAGAACATTGAAATAATGAACAGGTAGATAAGGCTGCCAAAATAGAAATAGCTCAGGTGGACCTGGACTGGGAGTGTAAGGGTGAGCTATTTGTAGCTCGGTGGGCCCATGAGACATGGGCTCATGATCGAGGGGTGGACCTGACCATGGAGGTCATCACACAGGTCACTCATGAATGTGAAACGTGCTGCAATCAAACGAGCCACCAGAGTAAAGTCTCCCTGGAACAGAGGGCGGTGGCTGGTCTTTCGATATGACGAGGCCTGGCAAATTGACTACATTGGACCACTGCCACGAACACGCCAAGGCAAGCGCTACATACTCACCATGGTGGAAGCAACTACTGGTTGGCTAGAAACATATCCTGTAAACCATGCCACTGCCTGAAACACCATCTTAGGCCTTGAAAGGCAAATTTTATGGCGACACGGTACCCCAGAAAGAATTGAATCAGACAATGGGACTCATTTCCGAAATAACCTCATAAGCTCCTGGGCAAAGAAACACGGCATTGAGTGGGTGTACCACATACCCTATCACCTGCAAGCATCTGGAAAAATTGAGAGATATAATGGACTGTTGAAGACTATGTTGAGATCACTAGGCAATGGGACATGGAAGCATTGGGATACAAATTTAGCAGAAGCCACTTGGCTAGTTAACACCAGAGGATCTGCTAACCGTCCTGGTCCTGCCCGAACAAAACCCCTACATACTGTGGGAGGAGATAAGGTCCCCATAGTGCACATGGGGAAGTGGCTGGGGAAGGCAGTGTGGATTGCACCTCCCATGGGAAAAGGCAAACCCATTCGTGGGATTGTCTTTGCTCAGGGACCTGGGTGTACTTGGTGGGTAATGCGGAAGGATGGGGAGACCCAGTGTGTGCCTCAAGGACATTTAACCTTGGGGGAAAAATAATCTGTGATGTGAGTTGTATGTTGTAGGAAGTAATGTAGCAGGAATGACCTGAACTGCAGAGGAGTGAACTTCGCAAGGAACCAGACAAGTGCATCGGTGACCCAAACCAAGCCAATGTTGGTGCCCAACGATCGAACATACTGCTTCTTCTGTCCTGACCACTCATCTTGATGGATGGGGCCCAAGTCATAACCTGTGTGAGAACATCTGGAGGAGTGGAAGAAGCCCGTGGAATATCTATCTCTTAAAGGACAGGGGACAGTAATTAATAAGAATGTATAAATCTGTATGTTGGGTATAAAAGTGGTTTAAGTATGTAGTTTAAGTTGTAAGTGTTGGTAAGAAGGGATTTCATTAATGAGAATTAAATACAATAGTATGGTTAGAAGATATCTGTATTAAATTATGTGGGACCTGAGCAGGATGCAAATGGTATGGAATAAGGAGTGGAGATTGTATTGGGTCTGGCTGAGATGGAGTTAATACTCCCCATAGCAGCCCTCATAGCACTGTGCTCTGCATCAGTAGCTAGAAAGGTGTTGATAGCACACCAGTGTTTTGGCTGCTGCTGAGCAGAGCTGGCACAGCATCAAGGCTGTCTTTCCAACATTTTTGCCCTCCCCTCAATGGCAGGCTGGGGCAGGGCAAGATCTTGGGAGGGGACACAACCAGGACAGCTGACCTAAACTAACCAAACAGATATTCCATACCATATGACATCAGCTCAGATATAAAAGCTAAGTAAAGGGAGACGGAAGGGGGGGCATTTTGTCTTCCGGAGCAACCACTACGCGTACTGAAGCCCTGCTTCCCAGGAAGTGGCCAGACATCGCCTGCTGATGGGAAGTAGAGAATAACATAATTTGTTTTTTCTTTGCTTTCGCGTGCGTGTCCTTTGCTATCACTGTATTGAACTGTCCTTATCTTGACCCATGAGCCTTTTGTTATATTTTCTCCCCCTGTCCAGCTGAGGAGGGGGAGTGATAGAGTGGCTTTGGTGGGCACCTGGCATCCAACCAGGGTCAACCCACCACAGGTACTTGATGATCAAATGCATTTGATGTGTCCCCCATCTCTAGAGAAGTGAGACCTATGAATGGTGGCAAGCTATGTGATATAAACAGCTGAGTAACCCCTACAGGTTACCTCAGAGGAAGCATGTATAAGTCTAGTTGAAGTCAGCTGTTTTCATGATTACAATTTCTTTTTAAATTATGCTTGTTTGGTAAATATATAATACTATAATACTTAATACCTTAATTTCTTTCCTAAATGTTGTAGAGGGTAAATAGTGAAGGGGGGGGGAAAGGAATAGGGAAATAACTGTGTCAAGACTTTTGGTATTCATGAAAACTGCATGTTTTTATATACACTCCAAATTGGACAGTTGGGCAGCTGCTTGATATACTGCTCACAACTGAACAGCCTTTTGATGGTAAGCCTGAGAGAGCATGCCTATACTCCAACTTGCCTTGCATCCATATGGTTTAGTCAGATGCTGATGTATGGATATACGTTGAGGCTTATGTCTGGCATTTGAACTAGATATTAGAAGTGTGTGTTATCCTTTTCATTTATCCCCTGTGTGAGTGGATCAGGTAAATCACAGCTGTGCCTGCCCATGGAAGTCCATCACATAATTTGCAATGCTGCTGAGGTCTGCTAAGATGGCACTGAGCCTCTCTGGGGACAGGCTTGTTTATAGGTAATGCCAGGATACATACTTAGCCAAACTAGAGATTTCTAGTGAAGTGATTGCTCAAAAATTGCAGTCAGGAAATACTTTGGACTATTGCTTCATCTCTGGTCTGGTTGTCAGGTGGATACTACAGAGATATAGCCTGAGTTTCTCTTTTACAGATTTCTTCAGAAAAACATGTATCTTTGGCTTCTGTGAGGAATTTTGTTTAATGATGTATAGAAAATTTGTAACTACTATAACAACAACAAAGACACTTAATACTCACTGAAGGATTCACCAAGGATGATATTTTACTTAGTCAGCAACCTCATACCCCTTTGTGTGCTTTACATGTAGAAACCATGTTAGGGAGACAGATTTGAATGTGGCAGTGTGCCATGCACTTATGAAAATCTAAGTGCCTGAAGTCAGCTGTAAGCTTTGGCTTTTATTTTATTTGCAAATATGATAGTAAATTTGGAGTTATTCTGAAACAAGTTACTCTCTGAGATATTTATAGTAAGCCTGCCTAAATGGTTTTCTGCTTGCTTACACAGGTACTATGTCTCTGCAACTTTTGCTGTCTTGTCATGGGACTATGTATTTGTCCCCTCTGCACAAGGCTTTCATGTCATTACTGTAAAATGTTGGGTTTTTTTGTCAAAGTTGTACAATATTTCAGATGGCTCACACCAGATGAAAGAAACTGTAGGGGGGGGGAAGAAAGAAACACCAACAACTGTATTTGGGTAACTGTGCTCCTATTTGTTTAGCCTGTCTTTGCTAGCATAAGCTGGGCAATCAATGAGATTATAGCTGTGGTAGTCATGTGGTAACACCAAAAAAGGCGAGTGATGGAGTTACAGAAGGAGGCATCTTGGCTGTGTCTGTATAGGAAGCATAACTTCAGTGATACCTGTTCCAGAAAAAGGAAACACTGGAGTCTTCTAGGTCACATGTTACATCCTAAAAAAACATTTGCCTGAAGCAGAAATCAGATCTAAGTGCTGACATGACAGTATGTGACAATTTCATACAGTCAGAGAGTATGACAATGGTCCAAGCCAGTGGTAGAGACCGAATGGCAAGCTGTTAAGTGCTCCAAGACTCCCAGAAGTGATGATAATCAGTACCCTCTCACAAGCAATGCAGTAGTTCAATAGTGCTTCAGGTCTTGCAATGAAATGGCACCTCCAACAAGCAGCAGAGAGGAACACTGCAGAAAGCTTCTCTCCTCACCCCTTTTTTTTAACAGATGAGAGGGATTTCTCATCTGGCTCAGGTATTGTCTCAGAGTCTGCTAACAAAGGATTTTGAGAGAGGCTGTAATGAAGAGGGTTCTGGTTCAGCGGTGGCATCCTTTGGACTTGCTTCAAGACCTGGTATTTTGGGGAAATGGAACATCAGGCCTTTTGGAGGCCTAGACTATACAGGCCATGTCAGTTGAAAGTTGAGAAGTGGCACCATGGATTTGTCAGCTTTAGACCTCTCTTTCAATTGATTTAACTAGCATTTCTCATCTGGCATGTATTAATGTTTTTCTGTACCCGATAAAACTGGAAACAGCAGTTTGGAGAACTTGCAGTGGATGCTTAGAGCTTTAATTTCAAGGCATCTCACCATCTTAAAATGCTTAAAATGACCTAAAGCCATTTATATAGCTTGTTTAAAGTTGGCTCAGATTTTTCTGTGCGACACTGTTACCTGCATTATAAATTTAACTAAAGTTGTGCACTTCTCTAAGTTTGCCATGCTTCCTGACCTCTAAGAATTTGCATTATGATTCCTTGCCCAAATCATGCGCTACTATACTTTCTCTTTTCATGTTACAGTTCTGTTCTGTCTTTGGGCAGACACTGTACCAAGATGCTGATGTGGTATGAAACGAGAACTGCTGAGCAGGAGCGTACAAAGAATGCTGCGTGGCTGTGGCTGTGCTGACTGCGACTGAATGCTTAAAGTCTGTAGGACAAGCTCCTGAGTCTCTGACCTCCATCAAAGCAGAAACCTAATAGAGCTGGACAAACACCTCAGCTGACAGTTACACATAAGCTGTTCAGCAAATTTGTTCTTTTGCTGGTCTTTGTATTTGCCTCTTGTAAAGGTTTGAGACACAGACTCAACACTACCTGGGTATGCTGTGTTTAAGATGAATATGTGTTAACTACCTTACTGAACAAGATCGATGTTACTGACAAATATTTGCGAAACAGAAAATATTAGTGAATACTCCACTGAACTGACATCTTAATGTATACATGTTTGAATCCTAAAGCTGTTTAGTCATTTAGGGGAGAAAGATGTCCAGAATGATTTGCTCATTAAAGATTTGGAGACTTTGAAGCTCCAGATTCCTCCTGTACTGCAGAACCAGAGCATTTCTCTGACAAAAGGCAGGAACAAGGCAGTACAGAACATAGTTGTTCTGGAAGAGAAACAGCAGGAAAAATGTCAGAGCTACCAAAAAATAATTTGCCACCAGACAGCTCTTAAAGCAAGTATACACTGGGGTGAGATGCTGACCTTATTGAAGTTATCGGGAGTGTTTCTGTTGGCATTATCATGGTTTTGTCTGATAAAATGAGGATGGGTGCATGGAGGTGGGTGGCATTCAGCTGATATTTCCTATTTTTCTCAGGTTGCTCTAAGGCCTGGGAGGCCTAGTCGGGAGAACCAAGGAACAGTAGTGAACTCAGAAGTGTGTGAATTCTTAAAGTGCATCACTCAGGCAAGGTGCTGGAGTTTGGACTGTATGTATCACTGCTGTGCAAGTATCTCCTTATATATAGTCATACTTCAGTTTCCCCATGAGGTTCTGTGGTTCCTGATGTATACCAGGGCTTAGGTCACTAAATCTCCATAGAGGACTGGAAGCCTGACCTGACTCTTTAAGAGTACTTTGTGACATTATTTATACAAACTCAATGCAAAGCAAAACACTAAATCTACTTCTTGGAATAATTTTCACATATCTAGAACCAGAGTTTAAATGACTTTCTAAATTATTTATTTAATAGATATTGCTTAATATATTGTAGTAATAAAAAGTCCTTCAATTACCAAATTAGTATTTCCAAAGTAAAATCTGGTGAGTCCTACGTAAAAAGTTAATTGCTCCCCACAGTCAATAGTTTAATAGTGGAAATGCTGTTTAATTGTATTATTATTATTTGAATTTATGTTCCATTTTCTCAATTAGGATATAAATACTATAAATCACTTGTATGGAAAAAGCCTTATCCTGGAATATTTCCAATTATTATAGATAACTGGGTAAGGCAAAATCTTGGCTAACACATAGCAGTGAACACAAATCAGACAAAACAGGGTTCTGGTACAAAGAAAATTGTTTTCTGAAACTTAGTTTCTGTACAAGAATTTGTGGACCCTTACGTAGGGATCAGAATCTTTCCTCCTGTAATACGCTCATGTAAATGAGTAACCATTTTCTTTTATGTGTACGTATATCTTTGGAGCTGGTTTGCCCACCCATTCTTTAAGAGAAGCCTTTTTTTTAAGGATCAGTTCAAGCTCCTCTTTGTCATCTTTGAAAATTGCTGCTGAAAGTATGCTATTCCTGTACCTACCTTTTGCCCAGCTTAGGTATAAATTAGTAACTCAGTTGAAGAAAATATGCTACATCATTCTGCTCTCTCATTAGAGGGCCAGAGGAAGGAAATAGATTCAGCAGCATGGAAGTTTATAAATGAGCACTATTTCAGATCAATGGAAGAGAAAGTGACAAAGCTAATGATTGATTAAGAAAAATCTGTTTTCATCCTCATTTTGTGTGTGTGGATGCAAGTGCTGACATCTTCAGTTATAACAGAAGTAGGTAACTTCCAGGCCATTTAGTGGTTTTACGTTAAAACTGACACTCAAGTCTTTTTTTTTTTTTTTTCAATCTTAACAAATAGTCAGAGTAGACAAAGGAATATCAATTTAATTTTCTCCCAGAAAAATACTCAACCTAAGAAATGACCTGTTGATACCATGTGTACCTTTTGACAAGAAGGTATCAACACCTTTTGTAAAGTGCACTGCAGTAATCTAATCTGAAAGCAAATTCAGCCTGGAGCATGTCAGGTGTCTTACTCCAGAGGTGCAAATTTAAGCCTCAGAGTAGACTTGAAAGCCAACCCCAAACCCCTGCTAAAAAGAGGCATGTGCCCATTTTGACTGCCAGGGGAGATGCAAGCCACTGTATTCCTCTGGATATTCTTGCCCCTGCAGGTGAAGGATATCTTACCAAGGGCCTGCCCTTCTAGGCTCAGGTGGACTCTTGCCCTTTGTGTCTCCAGGTGACACACATGTGGACCATGCTTCGCAACCAAAAGGAACAAATGGAACTTGTAGTGTTCACTGTTCTGATTGTATTGGCCAGTGCTTTCCTAACAGATGCTAGGAACCAACCAATTTCCAGAAGGTGCACCAGTCCCACAGGCAAGCCCTCCCAGTAACAAATACTCCCTCTGCCATCTCTTCTGGCTGTTTCATCAGCTACCAGTATTGCTTCTGTTTGTTTTTTTTTTTTAAAACTGACTCTCAGGCAACAAGGGTGAGAATCCACACCCCTCCTTTCCTCCACACACAGTTACTTGATTTGTTCCAACACTCTCTTCCACTGTTGGAACTGAGAAAGGGGATATTAATAGTGATTTCTTTGGGGTAATATGAATGTTCATGAGTTATTTTTCAGGTAGTATGTAGGACAGTTGTCATAGAAACAGCTCTGAATTTGACAGTATCTGCTTCACAACTGCTGTTTCTATGCCTGGTTTTGAAGGAAGAGTAAATGTTTCATCAACAACTGAGAATTAGATGTTGTTCATTCACACACACACAAAAATGTACTGGTTAACCATCCAGTGCATAGTGTTGCTGGGTCCCTGCCAGGTGATAGTTTGAAGGTGTTTGAATATTTTGAACTGAGGTTTATTCTTCATCTGATTCATTCTTAATCAGCCAAATGATTCAGAATGTCTACTCTACCAGTTAAACCTACTTAAGCATCAGTCGTTTCATTTTCTTGAATCTGATTATTCAGGGGTTTATAATTAGTGTAACTCTTACACTTCTACATAAATTTCTAAGAAGGCATTGGACAAGGACAATTACCTAGGCAATGTAGTAGAGCAAATACATCTTTTTAACTTCTCTTTCTCAAACAAAACCAGAAAGAAAAGTCTTTGTCATTCCAGTTTTCCAGCCCAGCACAATCATGTTTTGTCCTTGTATCTCAACTGAATTAACAGCATTATATCCCTGTGTCCCAGATACTTTTGCCTGGAATTGTAGCTGGACATGCTTTAAGTTGCTTTGTTTGGTTTATTGGGAGTTCAAGCAAACACATCACGTAGTCACATTAATGTAGGAATTTTATGGGCTTATGTCATTTCCCTGTGATGTATGTCTGGCATGCACCACGAAGTTAGCAGTGAGTGTTTGTATTGGAAAAGAGTAAAATAAATGCTGTGTTTGACCTCGGTGCTTGCAGTGTATCAACGGGAATTGTTATGGATGTGTGAAGTGCATACACGAGCTCAGCTGAGCTGCCACTCTCAGAGGGGTGAGACTTCTATTGCTCTAAAAGCACTGATAGTGCTCAGCCAAAGTCAGACCAGGACATGTTCAGATTTTCCTCATGCTTTTTAACCAACTGAATTTGGAAGGGGAGCTAATTAAAGATGTACAAAGCTTCATGCCTATCTTTATTACAAATGCAACTGTGACACAATTTTTTCGGGTGAAACCTACACTGGAAGGGAAGGAAACATGCATTTCAAATCAAGTAGCTCTGCACTCAAGATGAAAAGCAGGTGAGATCTTGACTAGGCAAATTAACCTACCTACCCATCTATTGTGTGCTGAGAAATTATTTTTAGCATGCCTGTGATGCTTTTGATAATTACTTTCCTATGTACTCAAAGGCTGTATTTAACAAAATGGAGATGAAACAGGGAGTTCAGCATGAAAGGAGATGTCTGAGTAATCATCTTTATCTTGCTCATATTACTAACCTGGGAAAGCACTGCTACAGAACCTATAGTTACCTTCTGAAAGCAAAGCAGAAACAATTACCTGTATTGAGTGGTTGTTAATATCCAGTGTAATACATTTTAAAATTGCTTATGAAGGATCTGGTCCCAACAGGTGCTTAGTAGGCTGCAGAATCATAAAAAAGTATACATGTGGCTACCTTTCACAGGTGGCTTCTTTTCCAGACAGACATCATCTAATATTAAGATATTGTGGAATTTCATGAGTTGTCAGTTGCTTTGTGGCCTGTGCCTGTTGGGCAGTTCAGCCTGGATTGCCCCCAGAACCTGAAGGGTAAGATTTGGAAGAGGAGAATTGTTAGACTATCTAACAATGTGGAAGCCAGTTTCTGTGTTAAGTTAGCCCTGGGCTGAAAGCTATCATAGCAACCAAGTGCCGTTTGGAGCATCTTCTCACATTCGGTTGCTTGCAAAAGAAAAGACCAGCTTGGGGGGAAAAAACTAAAACACCAAACCAGGATAAAACCCAGTAATTCACAGAAAACTATCAAATTAATGGAACTTCATTTAAAAGTCAGCATGAATTTTATATCATTCCATATGCCTTGTCCATTTAACCTTTTTTTTTTTCATTAACAGCTTTCAAATAAAGTACTGAAAAAATACTTTGACTGGAGGGTTTTGGAATTAAATTACAAATTTAATGTGTAGTTTGTCAGCAGTTGGGAATAGAATTTCTCCAGCCCCATTTTGCTGAGGACATTTTCTCTATTGTTGGTCTCTTTCTGATAGATAATCTGTACTGCCTGAGAAAGGAAAAATTTCTATTTTATTAGCTTCACTGAAGAAGTTGAACGACAGGGTTTTTTCCATGACTGACTGCTGAGTAAAAAAGAAGTTACGGCTAGATTATGGTTATTTTCTCCTGCTGTGATGAGATGAGTAGAAGAAGTTGAAGTCAGCACCTGGTTGTGGATAGCCATCAATAAAGATGATGTATAATAAAACCAAAATCTAGTATTTCATTCATAACTCAAGCAGCATCTCAGTTTTCTGTGCTCACTTCCTCATTAAGAAACTTCTCTTCAAAGAATCATCATTAAATTATGTTTCTTTGCTTCTGAGGATGATGTGTACTTCCTAACTTAGCACTTACACAGTAGGAAAGAAATAATTCTGAGCTCTTCAGTTCTCTCCATTGACTTGCAAGAGGAAAAAAAATAATGGAACAATTCCTTTCAGGTCTGAAGAGAAGGTAAGGTGTATACTTATTCAGGTCTGAAAAGAGGGTGAGATGTATACTTATACTCGCTACCTGTCCCTCCACCATGAACAGCTATTGCATTTTTCAAAAGTTTGCCACAAACTGGTGAAGTTGTATTTTTAATTGAGTTAAAATATTCCTCACATCTTCATCTTTTTTGTGGACTTAGTTTGCTATATGGGAATGATCCAGGAGTGGATTTCACTTGAAAAGTAAATGTAGATATTTAAACTGTATTTTGAAACATCTGAAGTGAAAAGTTTTAGAAGGCATTGGAGTCCAGTAAATTCCCTCCCTTGTGTTTAAAATTTAGTATTTTTCATAGGAGGTATTTTTTAGAACTATTAAACAGTTGCACCTATGTTACAAGGCTTTACAAGCCAAGCTTCAGATGAAATTTTATAATTGGAATCTAATTTTCTAAAAATAAATATAATTTAAGCATGACACCTCACTGTGAAGCACTGAACATAGCTACCTGTACTGGTCCAAGCTCTTGAAACCATATGGCTAAAATGTTATAGGATGGTAGAGAAAGCATAATTAATAGCTAAATGTTCTATTTTTAATGTTAATGTAAAATATGGTCATCCACAAGCTATTCAAAATATGTACTGTTACCTTATTTTAATTTTAATGTTTATTATCAGAATGATTCTCGTTACCAGAGGAAAATGGAAGTGAGCTGATTCTGTTAGTCTGTGATGAATCTACCAGGAAGATTTCACTAGAGCCATCAGGTATTTTATTAACTATGCATTTGAGCAAATTCATTTTCTTAATCTCATTTCTTGAGGTGTCATGGTTTAACCCCAGCCAGCAACTAAGCACCACACAGCCACTGACTCACTTCCCCCTCCCCCCCAATTGGATGGGGGAGAAAATCGGGAAAAGAAGCAAAACTCGTGGGTTGAGATAAGAATGGTTTAATAGAACAGAAAAGAAGAAACTAATAATGATAATGATAACAGTAATAAAATGACAACAGTAGTAATAAAAGGATTGGAATGTACAAATGATGCGCAGGGCAATTGCTCACCACCCGCCGACCGACACCCAGCTAGTCCCCCAGCTGCGATACCCCACCCCCACTTCTCCATTCCTATACTAGATGGGACGTCCCATGGTATGGAATACCCTGTTGGCCACTTTGGGTCAGGTGCCCTGGCTGTGTCCTGTGCCAACTTCTTGTATCCCTCCAGCTTTCTCGCTGGCTGGGGATGAGAAGCTGAAAAACCCTTGACTTGAGACTAAACACTACTGAGCAACAACTGAAAACATCAGTGTTATCAACATTCTTCTCATACTGAACTCAAAACATAGCACTGTACCAGCTACTAGGAAGACAGTTAACTACATCCCAGCTGAAACCAGGACACTAGGCAATTCTGCTGCAGAGATCCTGTTGGTGTTACTGCTCCATAATCCAAACATTTCTCTGGTGTGTATTTCCCAGCCCACAGATTTGTCAGCAGACTTATTTTGTTCTGCTCCACTGTTTTTTCTAATTATACTATATATTCCTCTTCCCATGACTTCCATCCCATACAAACAATGTATTTTCATCATTTGAAGGAACATTATTTCAATAGCTTATTTGTAAATTCTCTTTGCCGGTATTATTTAATGATACAAAGTCGGTTCAAAGTTACATGTTTCAACTTTGATTAGTAGTTCTGCTTTTCTTAGTTGTACAAACGACAGCTAATATATTTCAGCTGGGCTTGCTTTTGTTTTGAAGGCTGGTCTTACTACTATGCTATATGGAAATTGAGAGTATAACAAATATGAGAGTGACAAGCTAAATTTCTGCTTATTACATTAACACTGGGATGTTGTGTTGGAGTTTCGTTGATGTTTATTTATGGCAATAATCCATCTTTTCCTCAGCAGTTGAAGCATATCTAATGCCAATTACAGCTATTACCCTAATTCAGACTGCTCTAAAATTCATGTTGTCATATTTACTCTTGACTATTTATATGGAAAGCACTGGGATTTGGGGAAAAAAAAAAAAAGTATAGGTCAGGAAAGGAGAGAAAGAAGAAAATACACCTGTTGAATAGAGGGCTCATTTATTTCTGATGAGAATTGAAAAATTGCAAAGTGTTATATAGTCACCTAATTGCTATCTGTTAATATTAATGTCCGCCAGTTTACTCCAACTAGACATGAACCACCTTGTGGGAAAAACAATTAACAAGTGAAATCATATACCCCAAGTTGTCAGGGTTTAGGCCATTTTATAATAATCCAGTGATGGTGACGACACAGACTTTACTGTCCATTCAAATAATCTAGTTTGCAAGCTGTTTGGAAATTCATGTTCAGTTTATACCTGATTGTTCCATACCTGAACAATATTACTTTGCTATTTTCAGATTTGGCTTTGTTTATGATTGTGTTACATAATGACATCAAGATAACTAAAGCACCCTCCAATGACAGGACATTGTTTCAAATTTCGCAGTGAAACATCTCAACATAAGCTCTCTGCCTGTTGTGTTCCTCCGTGCAGACAGAGTCTAACTCCGCTTTCAGTGTTTCCTCGCTAAAAAAAAAAAAAAAAAAATTTGGCTGAATGAAGACCATGTAATATCAGAAGGAGCAAATTGCATATCTTGCATTCTCTTAATTTCTCAGAGGATTGGAGTGGCTGAACTCCTTGGTCCTGCCTCTGTCAACAACCCCAAAGTTGTCTCAGGCCTCAGACAGGTAAAAGGAAAATCCATACAGCAAAAAAGCCAATGAAGGGTTTAATTAAGTTAGCCAACAGCTGCCCAGGCTTCAGTGTACTGGCATCTGTAGATGGCATTCATGGGTGTGCATAGGTCTGTAGCTTGTGCTAGACTAGTGTGATTAAATCCAGCATGGGTTTACTGGTATTCACTGTTAGGTCCCCTTTATCTGTGGTGTGGTGTGGTGTGGTTGAAGGACATTCAAACTCTCCTCAGAAATCTCTTCTGATACAAATGCAGCCAGGCCTGAAATTGTCCTATAGGATGGGTGTAAGGTATGCCTTTGTCAAACCTTCAGCCTCCCCACTCCCTAGGCTACATGTCTTGCAGCTTCACTCCTGGGAGATCTCTGAACACATAAAATGTTCTCTGTGGAAGAACACAGAACGAGCTGAACCGTTCTCCACATGCAGCCAGGGCGCAGAGGTGGTCTTATCTCATAAAGGAATAGATTTAGCTGCAGGTAAGGTGCCCTGCGCATTATGTCCTGTAATGAGGTAGCAAACACAACATTTTCATCTTCTACTCTCTCCTTTCTAAATGAATATACAGGTGGCTGACTCCTGCCTCTATTTTCAGTAATTTATTCTCTTATTTAAACCAGCAAATGAAAATGAGTTCTCATCCTGGCTGACATTTGCATATTCATTAAACACTTCATTATTTCACAACATTTTTAATGACTGCTGACTGACAACTTGGGATGTACCCATCTCATGGCAATCTAAATTGGCAGAGCTGTATGGTGGCTAACCTTAAAGGGCACGATTGCTCTTACCCATTGGTAAAATGCAGCAGTGTCAGAGAGAAGCTGAACTTTTAACAGGCAATTTACGATTGCAAGCTGTCTCCTCTTCATTTCCAAATCCCTTTAAAATATTTGTATGTTCAGCAGCACCAAAATTATCTCCACTAGCATAAAGGCATAATAGGAACGCTTATAGGTCCCGACATTTCATATTCTGATTTGTATTCATGGTTTTGACATTAAGGTTTATTTTGCATTTGTATTCAAAGACAGCATGAATAGGAAATTAGCACTAAATAAAGTCAAATAATAGGAATAATATAAACTGGTGGATTAACTGTCTTTTTAAAATCTGACTTGAAGCCCTCCACTGAAGTCAACATTTTTTTAGAAAATATCCCTATTGAATATGCTGGATTATATTATACAATCCTGGATTTTTAAGGACATCTATGATAGCTAGAAGATTAATCCATTCAAATGACAAAGCATGAATTTTCCCCACTATGGAACTAACATTAGTAATTTATTGGTTTTGGCAAACTATGCAAAAGGCTGCCTCTTCTTGGATGTTATGTAGAAATACACATTGATTGTGTGTAAGTCAAGAACTGCAAGGTGAGATTTTTGTAATCACAAGGTAGTTGCTAAATCAAAAAAAGATAGCATAGTGATAAAACTTCATTTGTTCACTCAAATGCTCATTGACTAATGTTTATTTCCTCATTTCAGCTCGATACACATTTTGTGAAAAAGCTAACTGCTTGTGACATGAGAGCATATACGATTTGGCAGTAAATTAAAATTTGTTTGGCACCAAACGGGAAACTTGGCACCAAACAGAACTTACCTCTTCAAGTTTAGGTATGACACAGAGAATGAGGGTGCAGCTACGCATTGAAAATGAAAAAGCTATTCCTTTAAATTCACTGGGGGTTCAATTTTTATCTAGGTTCCTAAGTCCCCTGAGGATTTACTAAATTTCTAAGAGAGGGGGCCAGAGTTGTAAGTTATACCCAAGTGAAAAAATAGTATGTTATAATAGAAGTATTTGAAAACCTTAACAAAAGGCGGCTCTACCTGCTCTGCTCTTAATAGTAGTAATAAAATAGATGGTAGTAGAAGAAATGTGTTAATGTATGTTTATAAGTCATATGCATAAGACAAGGTTATTGTGATAAATTGTACATAGTTTTTTTCCAGTGGGATTTACTGACTGTGAATATATATGGCCATGCTGGAAAGCGCAGATGAAAACTGTAGGAATGTGAATTATTTCCTTCCTCAGTTAAAATGCACAAAAACTTAAACTGCCAGAGATTTGTAGAAAAACAGTATTTTCTAGGAGGCTTTTTTCCTACTTTTCTGCCACATCTCTAATTTTATTAAAATGCTTTAAAGAAACATTGCAGGAAGTAGTTTCTAGTGTTGGAAAACAAATATTTAGCTTTTCTAAGAATCGTACATTAAAATATTGCAAAGTCATCCACAATAATGTTACTTTGATTAGAAATAGATTTTAGGTTTTTATCTCTTATGTTAGTCCTATGCATAAACTTGATTTTTAGTGATGATCATGTAAATATAAATCAAGATAAATGGATCAGTAACACCATCAAAATTGACTTCAGAAGGCTCTCTACAGCTTTTAATAACTTGGACAAAACCCCATGTGCTACTGGGGATAATCTGCTCTCCTAATAACCTTTCTATTTACTAAGTGACTAATGGAGAAGTAGTAATAGATTAATTATGCAAAATCAGTAACAAACACTAGTATGATTTGCAAGGTTTATCAGTACTTTAACGATCAGTTTGTTACTAACCAAACTTTGCTCAGGTTCAAGAAAAAGTCTATTGTACCTTTAACGTGGCAATGGAATGTTGTGCTAAACTTAAAATTGTATTTTTTTTTTTATGTGCAGAAACTACAGTGACATGAGCATTTTCTAGAACTGGGAAATCAAACAGGTTATTACTCTCTTCTTGAAGAAAATTATTATTGTGATTGCAAGGCTATTATTTCTATTAATTTTCAGTGCAACAAATCAATTTGCAAGATTTTGGTATTCCTTCTCCCCACCCCCAAATCTGTCTTGTCTCCTGCTAAGCTTAGATTAATAAAGGGCTGAATGTATTTTGCCTATGTAGAAAATACACAGATCTCTTTCTATTCTCAAAAATAAATTTCCTTACAAAGCATATCAATTATGCTATTAATCACACAGAGCCTTTATAACTTTTTTGACATGCTAACTATATTTACTCTTATGCTAGCATGCCTAACTATTCTTTGAATAACAGGCAAAATTATGCATACATTTATTCATTCATGGTAATTGAAAGTTTCTGTTTCCTAATGTAGGTATACATGGTTGCTTTTTATAATCTTTTTTATAAACTTCTATTTGATTTTTGTCAATGAATGGTGTCATAATTATTATTAAATAACAGGCAAAAAGTCTCATCAGTAACAAGACTTTCCTGCAGATGAGCCTCCTCTGTGTATCACTACTCTGCAAATCTGCTGAAGAACAAAGAATGTTAATTTGCTCTGATAAATGCATGGAGTCACTGTAAAAGTTAGAGCAAATATGAAAATAAACTGGCATGCATCCTTGGTAACAATGGAAGGGTTTGTTCTTACTGGTTTCATTTCTGTTCTCTATTGTCCTTTCCAAGATCACCTGGGTATTTTCCTTTAACCGGTGAGATGCTCTTGATTCTTGCTCTTGGTTATGGCATATGGAGGCTTGTAGGGTTCAATTATATGGAACTTAGTTATCGGGCCTGAAAGTAGCTCATGGTCACAAGAGTGTTCCAGATGCCTTTAGAAGGCTTTGAACAGACTAAACAAGAAGATAGAAAAAGAAAGATCCCAGTTAGAAAAACACAGGTGCACATTCCACGATAAAGGCAACTTGGCACAAACAACCTCAATTCAGGGGCTTATCTTGACCAATTGGACTAAGACAAGTCTTGCATGCTCTAACTAACATAGCCAATTATGTCCTGTGTTTATGCGCGTGTACAGAGCGGGTATAACTAACTTTATCTTACGTTTGTGCGCGTGGACAGTACCAATGTAACCAATCACCACTTATGCTTGTGCGCGTGGACACCAAATGCTTGCATGCAGCAGCCAATCAAAGCTTCTAAACAACTTAGAGAATTGTATAAAAATGATCGGCTAAGCTCAATAAAGTGGCGACTTTAATCATCATATTGGTGTTCTATCATCTGGGTCCCGCACGGAATAATCCCTAAACCCTAGAGGCTTTTCATCATTTTGGACTGTGTTTTAAATAGTATTTCTTCAGAAGCGTTTAACTGTTTTATGGTGTGTGGCCTGTTAGGGTGCGTAATGCACACCCTCTAAAACAGTTTTGAAAATCCTTCTGACTCAACCTCTGCTCAGTGGCTGCTACTGAATGCAGAGGTTGGAACTGGCTGAGCCAGGTAGACTCTTCCCATTGTTTTCCTCTGTTATTTACTGAACCGAGCCAGTAAATACAACACTGCCTCCAGGTACCTTGTGTAGCTTTTTTCATCTGGTATCTCTCCCTGTTGTTTTTTGTTTTGTTCCACCCCCCTCCCCAGTAAGCTTTACATAGATTGTCCATATCAAATGATGCGTGGTGCGTGTCTATCCCCTTCTGATCACATAAGCCACATACAGCAATCTGTAGCTGTGCTTAACAGTCCTACAGACCTTGCTTCATGTGCACGTAATGTGCACGTACACACACATACACACCAATGTATACATAGTGCTTTCAGATTTGTTCTCTGCATGTAACTTGCCCATTGATACCACTACACTTGCTGCAGCATGAGATTCCTCAGTGCCAGGTTTTGGGACAAGGGGTCACAGGAGTTCTGGCTTCTGCCACTATGAGCCATGTAATAAATCAACCTGGAGGAATGTTTATTTGGTATGGATTTCATAACATCATGAAACTGTAATTTTTGAGAGGATACTTCTATACAGCTGCTAGTGAAAGGAAACGATAATCACTATTAGCTAGAAGTTAGCTCTTTTAAATCAATCTCTAGGCTAGACAAGGTTCCACTAACAAAGTTGAGTTAAATACATTAAAATACATTATCACGTCATGAGTGGCAACTAAAATACATCTTAAAGTTGATTGACTTTAATACAGAACTGTAAACTTTTAAATTCTGTAATCATACACATATTGTGTACTAATCTGAATTGGATATGCAGTGCTTGGCTTTTAAATTTATGGCATCCCCATGGTATTTCTTCACATGAAATTATGAGCAAATTTTCTGTCTTAACTCTCCTATAAAGTGGCTTGTTAAGAAATGTATCCTGCTTCCTAATTTGGACTAAGCAAAATTCATCAGGAATTGATTGGACTATTTGATTCTTTTAAATGCTAAGAAGATATTAAAAAAAAAAAGGCAAAATAGCAGTATTTGATTTTTTTCTGAATACTTTGCCACTTATACTACTCACTGCCTTCTGGACCACTTCTAGTACAGTATCATTAGCATTTCAAACTAGTGAAACTTTCAAGGTATCATTATGTGTTAAAAGAAATGAGATTTTTTTTAATTTTTTTATTCCAAATACAGAGTTTCCCCTTCAGCTGAGTGAGGTTCAGGACAGGAATATTCAGCCTTTGCTCAGTGAAATTCTTAGGTTCTGCTATGTTGTGCTTCATCAGAATTAGAATAATTTATTACCATTTGAAAAAAACAGATATAGTCACACCTTCCAAACACCTAAATCCCCCTTTGCCTCCACTGTAGTCCTGGTATGAAGCATGACAGCATTTCTGAAGTTAAAAGCACAACATTATTTATATGTGTTATTATAATGTTCTAATAAAACTGATTGGATGTAACACATTTCTACTTCCCAGGACAGTATCATTGGATTTATAATACCAGATTGGCCAGGATTTATTGTGGTAGGATACACTAACACTAAATATCTCAAAAATTGTAAATCAACAAAGTAGTTTACATGTAAAATATATAACTTCTATGCTAAATATGCAGTAGTTTTATTGTGCCTACTTTGGAATGCACAGAACCCACTTCCATCCTCACACAATTCATTATGCAGCAGAACTGAAATCAAAACCCAAACTTCAAGCATCAACTATCACTACAGAGCTGGGGTCAAGTGGTTTCGGTATTTTAACTGTGCATCTCCATGCTTCAGCATATAAACAATGGATTAATTTCACCAAGCATTAGCTATCAAAAAGATACCTATCTAATGTAGGACAGTTGTCCAGCTTTCCCATGTGGGTAAAGCAGACCCACAGTGTCTGCACAAGGTGGAATGAATTACCCTCTAAAGGTCCTTCTTCTTCTCTGTTGCCTTAGCAGGTTGTCGTGGTTTAACCCCAGCCAGCAACTAAGCACCACGCAGCCACTCACTCACTCCCCCCCTGCCACCCAGTGGGATGGGGGAGAAAATCGGGAAAAAGAAGTAAAACTTGTGGGTTGAGATAAGAATGGTTTAACAGAACAGAAAAGAAGAAACTAATAATAATAATACTAATAAAATGACAACAGCAATAATGAAAGGATTGGAATGTACAAATGATGCGCAGGGCAATTGCTCACCACCTGCTGACCAACACCCAGCTAGTCCCCAAGTTCCCGCTCCCCAGTTCCTATACTAGATGGGACGTCCCATGGTATGGAATACACCGTTGGCCAGTTTGGGTCAGCTGCCCTGGCTGTGTGCTGTGCCAACTTCTTG
The DNA here is from genome assembly GCF_947461875.1 of Haliaeetus albicilla. Taxonomy (NCBI): domain Eukaryota; kingdom Metazoa; phylum Chordata; class Aves; order Accipitriformes; family Accipitridae; genus Haliaeetus; species Haliaeetus albicilla. Next base: position 21,998,309 of record NC_091491.1, on the reverse strand, counting down.
TGCCCCTCCAGCTTTCTCGCTGGCTGGGCATGAGAAGCTGAAAAATCCTTGACTTAGTCTAAACACTACTGAGCAACAACTGAAAACATCAGTGTTATCAACATTCTTCTCATACTGAAATCAAAGCATAGCACTGTACCAGCTACTAGGAAGACAGTTAACTCTATCCCAGCTGAAACCAGGACACAGGAAGGCTGGATGACTGGCATGGCCCCGCACCTCGTATTTATGCTGTTAAATAGCACACAGCTCTCACTCGGTGTCTGTGGGTGTGCTTGCATGGATGCACATGCCTATGCATGGACTACTTGTGCTTTTGAAATCAGAACATTTTTGTAACAGTTCAGAATGCAAGCTCTGAGTGTTTACTTGACAATCAGGAATAACTTAGGCAGGTTCATACTAGGAGTATATAAAAAGTACGTAACCTGCATCTACTTCCCTTCAGTGTGCACTGCATTTCCTTAGTGATATTTGGGTAACTTTTTTATTTGTATATTACTTGATTTTTTTTCTACACCTGAGAGGATCAGTTATGAGGCGGACAGATGTTCATAAGTCAGATTTACAAGCTTAAAAACTTCCTACAAGGTGCCAAGCCATTCTGTACTCCTAGATACCTATTCCAATGCCTGCCACCTTTCCGCTTCCGTGTATGAGAGGAATGCCTTTTCATGATGATTTACAAGAAATTATTCAGTAAAACTCTCTATGGTCCATTATTAAAAGCCTTACAAGCTTTTTTAAAAAGTTTGTAAAAGTTTTAAGTGTCGCGCTATTCCCCGTTTCGTAAGAAGGGAAACTTCAGCAAAAGGGGGAAATTCAGAGAAGCTGAAGAAGTTGTGCGTGATCCGAGAGGAAAACGCTTATTTGGGATTAAATGGTGCCCGTCTCCGCGTGTTGAGCCGTGACAGCTGTAGAGGAAGCGATGAGGAGCAGGCAGTAGCATTAACGCTGCTCCACCCTTGGGCTGTCATCTCCGCTTCCCAGCCTGATCTCCGAGGTTCCGCACGTTTCTCACGGACCGGGTCCCCCCGCAGCCTGCCCGGGGCAGCTCCCCCCGGCCCCGGGTGGCCCCGGGGGCGGGGGGGCCCTCGCGCCGGGTAACGCAAAGCACCTGCGCCCGGCCCGGGGTGGGGGGGAGCTGCCGTCTCCGGAAGGCGCCTCTTCTCCCACGGGCACCGCCGGGTCTGGGGCCGTGCCCGTGCCGCTGCCGGTGCCCCCGGGCGGAACCGCCTCGCCCCGCGGCAGGCGCTAGGACCCGGGGGGAGCGCGCTCCGCCGCGGCCGCGAGCCCGCCGAGGTGAGCGGAGCCCGGCCCGGCGGGCCGCGGCCGTGCCCGGCGGCTGTCGGCGTCAGGCGGCCGCGGACGGCGCTGCCCGCGGCGGGTGAGTAACTCCTCCCTGACTGGAAGGGGCGCGAAGGCGCGGGGACCGTCGCGGGGGGCCCTCCCGCGGCCTGGGGGCGTTCCCTGCCCTGGCGGCCGCGGCCCGGGGGGGCGCGGGCCACCGGGACTCCGCGTCTCCCTCGCTTCCGACGGCTTCGCGGCGGTCGCCGGGGCAGACCGGCGCTGCCCCGGGGGTGAGGAGGGGGCAGCCCCTCCCGCCCGCCCGCGCCTCACTGAAGGGGAAGGGGCCGGGGCCGGGGCCTCCGCCGCCCCTCGGGGCGTTCGCCGCCGCCCACGGCCCCCTCAGGCGCCGCAGCCGCTCACGGACGGCCCCAGCCGGCTCTTACGTCCCCGGCGATGTGCCGCTTCCGCTGTCGCGTCCCCTCGCAGCGCCGGGAGGGGCGGGCGGCGGCGCTCCACGCACTGAGCTTCCCCGGCGGGCGGCGCGGCCGCCAAGGGCCGGCCGCCTCGGCTCTGCCCCGCGGCGGGCGCCGCTCGGCGGGCTGCCAGCGCGCGAGGGTGAGGGGGCCGTCCCTGGCAGGACGTGCTCCCGTCACGTCGTGGGTGGTGCCACGTCGTTCCCCGAGTGAGTGTCGCTGGCTGCCGAAGGCAGTTGCCGGAGTGCCGCGGGCGGTGTCCCGGCGTTACTCCTTCCTCAGGCTGGGGTTGCAGTTTCTCCCTTTCTGTCACTGGGGGGAAAAAACCAGAAGTTCTTCTGTTCCGACGTCTTGACGGTCGTGTGCTAAGCGCCTTCAAAATCTGGGACAAAGGCATTGGATACTGCCTCTTTAACTACCTGTTTTAAACTGCACTTTATCAACGTTATCTGATTTATTTTCTTCCTCTTCTGCTTTTATTGCTGGTATTTGTTATCTTTCACATATTAAGTAACAAATTCTACAATATCCAAAACGGCCGAGGAGGGTCACTAGTTTTATGTCCTGACGGTGATCAAGTCTGGAAAAGGTAAGGCCGCAGCTGGAGTGATGTGGAAGCATCCTTCAGCAAGCACAGGATTGCCCGAGGAATAACGAGTGCTGAAGTGAATTATTTAAATAACGCCAATGAGGAGCTTTTCTAGCGTTGCCTCATAGTACCACAGGTGACCTCCTTTCAAATGGCTGTCAGCGATAGCGTCTCTCTGGCATGGTGTTCTAATGTTCATTCACGTTTGTGGCAAAACAGTATCTTTGCCACCCCGTTTTTCACATAGTGTTATACGTACCACTGTTGTCACACGGTGCAGCTTGGCACTTCCTTTAGCATACTGAAGAGATGCGCAGTTCAATTCATAATTTGCTTCAATCTGTCATCTCCTTAGCTTTTGTTGAGTGCTGGACAAGGAAGTTAAAATATCTTAAACTTCTATGTTGTTTTTCAAGACACAGAAGAAAAAGGGCTTTAAAGAGAATACAAAGGATAAAAGCAAACATTTGCTTCCAGTGTGTTGCAGATGGATCTGAATGAATAATCCTTGTTTTTGTTTTCCTTTTGTCCCAAATACAATACCTGTGAGACCCTAGAGGACCTGGAAGAAGCAGAGACCTCCATGTGGAGTTGCCTGATCTTGCATTGACTGCCCTTAGAGCCCAGATGACGCTTGAACTGTTGAACCCTTTCCCTTCTCTGAAAAGGGTTTTGTGGTGCAAAGAAATAAATCCCTTGGATTTTTGCCTTTCTGCTTCTGTGTGGGTAAGGGTCCATGTGCCCATTGCAACGAATGGTTAATGGTGACACCAGACGTGTCAAAATATGATTCTGCATGGACAGATTCTAATGTGTATTTTAACGTGAGTGTATTAAAACCTGCATATGACTTACTACTCTGTGGAAATAAATGTGAAAATCATGCATTTCGGTAAGCACCTCTTTTATAAATCAAAATTAGAGAGTCTTCCTTAAATGATGCCTTATAGTAGTTTAGATGCCTTTGGACCACTAGGACAAAGAGGCTGGTGTCACTGAAGACTTATGCTTACGTCTGCATTTGATGTTAGTGGCATTTAATCCTTATTTATTTCTGGAAGGCTTTAGAAGTTAAATACTGTCGGAGAAGAATTTGTAGATAAGCTCAATTTTTGGGTCACCAAAGTGAGTTTTGGTAATCTTCATTGTGGCAGCAGCATCACACCTGAAGAGGAGAGAGATGGACCTGCTGTGCACTTCACAAGGATGTTGTTATTGATTATGACCCATATTCATTATAATGCAACAATTATTTACTGAAAGGAAAAAAAGCAGTAGAGAAGCAGGCAGGAATTCTGTTGCTACGCTGTTGTTTTACAGCGTTGTCATGTGAGCAATTTTGTAGTTGTGCAATACATTAAAAAACCCCAAACAGCACTGTTTTGCACTGCTGGTTTCTAGCTCTTTTTTGTATATGAGGCTGCAAATAATACTTTCTTGCTACCTTAATTTCATAAGGATAGGTAGTGAATTTCCCAAACCAAGACTAATTTGTTTTCCAGATGCAAGCCTGGGACTGGTGTTTTCTAAATGTTAACTGGTCCTACAGGAATTTGAACTGGCTGATCAAAGTGGCTGGTTAGGTGGCATCAGGCCATAAAACTCTCTTTATTTCAATTTCCATTTTGCTTTTCCTTGTGCCTGTTCTTTGCTTTGGTTTATTATGTAGACTTGGTTTATTGTAGAAGTTTACCAACTGCTGATAAAATAAACTCGCACATTAAACCAGTGTGAAGCAAAGTATTTCAGCTTTGCATTGGAATAAAGCATTTGATTCTAACTTTGAATATTCATGAGTTACCCACTTTTAAAATATCAGTGCTACATCCATTTATCTTTGGGACTTTTTCCATCATTAGAGATACATAATCCCTGATCTTAGACGAGTAAGATTTCTTAATCTCCAGAGGCAAACTTTATGTGCAGTTCTGAATGCCTGTTCCAGATGCTGAAGTAGGTGAGAGAGAGATCTCTCTGGTGCTTCAGCGTTTGCTTCTGGGAGGGTCAGTTCTGAATGGGATACATCCATCTGGGGTTTTTAAATGATTTAACTGAATTGCTTTAAATTCACTCTTAATTAGTCTAAATTAAAGCGGTGTCCTTTTGGTTTGTATTAGTTTTTAAAAGTGCAAGCTGCTTTAATTCTAAATGAGAGTATCCACACTGGGAAATACCAAGCTCCCCATTAAGTGTTTTTGTCTAGTCAAAGATCTTGTAAATTCGTCAATCTAGACAAGTCTGCAGATTCTGATGGTGAAAAGGCTGACCCCTGTTAAAACTGCTGATAAAGCTTTTAGCAACTTCCCCAAAGTCCCTGTCTCAAAGCCTGTTCATTGGCCATGTGTTAAGCAGCCGTAAGGCACAATTACACAGGCAATAGTAAGTGTAAAGGACAGTTGATTTTACTTGGAACAGGGGCAATGTAACTCGGCTATCAGTGCAACTATTCCAATTATATATAGTGGGTTTTCTTCCTGAGATAAATATTGCTTGTGTTCAAGACTCTGATTTTGAATATTTTACTGGGCATGGTTCTCATTTCTTTTATACTTGTCTTGCAATAGTCATATGAATTATGTGCTTTCAGTGAAGTTACTCCTGATCTCCTTTTAAGTGAATTCTTAAGAGAATTTCCATCGTAGGTCCCTTTTCTGTGTGGCAGGCTCTGTTAAAACGTACACAGATCTAATTGTGCCTGCAATACCAGTTAAGTATGGTGTGTGCCTGCAATTGGGTCCTGTCTCACTTTCTCTTTGGAAAGGAGGTGAGTTGACTTCCCTTACTTGGGTTCTGTGAAGAGTCTTGGGTATGCTTTGATGCTGGCAAGGGCACAGTTTCTTATACATGTGATCTGACCACTACAGTAATAGCAAGTATTCACTCTGCTCTTCCTAACCATACTGTGGGTAGACCAAGCCTGAGCCACACCTGGACTAATATCCAGTGATGTGAGTGAACAGCAATCATGTTCATCTTTGGGCTTGCTATCTTCTTCACTGCAGTAAAGGAGAGATTACTTGAGAGCCACTCCAACGATGTATGTGAATGGACCCTTTCGTTACATGGGTTTATAGGTAAAATTAGGCCTGCTCCAACGTAATTTAAACGTTTCTTCTTCTCAAAACAGCATTAAAACAAGTAACTTGGTAAGTCTTCATTTCAATTTTTTGACCTTTCACTTTCAAAGCTTTGGTGTAGCTATTGGGTTAAGTACAAACCAAAGATTACAGCAAATGTTTCTTTCATTATTCTAGGCACCTGTTCTGGTGCGTTCCAGTAGTCTTGTAGTGTTAGTTGAATGTCTTTTGACTCTTTTGGCATGCTCTATTATATTCCTCTTAAACCCCAAAGTGCAATTTCTTGGTAAGAATCTTTTATTGTCTATTTATAAAACTGCCCTTTAAAACTCTGCTGAGAAATGGTCTGGTCACAAAGTACTAGTGAATAATCAGCTTTATGCTCTGCAAATACATTTTAAACATCTGTTGAACAAAGTAAGTGTGGAACTTGTCAGTTATGGCCAAATACGCCCTAGATGCTTCCCTTTTGCCCTTAAAGGAAGCTGGCTTTTTGTAGTCTTTCAGCTTCAAGACAAAGGAACAAAATCACTTTATTGGACTATAGTTGTATTTTATTTTAGCAAATATTATGAGTTCCTGAAAGCCCAAATAACCTTAATATGAACTGGCTGTGCTGTGTTGCATATTGCCCATTGGAAGCTCTGTTGAAGTTTCCTGATGTTTACAGTGGCTGCTCGCTATGATAATTAGATGTTAAAGTGATGACCCTTGGGTAGCGAAGAGGCTGTCGAGCATTCTCAAGGGATCAAGGCCCTGTAGAAGGAAAGATGGTAACCTGCAAGCTGAAGGTGAGGTAGAGCAGTGTTTAACCGATACTGTTCATTTTTATTTTGTTCGCTGAGAATAACATCCACTTTAGAAATAGCTGAATGCTTCATGATAAGTAGAGTGCATTTTTAATAAGTGGTTGGTTAATTATAGGTTGTTTCTTTGTATATAATTGCTTCTTCTGGAAGAATGAAGGCTAGGAAAAGATGGTAGATTTCCAGAGAGACTTCTTAAATCCTGACCAAAACAAAGATTATCTAGAATCTGTATAAATTGCTCTTACAAACCAAACTCCCTGCTGATTAAAAAGCAGTAGTCAGATGGAATTAATGTGAATTTTTTATGCTTGCAATCTACCATGACTGTTTTACCAGCCTTTGTTGTCAACCCTGGGTTGCAAACATGGTAGAAGTTAATTTTTTTTTTTTTTTATGAAAACCATATCAGTAATTCTGTTGCACTAACAGTTACCAAATTTCCTGGTAGATGATATTAAGTCTACTTGAATTCAGGAAAGGGCTAATTGATAGTAGTTCTGTGAAGTTGTTATCATGAAATGGATAAGTAAAACATAGTATGGGATGAAGTTGAAATGAAGTGCTGGTTACTCTCCTTCTTCAAGGTAGGATTCTGCATGGCATGTTGGCAATCTGTTCTTTACTGTGTAAATCCTTTGTTCTGGAGTTAGCATCCTCTTACATGCTCCAGTTTGCAGTGAGCCTACTTTTGAGGAGTCTTGAGAAAGGTGAGCTGATGGGTGCCCTGGCTACTCGCAGAAAGCCATTAATGCAGTTTGAGATGGTAGCTCATCCTCCATGTCAGCTATGGTAGAGCAACAGACAGAGAGAAGCCATGGGTATACCTTAATGAGGATTCTATCTCAGGTCTGTCACAGGGAATTTAGTGGACAAATGTACTTCAAGTGAAAAGCTGTCCTTTTTGTCTAGTCACATTTTTACATAGGTAATGACTAGTGTCAGAAGTCAGATGCTACAGATATGAAGCTATGATTTTTAATATATTTTCATCTACTTCTCATTCATTTCCCCATTCATTACATGTGCTTGAGAGTGTTAGCATCCTCTGTCCCTCAGAACTTTCTTGCTGTTGCTTTTTTTATTTTTTAAGTCAGACAATCCTATGTCAATCCTGTTAACATGTCTTTCTGCTAGTTAACTAGCCTAATGTAGCCAGTGCTTATTTCTTCTCCCTTTTGCATAAATAGCATAGATAAGTTTGCCCTTCCTTTAAGAACTGTTACAACATTTTGGTCTATGCATACCTGTATGTTTGCTTGGTGCCCAGAGAATGTGAGTGAAAGCTGATGGGATGAGGAATGGGACTGTTGTCTGTTCATGCAGGGAGCCTGATCAGCAGTTCAAAAATACAGTCAAGGGAGACTGGATTTAACATTGAGGGGTAGGGGTTCCTGTGGCAGCAGATCCTATGCAAGTTGGGTTTATCCAAAATGCTGCATTAATTCAATTACAGCTTGAATGATGTTTACTTCTGCCTGTAAAGTCAAATAACATGTTATTGACTCTCCCTGGGTAATTTTATGGTTTCTTCCTCCTTCCCCATATCTCACCTGGACAGTTGAAACAAGTTTGACGCTTTATCTGGTTATTTGTTCTGTTGAGAGCAGAGGTGATACTTGCAGAAGAAAATTAGCTATGTGCACTCACATCACAGAGAAATACCATAGTCCTTTTTTTCCCTTCCTCTGACTTTTTATGCAAGTGGATGTTTTGGGGTTTTTAATAAGAAATAGTTTGGTGCAAGTTTCTCTGTTTAGATAATAACTGGAAGAAAACAAACTGCCTAGGAGTTGTCAAGTTCCAAGGGTTTTTCTTCAGCACAGTGCTGGCTATTTATGACTATGTGAGCAAGTGTAATTTCCCCCCACAGCTAATTGTGTTGCAGTGGACTGCATGTGCAACTTTCAACCTGTAATTTCTTTTTTTTTTTTTACACTGTACTTTGTTACTGAAGTGTTCTTCAAATGCACATTTTAATTAGACATGGAAATACCCATCTATGTATCCTTTATTTAGATACAGATGTGTTTGGTGTGTACACACACAGAGCATGTATGTCATGTTTATTATAGAAGCTTTCAAAATTTGTCCTTTGTTCTTCTACGATACATCTGCAAAGCTTGTGCTTTTGTGAAATAGTGCCATTTCTTGAGCCATTCCAATACTCTTACTCCTCTTAAAAGTTAAGATTCTTCAAAAACTGTATGTGCTTGCAATTATGCACACTGAGATGGCCTTACTGGTTCTGGTGTCTTTATCCACAAGTAATTGCTCAGAGCATTTGGATGTGGAGTTAAGCACGTATAAATTTTGTAGTAATAAAGACAGTAGTAATATCACATATCCATTTATGTCAGGGGTACTTCCTGCACAATAAGTTATTTGTGCACCAAGTTATTAGTCTATGTGAATAAAGCTACTAAAATCTTGTCTGTTAAGTACAAGAGATATAAGAATTATGAGTTAATATTCACAGATCAAAATATGTGAAGGTTTTGGGGTTCAAACAACTTACTTCCTGGTGCATTTAGATGATTACAATGCATTTATATACTCCAGAAATATCTGAGTGTTCAGATTTAAAAGACTTTTGGAAATGAGAATATAGGAAAAGTTATTGAAAAGAAAGCATTCACTTCTGAAAACTGTACATCATGAAATATTCCTAGTTCTACAGATAGGATATAGTTTGTGGAGAGGAATAAAACATTTTGTTGCAAACTTTGCAGCTTGATGTCTGCTGATTAGCATTGGAATGTAATTATTTGACATAATCAGATGGCATAATATTTTTGGATAGCAGATATGTATGGTTTTGACTGAAAAGGTTATTTCATAAAGATGAGGACGTCCTGCCAGCATCCTGTGGGGTCTCTGCTGGTGGCCTAGGGTGAGAGTTGGAGAAGTACATTACTGTTTCATTTCTTTTACAGATATTGTCATCATGAGAAACATTTGCTACTTTAAATACTCTGAATGTACTCATTATCCCTCCCCAGTTTTGACTCTGTTTCTTACTACCACTCATTAAAATGATTTTTAGTAAGATTAATTCTCATGTTTAAAAAATAAGTAATTGTCTTTAATTTTTTTCTGGAATGAGTGCCCAACTTCAGATGCAACTGCTACTTTAGACTGCTGTTAGAGTCATTAGTCTTGCCTGACTTCTTTTCTCTACTTGTCAGCTGAATTACAGGTTGTCAGTGCCAAAGAATATGCCCTTGTTAGTGGAGTGGAATAGAGGGACAAATTAGCACCTGTTCCCAGCAGAGTTCCTGACCTCTTCTTACTGCTGCACAAACCCACTTGGATTTAGAGAAGAGGCTGATCTATATCAAAGATGTCTTATCCCCACTTCTTTGAAATTCAGTTTAATATATGTTAGAATAGAATATCGAGTCACTTCAGGTGGGGAAATACTTCAGTGTATCTTGCATGGTTGTTTAGTGATGTCTTTTTTTTCTTCCTCTCATATAATCTAGATTGGCAACAAACTGTACTGATACAGAAATGTTCTAAGAATGCATTTATTTTGCTACTCCAAGGGAAATTACAGTACAGCTAATTTGCAAATGAATATATTTAAAATTTCTTCTGTTCAAATCTTGTAGTATTGATCTCACAAGCCAGTCTGAGAGCCGCGTCCTTGTTCAAGATATTCTTTCGAACAGGAGGAAAAGTGAAGAGGCAGTAATTGCAACAGTGATTATCTGTGGTTAATTTGAAACCCTTCCAAAAACACCTTAAAAGGCTTCTGAAAATCAGGAGGACTTGGGGATAAAGTACTGAGGTTACTTGTGAAAATGGTGCTTAGGAACCTGGAACATCTGGAATGCAGACTTCTGAATGTGCTTGTATTACCTTCAAACAGGCTTTAGCACAGAATTGTAAAGCCAGAATTAATCTTTCCAACTGTGGACTCTAAAATCATTTGTACATACCTAGAAAAATGTATAAAATGTAAACTCTGTCATCTTTATGCCTTTCTTTATTTCAGAGCTATCTAGGGTCTGATTGTGAATGCATTCAGAGTTACCAGAGTTCAGTGGACTGTGGGGTTTTACAGCTGAAGGGAAAGAGAAGGGAGCCTGTATTTTTTGGTCACGTTCTTTTCTTCCTCACTAAGCTTCCTTTTCTTCATGTCTTCTGATAAGCATCTTAAACTGAACATTCCTAATGAATGGACTGAGCCTCAGGTGCTAGATGTTCCTATGGTTGCTGGTGAGCCTGGCTCCTTAAGTAGTCTGAAAGAGATAAGTAATACAGTCTGCTGACTCTGGTAAAACTGCTGTGTAAATTCATGCAGTTCACTCAGTTAAGTTCATTCAACAGAAGTTAGGGAATCAAATACGTAATAATTTTGAGTTGTCTGTGGCCCAGTGCTGGAAGAAGACTCGGTTATTTGTTTTGAAAATAGGTATCAAACTTGTATTATTTTATCAGATAAACAGTAACATCCTTAGCAACACGAGTGTGTGTTTATTGGAAATTAGTACATATGTGAAACTAGAGCTAGCTCTGTTTAGGATTGTTAATCTAGCAAATTTTTAGTTACTGTATATGCTCCCTGTGGTAGAAAGGAAAGCGCAGTGCATATGATGAGTTCCTGTTACCTTGAGGTGCATTTTAAAAATAATGTTTATTTTCATGGAAGTATAAAGTTTTATAATCCCTATATTTGATCATTTATTTTTAATGAAACAGATGTGCTGTTAATGCTTTGGTGTGAATGTGCTGATAGTAAGACAGCAATAGTCATGGCGAGTTGTTATGTGCGTGTGTTGGGGCAGAAAATATGTTCAGAGTATGTTGTATTAGTTCTCCTTACCTACTTGCCTCAGATTACTTTAATTTTTAAATGTTCCTTTGTTCAGCCACTTTTTCACAAAATTATATTCTGTATGCTCCTTGCTTCTTTGTATTGTATCATTCCTGTTAATGTGTTGACTATTGACTTTGAAGAATAGGAGATGAGTGGACCTTGCTCAGAATTTTAGAAAGTAACTGATGATTTTGGTCTTTCCTTTTTTAGGGCACAAATTATACCATCTGTGGTGTCTGGCTTGTTTCTTTCTTCTGGGCCTCTTTTTGTCAGTTTTAAAAACTTCATTGGAGAGCTTGAGGTTATCCCAAGCTCTTGGAGGAGGACTTGAGGATGTGTATACTCAGTTGGCTGTGGAAAGATTACTTATCCAATGGGACAATCTGGCCTCGAATATTACAGGCTTTATAAAATTACTTACTTCTATAACGTTTGTTAACAAATACGTATTTTTGACCTGTAGACTTGTCCATCAACTCTCCTGGTTTTTTTTTCCTAAGTCCTGTGAAAACTTAACAGCATTTTTCGATTACTACATCAGTATCTTTTTCTGCTTTGCTTAGTGCATATACATTTATTATACTGAAGCAAGAAAAATACTCTGTTGTAAATATACAGTGGCGTGAAACAGATATGGTAAAATCAGTCATCAAGTATGTCCTTGGCCATAGTATTCAAGTGCCTGTTTGATAAACTTCAAGAATTTCCATGATGAAAAGTAACGTTATTTCACTTTAAGTATTTTGATACTCACATTCAGCATAAATATAGGCTATTAGCTGACTTAAACTTGTCATTTGTAGATTTATTTGCTTAGTATTGAGTTTTTATACAGAAAAGTCAGTAAGCTAATCTAGTTCCTTCAAAATTCAAGTAAGCCAAACTAAAACATAAATCTTTACCTCTTCTAAGCTGTCACTTCCATTTATGAAGGGAATCAAGATGTTTCACAGCAAGCAGGTTAAGATGGTGAGCTGCCCTTAGGTGCTAGCTGAAGTTCTTTACTGTATTTGTGTGAAACTAGTTGGGAGTGTGCCATAAAAGTTTACTTTATGTCCAGTAAAGTAGATGCATCCAAGGTGTCCACTACACACATCATTAAGGCATGAAAAACACCTCTTCTCTTCTTTTGTTAAAGTTACTTATATGTGGTAAGTTGCAAAATGGTTATAAATAATTATCTAAGTAATTAAAAATCAGTTTCTTCCATAACAGTAATAAAGTGCTGTCAGCCCCGTTGGTTGACAACTGTTGATCCTGGCTTTTGGATGGAACTCAATTTTACCTCTTATGTTGAGGACTTGGAATTGTGTCTGCAATTATTTCCAGGTCCAAACAGCACTTATCCAGGAAATTTTTTTAATTTTTTTTTTTTCAACTGCACTTCAATATGTTGGCTTTATTTCAGCCCTGCTGAAATCAATAGGACCTTTTTCTGTTGACTTCAGTAAGTATTGGATTGGGCCCATAATTTACACTTGCAAATAATTGTGGGCACAAAATTACATCTGCAGAAATGGAGGCAATTCCTCAAACCGAGTTAGCTTCTGCTTATGAGTTTTTTTGGAAGGGAATTCAGTAACTGTGTTTTTTCCCTTATCCTTCAGGACTATCAGAAACACAGTAATTTTTAGACGTTGTCAGATCACAATGGCATGATGTATAGTTGCCACCTTGAAAGGAAAGCTTTCTCTAGACTTAAGAGGAGTTCTGCTCCATTGTTCCTTCTGTGATGAGTCACAGGGACCTTCACCACCAGAGAGAAAATGCTGGTTTAGGGTAGACCTGAGCGTTGTCCAGGTATTGCTTGGGTTTTCTGTTTGCATACCTATCAGTCCACAAAGCATTTGATTCTCTGTAGCAAATAGCAGTATAATTAGCTCATGTGTGATCAAAGGTGTAAGACAAAAATGGCTCCTGCCTGTAACAGAAACAAGGCAGGTTTTGTTCTTTCAACCCTCTCCCCTCAAATTCAGTCATGAAACTGTAACAATGTTGGCGGTAGGTTTAGCTGGCAGACACCAAATATTTGCAAAACAAAAGCAAAGCCTTAATGTGCCGATTTAAATGTTTGCAAGACAAAATTCCAGTCTATTTCTAATAGATTGTTTACCTCAGCTGAACTGGAAACTGACTGACAACTTGAAGTCTTACTCTAGAAGATATTTGAACTTTTAATTCTTTATTCTCAAATAGAACTTTATTTAGAAATACTTTATTTAGAAACACTTACTGGTTTAGAAACTTCAAAATTTATAGATGACCTTTAAACAAAGAATACAGTATCAGTGCAAGAGACGAATTATTTGATTTCTCCTACATGCTGGAGTAGAAAGAATTATAGTTAGACAAGATATACTTTCTCTGTACAATACGAGTGGGCCTGAAGCTGGAAGGCAGCATTATGACTATAGCATTAGGACTGATGCTTTTCAGTGTACTGAATCTTCCTTTATGACCTTCATAGTTCAGGAGAAGTTCATAGTGAAATGTTTATCCTCTAGGATAGGCTATGAATGGCTTATTAAAAAGTCATATTGCAAGTTAGGGGAAAGAACTTAAAATGTTCTAAAAAGCATAAACATCTGAAGTTTTCTTTGTGCTGTTGTTTGCCTGCATTAATTCCAACCATGTAAGAAAAACAGCACTGCCTTCCTGTACAGAGAATAAATAACTCTGTCAGTGTTATGACTTTATGAAAATTTCTTTTCTTTGCAAATACTCAGTGTTCGTGAGCGTTTAACTGGAATGACTTTCATCATACTTGGTGTCTATAAGCTGATTTGTAATTATTACTGGCAAGCCTCAAGATATGGTCCGTTTGTACCTTGGTTGATGCAAATCAAATTCTGCTCTGCCACGTGGAGGTTTTTTGTGCATTTTGATATTGCTCTTTGCCTGTTCACAGCTGTGAAGGATATAACCTTGGAAGTAGTCCAGTGATTGTTTACATAATGACATGATACGGTTTTCACCCAGAACATACAGGTGAAGAAGTTACTACCTAAAGAGCATTTGGTCTATGGCTTCTCCTGTCGCAGTTTTCAAAGGATCAATTAAAATTTGAGCTATGTTTAATTGCAGTAATTAGGGTGATTAATATGTAATTTTTAATTATTACTATTTGTCTGGAAGTGTCACTCTTCAAAATAAACTAAGTAGCAATGCCAGTCTATTTAAACATTATTAATAGGTGAGGCATTAATTAAAGATTCTTCCCTAACTAACACGCAAAAAGAAGGAAACCAGGACAGCTCTGTTGGGTTGAAAAGGCTGGACCATGACATCCAGCTCTAACTCTGTCAGGGAAGTTAACTGAGTTTGCCAGACAAAAAATTATTTAAAACTTGCACTTTTTAGAGTTAAATGTGATTAAGAAGCAACACCTCAAACCAAAATGCTGTGCCAATTTCATCTTCAAATACAGCATGGCAAAATATTGACTTACCATATTTGCCTATCTGAAATGCCTTTAGTGTACTCACCATTGTTCTCTCCACCGTTTGGAAAAAGACACTCACCTGAGAGAGAGGAAAACCCTGTGAGACAATTTAATAGTTCAAGAAAACTGAACAGAGAAGTTTTAGACCATCTCCTCTTCTACAAGCCACTGCTAGGAATAATTTTGGGATTCCAGGATGTATTCAAATTTCTGAAAAATTTAAAAAGTATGTTGTATTTTACAGTAACGGAGAAGATGATCCTTAGCTGTCTTTGGAATGGAGCAAAAGAGTTTAGGGGAGAGACAGTATGACAGTCAGGAAGCTCAGTGTGATGAAGGAGGATAGATCCTTGAAGGTGTGTGTAAATGGTGAGTGCTGCACTCTGGGAAGGGGGAATCAAAATCTGTTCAAGTAGTTGCTCTTCCTGCCCACATAGATACGCACTTTCAGCTCTGTGGTTATCCTGAGGTACTCAGGGACAAGCCCCAGTGTGCTCACTGCCTCAGTACAGGACCAAATTCCAATGATGTGATGGATCGGGAACAGTGGCAGCACAGTACTGCATTAGCAAATTATCTCTTAGCTCTGTCTTGTGTGCTTCATGACATCAGGCATTTGCAGTTTCCAGATTCTCTGTTACAGGTTCTGACTCCCAAATCCCATGAGCCCAATGAAGGTAAGTGAAGGGAACCTGCAGTGCCAGGCAGATGTAGAGGCAAGATCTGTCATGTCACATAACTCAGTGCTGTCTGGACTCTGCTTGTCTGAAGGCACAGGAGCTGGGACTGCATAGCCCCCTTTTTGTTTTGGGCTTTTTTTTTCTCTTCGTATCTTCGCATATGTTCAGACTGGGCAGGGTAGGAAAAGGGCACAGTGAGGAGCTGTATTGCCAAGTTCTGGTTTAAGGTTTTCCAGATACAAGAGACCAAAGAGATCTAAGTTCAGGTGATTACTCCAGGCTGTTTTGGCTCTGGTTCCCAAGATTTCTTTTTTTTAATTTGGCTGCAAAAATGTAAAAGGCCTGGTTAAGCAGTCCAGTTACAGTACAGTTCAGAGCACGAATTCAGTGACTTGGGGTTTGGTTTGGTTTTTTGTTGGTTGGGTTTTTTTTCCACAGACTGGCTTAAGGAGATTTTGGAAAAATGATTAATAGGATATCAGCCAGTTTGGTTAAAACAAACACAAAATGGGTGAACCATTTGAACTGTTGAATTGAAATATCTCTGCGAGCTGTTCTTACAGCTTGTCCTTTTAACTGTTTCAGAGAAACATGCTGTCAAATGTAAGCTATGCTGTAGTTTGTGGAAGGAACCTGCACTCAGCATTTGAGCATGTTCCGCCCCATCCACACCCCCCCCCCCCCCCCATTTCTAATGGGAAATTAATTCAGCACAACTTTTTTTCTATTTCTTACTGTGCACAGTTAAACTGATCTGTAGAGGGTATGTATTCCAGGCTGGCTTCCTGGGGCAGAACTAATCCAGTAATTTATGAGTTCAGCAGATGTTTCTGCTTTTAAGGCCAGGTGTAATCTCATGCACCTTTTTTTTTTTTTTTCCCCTTCTTCCCTGGCATAAATGCTAACTGGGCTGAGGGCCAAAATGTAATTACCTTTTTTCTTTTTTAATTTTTTTCCTTCTAGATGTGTGTAGTGTCACCTTACATCAGACTTCCCCTCTTTTAGGAAGAGTATGATGATGCATATGCTCATACTTCCAGCAGAAAATGATCACTTGTTGCTTTACCTTTACAGTAGCATTTACCACGTTGTATGAATGTGTTTGGCATAACTGGAACAGCTGAACTAGTGGGTTTTGATTGTAGACAAAGATTTGCGTTGCATATTCTAATGAAAATGCTTTTTTGTTGTATTTGTATTATTTTTTGCTTACTCCTCTGAGGGCTTAATTTATCATTTCTTTACCCTGATTTTACTCTGAAGTCTGTGTAAAGCTCTGGTCAGAAATGGACTAGGAAAGTGAGACATCAGGGCTACAGACATTGAAGAAATACTTTGAGACATGCGTGATTACTCTTTTTGGAGGTTTGCATTCCTCTAAGAGCCATTCACTCATACCCTTCAGGGTAATGTGGCTGTGTGGCTGCTGATTGACTCTATTGGTAGCTTGACCAGGGAAAAAAAAAAAGAGTAATGATAGCAAGAAAAGTGTTGACCTGTAGGGAGGCAGGTATGATACCTCTGGGATCACTGTTAGGTCTGGATTGATAAACTGTCTTGTGACTTACCTGGAAGGAGAAAGTGTCATGCTAGTAAAACTTACGAAGACATTTAATTGGGAATAACTATGCATCAGTGTCAAGCCATACAGAGGTTAGAATATGGACAAATGATAACAAAGGCCTACAAAAAGCATAAAACATGAAAGTGTTGCCTGTGGGGGCTAGAAATCCTCCTTTTGTCTCTCACCCTGCCATACCTAAGGTAATTGTAAAAATTAAACATAATAGACCAAGATCTGTCAACTGTGCTGGCAGAAAGAAACTGCCAGTAACAGAAAGAAGGTTTTAATTTTTTAGATACTGAATGCGAATTCTTTGCTACAAGACTTTTTCTTGCAGAGCTGTGGTGGTCAAGGGAAGGAGGGTTTTCAACCTTGACTATCTTGTCTGTGCATGCAGAAGCATTGGATATAGTGGTAATTACATTAGCCAAACTCTGCCTTTTGCCAATACAGCTTGTTTTGCTGGAGAGAGGAAGCACATGCACTGTGCTGGCTATGGTGCCGCAGATAGAAATACTTCATGGCTGTGATTACACAGGCAGAATTAAACAAACAAACAAAAGCTAGTATTGTCACACTGGCAAAATGATTCTGTAAAGAGCTGGCCTTGGTTGGTTTAGGAAATGAACTTTAGGTGGTTTGAATCACTACTATTTGTAACTAATTTTACATAATGAACTATGGTCCCTAAATTAAAATCTTGGTTGTGCTGGGCTCTGAAAAGAGAGATGCTTTCAGAAGCTGGTTCAGCGTTTTGGTGGTTCTGGATTGCTCTATAGGCATCTCTGTTTCTAATCAATCTTCAGCCACTTAGGAGCTTAAAGTTAGGTAGTGTGAAAGTACAGATCTATATTTTAAGCCAAAGATGTGAATATGGTTCATTTAAGTTATCAGATATGCTCTCTTAGTAGCTAGCCTGCTACTGGAGTGTGAGTTAGTGTGTGTGCCAGTCAGCTAAGGGAAGATGGTAGCTGCTTGCTTGGGCTAGTAAAGGAGGACTGAGTGAAACCATAAAAATGTGGGATGATAAACTAACATCCTGTTGAGTTTATTCTTATCAACAAACCTAGTGCCCGTATTTCTAACACTTTTAACTGTCTGGAATTTTGGGAAATATGTTTTCTAAATGAGAAAATACAATTTTGTGAGGTTGCTGTTACTACAGGTGCTCAGTTGTCAGAGCAGCATGGCTCTGAATGGTCTTTTATGTGCAAGAGAATTCATTGCCTGCACCAATGTAAATTTGCAGGATGTGGCATTTTAAAATGTGAGTAAGTTAAGTGGGGTCTGTAAACATTTCTAGGCAGATTTTGATTCCTTGGCTAAGTATATACTTACTGTTTGAACATTTTGAATGGAAACATCCATGTCTTTTTATTACATCACGACTTGATTAATTACAGCCAGTTGAATGCTACATTACAGTATCAAGATACCTTTTAGGAGACAGAAGTCAGAATACTGACAAAATTAAGTGTTGTGTTTTCTGATTAAGTTTGCTATGGTGCAGATGTTAACGCTGCTGCTGATTAAAACAAATTGTAAATAACGCTTGTGGAAAATTCTCTGAAAGCCACAATTGCCTTAGTGGTTATTTTCATGGCCGTATGTATCCATTTTAAAGGACACTTAAGATCGCTATAGCTGACTCAAAAAAAAAAAAAAAAAAAAAAAAAAAAAAAAGAAAGAAATAGAATAAATAGCTGCTTAATCAGTACCTTAATTTCTTCAAAAGCAAAAACCTTTAAGGTATTTAAGATTCTTCCAAAGCATTTCTTTGTTTAAACTTAATTTTTTTTATAAAGATGAAAAATACTTAGTATCTCAAGGCACAGTTATGTTGTGGGGAGTCCAAGATCTTTCTACTTGCCTCTCTGAAGCACAAATGTAACTATAAAGAGTCTGATCTCTTGGCAGGATCTGGTCTGTCATGCTCACAATATGTGTAGGCCCATCTTTTCATGAGGCTGACACATGATTTTTAAAACTGAAAGCATCCCACCTATGGTGCGCATTAGCAGCACCTTGGAGCAACTCAACCCATAGTAGCAGCCATCACACAAGGGAGCCTGGTGCTCTGTAAATTTTTGCTGCTCTCTTTGTTAGTAGCTTCTGGGCTGTACCTCAGCTGCTGCTTTCATGAAAAGTAAATATGCAAATGTGGGTTTTGTCTCACTGCTAGGTGCCAAGTGTTATATATAAAGCATTTAGAAAAGTAATAACTTTAAGTTGACATTTCTTTGAAAGAGAATGAAGATTATATGGGTGTGTAGTCCAGAAAACGCTGCATTTATTGGTGGGCAAGAGATAAAGGAGGAGGCTAAAGCAGTTCGGATATAGTGGTTTCCATTAAAATCTTTACTTTCTGCATTATCAGATAATTAATGGTGCTGTGCGACTCCCCATACCAAATATAATTTGGTAATAATAATTAGGTAAGGAGTTAAACTGTTCAGTTTCAATGGCAGCACTACAAAACAAGGCATTGATAAGTTTAATGTGCGAAACTAGTAAACTGTCAGGTGTTAAAATTAAACAGCATAACTCTCTGACTGATGGGAATCTTAACTTTTTAGTGGTGTATATAAAATAGTGTACAACTTGGTGTAATTTTTCCATATATACCAATTTCAGTGTAATTTCAGCAGCTATGGCTTGGGAAACGCAGGGGTTAGAGATCAGTGGTGTTATCCTCTGTGGTGCCTCCAATGCAGAGTTCAAGGCATGACACATTAACGTAGAAATTCAGTTATTTGATCATGCCAGTATTGAAAGACTGGGTTGTTAAGAATCTTGCTTGCTAATGTGTCAGTCATCATGTACAGAAACAAGGTTCTCAATCAGTGACAAACTTGCTCATTTTCTGGAGTAGTAGTAGCTTATTTAAAAGCTGTGCTTTAATAGCAAGACAATTTTAAAACATGCATATATATAGATTTGGTTTTTTTGTCTGCTTTGATTCAGCTGTTCCTAATAGAACAATCAGTTTTAAGTTTGAGTTTATTAGTGGTAACAGCTAATGCCTTAAATGCTTTCCCTCCATGAATAACAATATTGGAAGTATATAAATAACTACATTGCTTTGATGTCTAGATATGGTTGTGTCTTACAATGAATTCATTTTCCAATAAGAAAACCAATTTTAGAAAACAATAATTTTACTTACCTGTCTTTATTGAAAGGAACTTAATTTCACAGTAATTCAATCATGTAACCACGCTTACTTATTGTTAAAGTTACTAGAGTAAATCTTTCTAAAATAATTGGATAACTTCAGGTGTTGCTAATGATATTGACTATTTTACTTTCAAAATTTCTCATTTAGGCAGTACTTCAAATGAGCACGCTAACAATATTTTCAGTTTTCTATTTTAGGTTTTTTTTCTGTTTCATTTTTGTTCTCTTTTGTTAGGCATTGAATCTAAAAAGTGTCTGCTATGACCAGCTGGCTTTTGCCTACCTACTATGTACTCTTTTTCCTTATTTTTGTAGAGTTTTGAAACATTCATGCTGTAACATTGCAAAAGATATATGTTGGTGCTTATTTTTTCTGCTATGAATTGTATTAATCACTGCTAGTGGAGCAAATTACAGTATGTAAATTGAGGCATATGCCTCTTTATTTAGGATCAAAGCTTAACTTTTAACTTATATTTCAGGAAGACCTGTTTATGGTGATTTTTATTTATATGGGGTTGGTATGAGAGCAATGTGTGAGCTGGGAAATGGCCTCAGCTTCTCATTAAACCCAGTTCCTGAGGTGAAGTAGTTCCATAAAACTTTCAGTGTTGAGCTGAAGTTCCTAACAGAAGCGATTGCCTGCATCTTATCAGAGTCTAGTAAACATGCTCTGGGATAGATACACAAGGTAGACTTAAGATATGACCAGACTCCGTCACTGACTGCTTCTCAACCAGAAAACCAATGGGCAGGAGCTGACTCTTGATACTGCTTGGCAGAGGTGTGATGGCAGTGTCAAAACTAGGTACCACTGTCAGGAAAAATGGCAATACTGCAGCTACCAAGCACTCTTGTTACACATTGTAGCAACAGCAGGACTGAAAGCTGAAGTTGTTTGGTGCTAATGCTGGTGGGATCTCCAGATATGTTCTCCTATGTATCTCTGGGTGTGTTAAAAGCTATTAGATGAAGCCTTTGCGTTAGGTGTTTTGTGGAAAAAACACTGAAAGATTTAGTAACTAGTGTTTACAAATGGCAATTTTTGTACCTAATTTGTATTGCAGCATGTTGCTATAGAATATGGCAGGCCTTTGCCAGGAGGAAGAAATTTACATTCTCCTGAGGATGGGGACAAGTCCACTTTCTTCCGTGTTGGAGAGCTAATTGCCACCAGCAGATGGGAGAGCAAATTAAAGGATAGGTAATGAATAAAGCTTGGGCCCTATTTTGCCCCAGTTCCTTTTGTTTTGTTTGTTTGTTCGATGTAGTGACACCCCCCACCCCCAACAAAAAGTACCTGACTGGGAACAGTTAATACAATTCTTTGATGGATAAAAGGTTCTGGTTGCTGTACTGGTTGCTGAAGCTTTTCTTCATTGTCTTCACCCTTTACAGCTGCATTACTAAGTACTTTTTATCTTGACTGAAAGTTTAATTTAGTTATTCCAAGTGAATTTCTTTTACCAAGTCAGAGACAAGAAAAAAAAATCAATTCTTTTCATTCTTAGAAGGTAGCTGCTTAAAAAGGAATCAATATCAGTGTCTGTGAATGAGCTGTTGGCCAATTGGCAATGTAATAGCCTAGTTTTGGAGAAAACAGAAAAAATACAAAATAGAAATAAATGATATTAAGGAAGAAGAGTTAGGTTTAGGGTAAAGAAAATTGGTTTGAAAGCTGAGCTACTAGCCCTGTCGTGGTTTCAACCCAGCCGGTAACAAAGGACCACGCGGCCGCTCGCTCACTCCTCCCGCCCCCCTCCGGTGGGATGGGGGGAAGACGGAGGAGAGGAAAAAAAAAAAAAAAACCAAACCTGGAACCTCGAGGGTTGAGATAAAGGCAGTTTACTGGAACAACACAAAGAAATTGCAACAACAACAACGGTACTAATGAAAAGGTATACAAAAAGAGTGATGCACAGTGCAACTGCTCACCACCCGGGACCCGACGCTCTGCCACTTCCCCCACCGAAAAGAAGAGCCCACCCCCCGGCCCGCTCCCCCTTTATATACTGAGCATGATGTCACATGGTATGGAATAGCTCCTTGGCCAGTTCAGGTCAGCTGCCCCGGCTATGCCCCCCACCTCCCAGGTTCCTGTAAAAATTAACTCTATCCCAGCTGAACCCAGGACATTATCCACCCCTTATTCTATACCATCTACATCATGCCCAGATCTTACATTTTCCAATCGACCACTACCACTTCCTTGTCTTATATATATAAGTATATGGACTTGCGTCCGTCCCCGTCGTCCCCCCGCACACACACACACACGCGAATGGTATTCCTTTAGCGTATGGGCTATTCCTCTAATGTGTCCATTGATTTTATTTAGTCCATGACTTTGGGGCTCCATCTGTTGTAACAGTTCTTCAGGATAAGAGAGATGGTGTGAGATGGTGGGTTGTTGTATGCTGCCTCTGGAACTTGTGGCTAGTACATTTGGTGCAACTCACGCCCTTGTTCTGCAGGTCGAGGATGTTGATCTTGAGGAAATTGCTGGGTGTCAGTTCAAGTTCTGTCGCTGTTGTACTTGGCTTAGTTTCAAAGTCCATCCCGCAGTCATTTGGGTAATTCTTACAGTAATACCCTTGATATGGCATATAGACACTATAGATACAATGACATGCATTGGCAGGGTATTTAGCAGTTAGGTATCATACAGCCCAATTCACTGGCTATTCTCTCCCAAAATCAAATCTCCCTGAGGTACACATCGAACTTCCCCATCCTTCTGCATCACCCACCAGGTGTACCCAGGTCCCTGAGCAAAAACAACCCCTTGAATGGGTTTGCCTCTGCTTGAGGGAGGACTAACCCAGACTGTCTTTCCTAACATACTCCTCATGCGCACTACAGGGACTTTATCGCCTTCTACAGTATGTGGAAGTCTTGGTTGGGCGGGGCCAGCCCGATTGGCGGATCCTCTAGTATTAACTAACCAGGTGGCTTTTGTTAAATGTGTATCCCAATGTTTGAAAGTCCCACCCCCCATCGCTCTCAATGTAGTTTTCAGCAGTCCGTTGTATCGTTCGATTTTTCCGGAGGCCGGTGCGTGATAAGGGACGTGATATACCCACTCAATGCCGTGTTCTTTGGCCCAGGTATCTACGAGGTTGTTTCGGAAGTGAGTCCCGTTGTCCGACTCGATTCTTTCTGGGGTGCCGTGTTGCCATAAAATTTTCTCTTCAAGGCCCAGAATAGTGTTCTGGGCAGTGGCATGGGACACAGGGTATGTTTCCAGCCATCCAGTGGTTGCTTCCACCATTGTAAGCACATGGCACTTGCCTTGGCGTGTTCGTGGGAGTGTGATATAGTCAATCTGCCAGGCCTCCCACTGTTTATATTTCAGCCATCGCCCCCCATGCGACAGGGGTTTTTGCCGCTTGGCTTGCTTAATTGCGGCACATGTTTCACATTCGTGGATGACCTGTGCGATAGTGTCCATGGTCAAGTCCACCCCTCGATCTCGAGCCCATCTATATGTTGCATCTCTCCCCTGATGGCCTGAGGTATCGTGGGCCCACTGAGCCATAAATAGCTCACCCCTACGTTGCCAGTCCAGGTCCACCTGAGACACTTCAATCTTGGCGGCCTGATCTGCCTGCTGATTGTTTTGATGTTCTTCAGTGGCCCGACTCTTGGGTACATGAGCATCTACATGACGTACTTTTACCACTAGCTTCTCTATCCGAACAGCGATATCTTGCCACAGTGCGGCAGCCCAAATGGGTTTACCTCTGCGTTGCCAGTTGCCCTTCTTCCATTGCTGTAGCCACCCCCATAGGGCATTTGCCACCATCCATGAGTCAGTATAGAGATAGAGCACTGGCCACTTTTCTCTTTCAGCAATATCTAATGCTAGCTGGATGGCTTTCACCTCCGCAAACTGACTCGATTCACCTTCTCCTTCAGCAGTTTCTGCAACTAGTCGTGTAGGACTCCATACAGCAGCCTTCCACCTCCGATGTTTTCCCACGATGCGACAGGACCCATCAGTGAACAGGGCATATTGCCTCTCATTTTCTGGCAGTTTATTATACAGCGGGGCCTCTTCAGCCCGCGTCACCTCCTCCTCTGGCAACATTCCAAAGTCTTTGTCTTCTGGCCAGTCCGTGATCACTTCTAAAATTCCTGGGCGACTGGGGTTTCCTATGCGAGCCCGTTGTGTGATCAGTGCAATCCACTTACTCCACGTGGCATCAGTCGCGTGATGTGTAGAGGAAACTTTCCCTTTGAACATCCAGCCCAGCACTGGCAGTCGGGGTGCTAAGAAGAGCTGTGTTTCAGTACCAACCACTTCTGAAGCGGCTCGAACTCCTTCATATGCTGCCAATATCTCTTTTTCAGTTGGAGTATAGCGAGCCTCGGATCCTCGATATCCCCGACTCCAAAACCCCAGGGGTCGGCCTCGGGTCTCTCCAGGTGCTTTCTGCCAAAGGCTCCAGGTAGGGCCATTCTCCCCAGCTGCAGTGTAGAGCACATTTTTAACATCTGGTCCTGTCCGGACTGGCCCAAGAGCTACTGCATGAACAATCTCCCGCTTAATTTGTTCAAAGGCTTGTCGTTGCTCAGGCCCCCATTTAAAATCGTTCTTCTTCCGGGTAACTTGGTAGAGAGGACTTACAATTTGACTGTAATTTGGAATATGCATTCTCCAAAAGCCCACAACACCTAAGAAAGCCTGTGTTTCCTTTTTATTAGTCGGTGAGGACATAGCTGCTATTTTGTTGATCACGTCCGCAGGGATCTGACGACGCCCGTCTTGCCATTTTACTCCTAAGAACTGGATTTCCTGCGCAGGTCCCTTGACCTTACTTTCTTTTATGGCAAAGCCAGCCTTCAAAAGGATTTGGATTATTTTCTTCCCTTTCTCAAAAACTTCTTCTGCCGTGCTGCCCCATATGATGATGTCATCAATATATTGCAGGTGCTCTGGAGCTTCACCTTTTTCTAGTGCAGTCTGGATCAGTCCATGGCAAATAGTGGGGCTGTGTTTCCACCCCTGGGGCAGTCGATTCCAGGTGTACTGGACACCCCTCCAAGTGAAAGCAAACTGTGGCCTGCACTCCGCTGCCAAAGGAATGGAGAAAAATGCATTAGCAATGTCAATTGTGGCATACCACTTAGCTGTCTTTGATTCCAGTTCATATTGAAGCTCTAACATATCTGGCACAGCAGCGCTCAGCGGTGGCGTGACTTCATTCAGCCCACGATAATCTACTGTTAGTCTCCAATCCCCATTAGATTTCCGCACGGGCCATATGGGACTATTAAAGGGTGAGTGAGTCTTGCTGATCACTCCTTGGCTCTCCAGTTGGCAAATCAGCTTATGGATGGGGATCAGGGAGTCTCGGTTGGTGCGATATTGCCGCCGGTGCACCGTCGTGGTAGCAATTGGCACCTGTTGTTCTTCAACCTTCAGCAACCCCACAACCGAAGGGTCCTGGGAGAGACCAGGCAGGGTAGACAGCTGTTCAATCTCCTCCGTCTCCAATGCAGCTATACCAAAGGCCCAACGGTACCCTTTTGGGTCCTTGAAATACCCCCTTCTGAGATAATCTATACCAAGGATGCACGGGGCCTCTGGGCCAGTTGCAATGGGGTGTTTATGCCACTCATTCCCGGTTAGACTCATTTCGGCTTCCAATACGGTTAGCTCTTGGGATCCCCCTGTCACACCAGAGATACAGATGGGTTCTGCCCCTTTATAACTTGATGGCATTAGGGTACATTGTGCACCAGTGTCTACTAGAGCCTTATATTCCTGTGGGTCTGACGTGCCAGGCCATCGAATCCACACTGTCCAGTAGACTCGGTTGTCCCTCTCCTCCACCTGGCTGGAGGCAGGGCCCCTCTAATCCTGGTTAGAATATCTGTTACCCACTTTTTGCACATGTGAATCAGAAGTCCCTTCAAGAGGATCAGAAATGAGATCGGCCCATCTACTGCGCCCGGGGGACTGCTCACGGGAAACTGGAGCAGCAGTTTTCCAAGAAGAATCTTCTTTTCTGGTTGCTTTTTCTCGCAACTCCCGTACCCGTGAATCCAAGACTGAGGTAGGTTTTCCATCCCACTTCCTCATGTCCTCTCCATGGTCACGCAGGTAAAACCACAGGTTAGCCCGTCGTGTGTACTTTCTCTCTCCTCTCTCTTGGGCAGAGGAACGCTTACTCCCAATAACTGCAATGCGGGCCTGTACAGGTGAGGAGGAGGACATATCTACTTTGAATTGCTGGAACTCTCGGGACAATTCCTCTACAGCTGAGACACAGGCCCGTAGGGAGGAAGAGAGACTTCCTTCATATTGCCGGAGTTGGACAGCCAATTCATCCACCGTTTGTCCATAGCCTTCTTTCCAGGACATTACTGCCAATGAGTTGGCATAGGTTGGTGGTGCACTTCGTAGAAACTTCCGCCACATCGGTTGTGTGCATTGGACTTCATCTGGATCTGTGGGTGACTGCGCATTTTCTGGATCATTATAAATCACCTCCAGCACGGCTAATTCCCTCAGGTACTGGATACCTCTCTCCATGGTGGTCCACTTGCCTTGGTGACATGTAACTTCATCCCTGAAAGGGTATCTTTCCTTTACACCTAACAGAAGTCGCCTCCAGAGGCTGAGGACTTGTGTTTTTCTCCCAATCGCCTTGTCGATACCCCCTTCTCTAGACAGAGATCCCAACTGCTTGGCTTCCTTACCCTCTAATTCCACACTACTAGCCCCATTATCCCAGCATCGGAGCAGCCAGGTAACAATGTGCTCACCTGGGTGGCGGCTAAAATCTTTTCGCATGTCACGCAACTCACTCAGGGATAGAGATCGGGTAATTATTTCAGGTTCTGCCTCTTCCTCCTGTTCTCGCGATGACCCTGGTTCATCTTCATCTCTCACTGAGCAAACTGATTTCTTTGTGTGTTTCTTTTTCTGTACAGGGGCAACTGATACTGGCACAGGTTGGTTCTCTGGTTTAGTGGCAGTATCTGTCACCGGGGTAGGGGCAGCCATGGTACCTGTTGTCGTGGTAGGGGCGGCCACGGTGCATGTTGTCGGGGTTGGGGCAGCCACGGTGCATGTTGTCGGGGTTGGGGCAGCCACGGTGCATGTTGTCTTGTTTTCCATCTTTTCCCCCTTTTCCCCCTGGGGGTGCTGCATAGTATCAAGCAGGGTTTGGTAGATACCGGCCAGGGCCCAGCACAGTGTAGTGAGTTGTGTGTCTCTGGGATAGCCACAGCATTTTCCTTTCAAAAATTCTATCACTTCATGAGGGTTCTGCAGTTGTTCGGGAGTGAACTTCCAAGTCACTGGAGGTGAGAAGTTCTCTAGATACCTGCCCACATCCTCCCACACGCCGTGCCACCCATGAATATCCAGCTTTGGGACAGATCTCTGGGTGGTACTCTTAAAGAGCCTCTTTGTAGCCCTAGACAAGACCTGAAACATAGTCAGGAGGCATAGCACTAACAGCACACTGGCTTGCGCATCCCAAGGATATTCAAAATTCTCGAAAACTGTTGTAATTAGTTGGAAAGAGAAAAGGGAGGGGAACGGATGGGGGGAAGTATCCCCCCCGACTTCCCCATGGGTTGGGTGTAATTACCAATAAAATCCGACAGAAGGTGCCCAAAGTCTGGAAATGATATCACTGCCTCATACAGATAACAGCTTAACCTCATGACCAGTGATGTAATCATTTCACAAGTCGACATTGCCCAGTACAGCAAAATGATAATCCCAATCACTCTCCCAGAGATGAGATACGCAACTACAGGCAATACATAAAGCATATAAGAACTTACAAAACGCCACCATGTAAACAGCTGAATCAACATTGTGACTAACATCTATTTATCTAGTATAAGAAATGCGTATGACAAATTTGTTTCAACACGCTCTGGCCAGATCTGTCGTTATCTCAACCCTTCGTGCCCCACGTTGGGCGCCAAAAAGGACTGTCGTGGTTTCAGCCCAGCCGGTAACAAAGGACCACGCGGCCGCTCGCTCACTCCTCCCGCCCCCCTCCGGTGGGATGGGGGGAAGACGGAGGAGAGGAAAAAAAAAAAAAAAACCAAACCTGGAACCTCGAGGGTTGAGATAAAGGCAGTTTACTGGAACAACACAAAGAAATTGCAACAACAACAACGGTACTAATGAAAAAGTATACAAAAAGAGTGATGCACAGTGCAACTGCTCACCACCCGGGACCCGACGCTCTGCCACTTCCCCCACCGAAAAGAAGAGCCCACCCCCCGGCCCGCTCCCCCTTTATATACTGAGCATGATGTCACATGGTATGGAATAGCTCCTTGGCCAGTTCAGGTCAGCTGCCCCGGCTACGCCCCCCACCTCCCAGGTTCCTGTAAAAATTAACTCTATCCCAGCTGAACCCAGGACAAGCCCGATGGTTTTTCCTATCGTAGTCTGTCATAAAATCTTAATCTTGACTATAACCAGTGACTTGTCATTTAGATTTTTGATCTGTATGGATTTTGATGAATTCTCAAAATCCTGTTTGTAATTAAGCTTTCTTTTTCATGTGCTTCACCTGTTGGGAATACCACCAAATTATCCAAAACCTGTTAGTATTAGTTTTTAGTATTAGTCTTAGGAAAAAATATTATACTAATTGTGCTATGTCAAATTCTCTAGCACTTTTTCAGGCAAAGTATCAGTTTAGAAATGGATCAAACAAGATTCTAACATGGAATGATGAAGAGTTTTAAAGCAAGGAAAGGTTAATTGCTGGGGAGCATCTTTCCCTTTCCTTTGCCATTGGCTCTATGAAATTGAAGCTGACTTTGACTTTTCTGCATGTATATGAATGACGTAATGTTTTTATTCCCCCTGCACCCCTGGTCGCACTCTGAATTCTGTGCCTGCATCAAGTGGCTTGGGGAAAACCAAGGGTGATCAGAGCATTGGGGTCTGCTTTAACTCAACTGTGTAGTATTAAAAAAATACATGCAGCCAGCATAGCTTGTATTGGTTATAGTTTTTCTGAAGACAAATGCTGCTACTGTGTTTTGTCTGTCTAGTAATTATACTCCAGTTTAGAGGTTTTTATGCAGTAAAATCTATGAAATACTGTATTCCAGAGGATCAGTGGTAAAATCCTTGCCCTGCTAGAGTTGATGTAGGTCATGTGACTTCAGGAGGATTAGCATTCAAAGACTCCCAGTTGAATGAACATGTTTCCTTCAAGAAATGGATGGAAGATGAGACGGCATAATTACTGTGGGATAGATTCAGCTGGGCAGACATTTCCAAATCTTCTTCATTTAGCTTATTACCAGAAGAAAGACCACTGCCATACTGTCATCTGGCAGTTCAGTAGGTTTTTTTGCCTCTGCATGTTTCCATTTTCAATCAAGCACAAGTCATAAATGTACATTATAGAGTATGGCTTTGTATTGGTAATGTCAAGAGAGAATTTCATTAAAAACCTTGGGATTGCAGAGAGATCAGCAGTGGTGGACCTATTTGCGGGGGTCCATCACTACAGTAGACCTGTAGTTGTATGTTGTCATGCAGGATAAAATTATAATCTTTCTTTCTTGTTTCTTCTGTAAATTTACAAAGTTCAAAATTAACCTCAGGTAGTTGATGGGTTAATTCTAGGAGTTTTGTTGCATATTTAATGGAATTTGAGAATGATTATTCATCAGTCCTCTTTAAAGAAGAGGAGACAGTTTAACATGGAAGAGAAATTCAACCTAAAAGTGTTTGGGTTTGGGTTTTTTGGTTTGTTTTTTGTTTGGTTTTTTTTTTTTAACTAAGCTTGGTGCATTGGCAATTGATTTACCTTGATAAGATATGATATAAAGGCAATTCTTAATGTCATCTCTGAAGTGTTTAAAAAAAAAAAGTGGGTAGTGAAAAAAAGAGTTTCCATGGAGTATCAAAAGAGATGCCTAGCATAGGTGCTTAGTTTACCTGGTTAGATTAAGCCCTGGACTCCAACATCTTTCTTGCTGAGTTTCAGCATGTCGCCAAGCTGAAATAGTATTCAGGTTTTAGTTCAGGCCCACAGTATGTGTTTCTAGTGGTTTCTTTCTCTGAGAAGTTAATGTTTGCTTTGAGAGAAGCAACTAGTGTGTGGTGAACAAAAGTGAAGATGTCTCACAACTGCAGAATTCAGCACTGGAGAAATAAGACTTAATTTTTGTGAACAACTTTTTGTAGCATTGGCTCTCTTCTTTGTCTGCAGCCAGTTAGATCCATGTCCACAGTTCAATAATTAAATCTCTCTCTTTAGTCTTATAAATCCAAGCTGGGCTGTTTTTCAAAGAACATGGCTCCTTTGTCTGACATCTGGATATTTAGTTTATCAGAGCTCCAAGTTGGTCATGTAAATTGAGTATCTCTGGTTTGGATCTGCTTTTTGATGGTTAAATACATCCTTGCAAATGCGACTACAGACTCACTCCATGGCTGGAGTGCTGTGCTGAGTTTGTTTGCTTGGTGTTGTTGGTTGTTTTTGTTGTGGCTTTTGTCTGTTGTGAGGGTAAGGAGGAAAGATGGGGAAAGCAGTGGAGGGCAAACAGCTAAGGAAGTGGTACTGGGATGTGAAATGTGTATCCTAAGGTGTTGATAGCTATTATGTGGATCTGCAGCATACAAGTCAGTAAATGCATTTCTGCTACCTACACAAAGTAATTACACTACCATTTATGATAGATAGTTCAGTTTCTGCCAGTGTTTCCATTACTAATTTCTGTTTTCAGGGATTTATAATACAGACTGAGTCTGTATCTGGGTAATTTTATTAAAGCAGTTTTCAACAAGCTCTTCGGCTGTGCAAGCATGGAAACAATATTGGATAAAAAGAAAACTCTAAACCTAGGGAACCTAATGGTCTGATATGTGATGTTAAGCTATCTCATCACTGATACATTGTATAATTTCTGTTTTGCCACTTACTGCATGTAAAGTCAATGATTTTTCAGCATCAGTAGCTTCAAAACCAAGTGTTTTAACCATTGCAATATTAGCCTGAAAATCACAAGATCTTAAATAATGAGTTTTTACTCTTTTTTTTTTTTTTAATTACATTCACTAAGCTCATGCTTTTTGGGGGTTGTTTGGTCTCCCCCCCTCCCCCCCTTTCCTTAAGGACCATGAGAGCTCAGTACATATCTTTAACCAATACATACTGATTGGTAGGTGAACATACCATGAAGCATAACTAGCGTTATCTGCTTATTACTGGCACTTCAGTTCACAAATTGGCTGCATCTAGATACTGAAAAGGAATGGGGAGAGAAATGGTTTCACTGGACTCCACAGGAGTGACTTATAGTGCATTAGTGTAAACTCTGGTATCCTAACAGCATATAGTCATCAGCAGTGTCCTGCTGAGACAGTTTCTCCCCATACCTGCCCCTCCTCTCCCCTCCGCACACTGCCAGTAGTTAACTGATACAGAGCATCCTTCAGCTCCACTACTCAGCACAGTTTCAAGGACTTGTCAGAAACCTGACTGTTGGATTTTGGAGTTGAGTTTGCTATTGGCTCTCCAGCTGCCCTCCTTTCCTATTTGAAGGGATGTTTGACTGTAGGAAGTAGCTGCATAGACCCCATGTTGCAGCACGAGTTTTGTCTCTTTTAGCTGGAGCATTGGATGCCTTAGCCATGACTGAGCACCACATTGCTCAGAAAATGTTAAAATATAGCTCCTGTGTGACTGTCAAAATTTTGGTATTGGTGTCACAGTATTTACAAAGGTTATTTAGAATATCAGGTGTAGAAGTAAACTAACCAGACAATTTATTTAATGAATGAATAGTTTTTCCAGGATGATAGCTGGATAGCAATGTCCTCAGTTTTAATGTCTGGGTTTAGGCATAATCCCAGGATATGATGGGTTGCTGGGGGGCAGGCAGGGTGATCTGAGAAAATCCTAGCAGGATCAGTGGAGAGTTTTTGGCCTTTTACATCTTCATCCATGTTTGTATGTAATATAATCTACAATGATGAATCTGAATTATTTCATAATCCTCATCAGCACAGTATCTGTGAACTGCTTATAATGCCTCCTAAAGACTCTTTTTTATTCTCTAAATGAGTGTAAAATCTGGGAATTTGGCTTTGATTGCAGTATAATGAATTTGAATGAAGTTGCCTAGTGCAAAGCAAGAAGATTGTTATGAATATGTATGCAGTGCTGCTAGCCTTTTTTATTGTATGGATGCCTGAGGAGATGAAATGTGTGAGCTCCAGACTTCTGGTCTTATGCATCAGATCTTAATGAGGGATGTTTGATAACTTATTTTTGAGGTTTTTAATTGTTTGCTGTTTTCTTTTTAAAATAATTATTTAAGAGAGAGAGCTCCCTAGTGATCTCTGATTTTACTAGTGTACAGCTCAATAGTATTTTTCTTTTTCCAGGTTGTGGTTTAGTGAATTAAGCCTTCCTGCTTTCTAAACAAAGGAAACTTAAACTTTTTATATATATATATATATATATATATATATATAATTTTTTAATTTCAAGAATTCCTAGTTAAAAAAAAGAAAAGTCAACAAAGGCACTGATAAGTCTGAATTTCACTGCCTTCCCCCTCCCCCTACCTCCTACCCCAATATATGAATTATATTTAAAGTGAAGTTAGTTAGCTTATGTTGTGCATTTTACAGTCTTCAGTGATGTTTAGTGTATTTTTGTGGCAGTTATTACAGCTGACATGAGTTTACATTATTCCATTGTCAAGCTATACTTGACAAACACTTTTTTACAATAAATAAATGTAATATTTATATTGTCTTGTATATTCCTCCGTAAAGTTCAACTATATTCTCTAGCTATTAAACATAGATTCTTACAATGAAATGCAGCATTTTGATGGGTAGTGTTATTTAGTTTAGTTTTTCCCAGCAGCTTCAGGTAATTAATTAAAAAAAAAAAGCTATTTATTGTCTCTCTCAAATGGAAAATGAAATAAATACAACCAAAAGAATTTTTATTTTTAATCTGAGAGTAAACAAGTGTGTGCTGTACTAATTTTTTTTTTTTTTTTTAAGTATACTGAAAGTATACAGGCTTCTTCCAGAAATTGTCAGAGGAAAGAAAAGGTGTTTTGCCAGTAGAATAGAGCTCAGTGGATCTATTGTCACAGGAAAGATAGCTGGAACTCTGGAATAGTCTAGTTAATTGAATGGTCTTGCTTATACTATGTAAAGATGAAATTACTCATGTTACATTCAAACAGTTGTCATCTGAGCTTCAAAATCAATACTTGAATTTAAATAAATGGTTTCTTTATGAGTATTTATAGTTATGTTTTATATAACTATTTATATAGTTTCAGGTTGTCAGCACGTTCAGTGGGAAGCTTGCATTTTTAGCTGTTCCTCATAGTCAAAAGGGCTGTGAGAGTAGGCTTGGATTCTGTGGTTTACAACTTGTGGGCTCCTCACTGCACCTATAGAGAGATGTAAAGTCAGTGGGGGAAAACTGGGATTGCACAGAAAGTAGCAATCATAAAACATTCTGTAGAGGTACAGGAGCCTTAATTTTGTGGAAAGAAGATGGAGGAGAGATTGTATTCCAACACATGAAGTTTCCTTAAGAGTTTCACAAACACAGTATGAAACTACAGAAAGACTCTGCTTATTAAACTCTGGGAGAAGTTTTATTGCTCATAGAATTCCAGTCTGAATGTCACAGCTGTTACTAATTACAACTAGGAGTAATTACACCATCAAAGATTAATGTAATCGTACATTTCAGTGCATACAGGATAATGGAAACATAGTGGATGCATACAGGGTGATGAAAGTTTAATGTAATGCACACATTCTTAGCTGGTTAATAGTAATTTTATGCCTTTATGTAATCTTTACATGTTTATACCATTGTACATACCTCTAATTCATAAGTCTTCCAAACATCCTAGGAAAAGAAACTGGCTTAACATCCCAGATTTGCCACTATCTTTGGATGTTGTCAATCTGTGTCAGTAAAGATTCCTTTATTGGTAACTCCTTTTTCTTTTTTTTTTCCTTATGTACCTTGGCTTTGTATAGCTTTGCATTTTTCAATGAAGTTTTCCAAAGCAGTAGATCCTAAGAGATATTAACTGTTACTAGATGATGCTGTGATTTCTATTTTTCACATTTTAAAGGTATTGCTCTCAGGTTTTAGCTAGAAGGGATTTAATGTTTTGATGCTTTTTTTTTCACCATATGGCTTTTTGAAATTACTTTAGCTAATTTCATTAGTGATTCCATGCTGCTTCTAGACCCAGAGTTATGAAACTCTGGTCTGCAGATGGCTGGTACCTGCAAGGCCGTGGTAAATGGTCTGCAAAGCCAAACAGTCCATAGGGCCTTTTGGTTAAGAGTTTGATGATGAAAGGACATGGTCATTTGGGAAGAACCAGAGCTGACAGACAAAAACACGAGGCAACAATTTTCTCATGATATTGAAGCCAATGTATTTTTATTTTGTTTCTCATGAGCTAAGAATGTTTGTGCAGTCAGTTCCTCAGATCTGGTGGTGTTTGATAACTTGTTAAGGAATAGTAAATGGGTCACCTGCCTAACCATTTCAGCTGGTTTTTAATATATTTTCTTATATCTGTGGCTGCTGTGGACCTAGCAAATCACTTTCTGAGACTTCTCCGCTACTTTTGGCATGGAAGTAGCAGCACACTTTCTTTGATGTCCAGATTTGGCAGTTTCTTGGAGGTATTTCACTCTCCCGTCTTCTTTTCAGAAGACGGTCTTAATTATGCACAATAGACTTCAGCTTTTTTCTCTCTTCAGTGCCAGATTCTGCCTTGCAGTTAAATAACCATGAGGCAACTGTTTCACTGGGAACTTCATGTAGCTGAATTTCGTTACCAGCCGAACACTCAGCTCAGAAAATGCTGCTTGATTTTACTTTTCACATAAGTTTTCTCTGGAAAAGGTAGCTGTAATTTCCAGCTCTTACTGTCTCATTTAGATGGCCTTGCAAAGCATGCTCATCCCCAGCGGGTGGGGAGTAGCAGGCCAGACAGCATTTCTGTAGCATGTAGCTCAGTGTACATTGTCTGCAACAGATTGAAAAGGAGAACAACATTATGAATGCCTGCAGTGCTCTCATGTTGCCAATTATGGAGAAGAATGGGAAAGCCTCAGTAGCCCACACCAGCAGAACTGGAGGTGCTTCTGTTCTCTGTTGCCTAGCAGGTCCAGGTGCATCTTTTAATCTGTTTTTACTATTACAGTTTAAACTCCTTATTTTACATGCTACCTAGATGAAATAAAATCTTTGTAAGTTCCCACAAAAGCTATAATATCACTATTTCAAATGTATTCATTTTATCTGTTTCTGGTGGCAGTTTAGCATGTATGTGAGGTCTTTATTTTTCCCTTCTTACCAACTGACAGGAATTAATATCAAGTCTTCTCTCTTTCTGTATTCTGTTAACCATTTTTGCTTGCTTTCTTACTTTTTTTTTTTTTTTTTTTAAAAGCTCTCTGATGTGCTATGAACTTCTCACACCTTATAGGAAAAGGATTTGGAGAACTTTTCCCTCCGTGAGGAAAATGGTATACCCCAGCTGTGCTTCTCAGGCTTGTTAATATATCTGTTTTAATGTCTTCTGTTCCAGTGCCAGAGAATTTTGTCAGGCAATCCATAGTGATTGATTCTAGGGAAACACAACACCATTTCCTCCTGTTTTCAGTCCTGAGTCACGTTGTAGCTCTCTCACCAGAGGCACAAAGCAGCCAGTCATTTTTTTCCCCCAGCAATTCCAGAATTCCTGCACTTGTCTACAAACCGCTGTACAAAATTAACTGAAAATAACTTTCAGTTCTGGTCTTCATGCCTAAAAAAGATGGTTCAGAGACTGATAGAAATAGCCTGTCATCCTTCTGGATTTGATATGGAGCAAAGAAGCCACGTCCCAGTCAATAGAGTTTCTGTAACTTACTGAGTTTCATATTGTTTTTCTTGATGTAAGGTGCTCCAATGCTACGTGAAATTATTTTTTGTGATTCTAACTGCTGGTCACCAGTAACAGAACTTGTGGTTAGGTATTTGATGCATCATTTACAATTTACTTTGTCTTATTTTTCCTTGCAGATGAACCTTTATACTTTCAGCTATCAGAAAGTCCCAGAGAACATGAATGTTCTTCTTTCCATTTGCAAACTGTATAGAAAGCTACGTGTTTTGTCACCAGTAGGAGCTGATACTGAAATATTTGCAATGGCAATACATTGCTTTAATTCATACATGCCGAGTATGTTCTGCTAGGTAATAAAATGAAAAATTAAAGTGATGGCTGCAAGGGCTAACATACTATCTGTTATGCAGCTTCTCCCTTAGTAAGCTTTGCAGTTGAATTCGTTATAATTAATGGTGAAGTACCACTCTGGAAGAGTTAGAATGCAGAAAATGGCTTAGTCAGTACAATATAGGCTTAAAAATAAATAAATAAAATCTCATTCCATTGATGTTACAAAATATGGTGTAGCGTTCGCCGCATATCAAGGTGCCACGATTAGATCACTGATCACCCCCAGACCAGGGAAAGAGACAGATAACACACACAGTGTGAGCGCCAACTTCCGCCTTTTATTGCGCAGTCAATTCCTTTTATACTAACAAGGGTAGGTGGGATTACAGACACATCATAAGGCTGCGACTAACCCTCTAACTTTCCGTGACATCGCGAGATCTTCCGAACGCCGAACCCTACATCTCCCCCCTCTCTATGACGAGTTGGCTTCTATTGTTATGAACAATTCCACACCAAGAAATAACTAAGTAAAGTACTATGAGTATAAACATATCTCTACAACTAAGTTGAAACACTCTATCTTAAACACCCGTAAATGTCCCATTTACCCTGCAGAGCAAAGAGCTCCTTTATAGAAATTCACACAGGAGGTAGATTGAAAGTTAAGGCTTGAAAAGAATTACTTCTATTACTCTGTAAAGTTTATCGTTGGTGCGCTGATGTTAAGGCTTAATGTCTGAGGCACCTAGATTCCTGGCTGCGAGCTCTGACAGCCGGATCCCATAAAGGCACGTATTGATGGACTCTGAGAGGGACGTCATCCAGATACACATCAGGGTCCCCCAGTTGGCTTTGCATCCACTGCCAGAAGTTTGTAGCAGATACCCAAGGTGTCACAAGCCAGGAAAGGATCACAGAGACCTGCAGGAAAAACACTCAAACACTACGAGGTTAAGGCAGGATGAATCATACGACTAGGAACCCATTTCAGTAGCCCTTCAGGTGTCTGTACACAGGCATACCCTCGCCCAAGACAATGCAACTCAAACGGCCCATCCCATTGGCGTGTCTGAAAGTCACGTACGCAGACCAACGGGTAGGGACCTTTCTCTTCCGTGTTCGTAAAGTGTCGTTGCGCCGCCGTCTCTTCCAGATCCCCTCGAACTGTCTGATTTAGTGAAGTTAACGCAGTTAACAGAAGACGCTGTGTACGGAGAGCAGGTGTGTTTTCCTGTAACCAGGAGGGCTCCTCCAGCTCCCCCCTCCCTAAGCCGATCGAGTAAGGCCTTTAAAGTTCGATGTGCTTGTTCTACAATGGCCTGGCCGGTGCTATTATGAGGGATGCCATGTTTACTTAACAAGCTAAACAAAATTATTACAATAACTAAAATCACAATAACTACAATAATGCCCATAATTCTTTAAGCCAACCCATTACCCCTAATGACCCAAACCATGAGGACTATGAGGAAGATGAACCATCCATACATTCTTGTGTCATCTTGCTCCGCGAACTCAGCCCAGCAATCGGTAGGTGCCAGCTTTCCGTGGGCATCCCCACGGAGGCAACGATGGCCTCACCGTACACCAGCCCGATGCTCTTCGGAAAATCCTGGTATTTATACATTTGCAGAGGAACGGGTTTTGGCACACGTGGCCAGCGGGTGCCAAAAGTCTGCCTCGGTTGCAATCTATGACGCATGCGCTTGCTGGCCAGGCGCGCTGCACGAGTCATAGCCATCTTGTCTATTGGTTCATGGGCTTTATGATGCAGTTGCGGTGCACAGAGAATCTTGACCTGTTATGTTAACCAAGGTGACCTATACATTAGTTTTTGACTGAGGTGGTATTCATATTGCCACACCATCTATGATGCTCCAGATGATGATGGTCGTGCAAATTCAACAGGAGTCCGTCGTGGGCCTGTATCTGTGGAAACACAATCAACCTCGTTCCCAGGTTATTAATGGAAATAGACCTTACCCCTAATTTTGGCTTTAACTAACTTTTACGTTTACCCCACACTGTCTTCCCGTAATCACACGATGTTTAATCAAATTATGCTTAACACACTTTTTACCTAAAGCAAGTTCTATATACAATAAGGCATGTTGTTCTAAAAACCTCTCTGAAGGACTCAATGTCTGCTAGTCCTCTAAAGTATAATACTCTATCAGTCAGAATCTGTTGGATCAGTGGCTCCAGCACCCGCCGGTGCCGTCCCAGTTGCCATTGGGACAATGTCTTTAATTTCTCAAGGACTTTCCAGTGAAACGCCTCCCTTTTTTTTTTTTTTTTTTTTTTTATACTCTCCTCCAATGCCTCTCCCTCTCGTCTGCAGAGGCTACTGCAGGCGGCTCCGCGTCTATCGCGGGCGCGGTTGGTTTCACCGCCTCTGGTTCCGAGAGGCGGGATGGATGAAAGGGCGGTGGCGGGGGGGCGGATGGTTCTGCCCGGGGCCGGCCGCGGCCGCGCCTGGCGGCGGCCATTCCATGGCCGGCTGACACGCGCCGCTGCAAGGCGGCGGAGGGGGGGGCGGAAAGGAAAGGAAGGGAGGAGGGAGGGGCCGGAGGAAGCGCCGGAGGGGGTGCAGCTGACGGCTCAGCAGGCACAGGCTCAGGCAAAGGCTCAGGAGGCTCCGTCCGCTCTCCCGGCAAGGGCGCCTGATTTCCCCCCGCGGGGGGGGGGGGGGTTCCTCCTCTGCCACAGTCTCCAACCCCCGCTGCCTCCCAGTTATCCCCTCCGCGGGTGGCCGTTCCTCCCACTCTCTCAACTAACGGTACAAATCTCCCTTAACGTCCCCGCCTGGATCCCAGTCCAAGAGGCACTCCCCCAAGTCCTTCCGAACCTCCCGCCGTAACTCCCCCCATGGACACCGCAGAGGGGGCTCGTCCGTCCCCGCTGGTACCGTCCCTACAGGAAAAACCTCCGTCTCTGCCGCACCCTCCGCGTCCACGCTCTCAGTCAGAGATGGACCGCTCTGTGAGCCCCGCTCCACAGCCGCCCACTCCGTCTGAGTTTGACTCACTGTCCCTGGGGGCACTGCCCCCCCTTGGTTTTGAACCGGCGCTTCATCCGCAAACAAAACAGCTGGCGCCGCCGACCAAC
Source organism: Haliaeetus albicilla (assembly GCF_947461875.1). NCBI lineage: Eukaryota > Metazoa > Chordata > Aves > Accipitriformes > Accipitridae > Haliaeetus > Haliaeetus albicilla. Next base: position 21,959,036 of record NC_091491.1, on the reverse strand, counting down.
ACTCCCCAGCTTTCCGTCCTGCCGTAACTACCTCCTCCACTCCCCCACGCTTGTAATCGTTCCGCAGCTCCGCGCTCACCCGCGAATGCCGACTGGAGCAACAGTTCCCGAATCTCTCCCCAGTTTGGGGGACTTAATACTTCTTTGGGAGAGCCCATCCCTCCCCGGCGCAGCACCCATTGGATGCATTCGCCTGTGGGGCCCCTCCTAATCGTTCCGTGAGCACCCACCTCATCAGCCAACACTTTCAACACCTTAATCACTTGCGCAAGCTTCGTCGTCGCCTAGTGCGACCGATCACGTCGGGGTCACCATTATGTAGCGTTCGCCGCATATCAAGGTGCCACGATTAGATCACTGATCACCCCCCAGACCAGGGAAAGAGACAGATAACACACACAGTGTGAGCGCCAACTTCCGCCTTTTATTGCGCAGTCAATTCCTTTTATACTAACAAGGGTAGGTGGGATTACAGACACATCATAAGGCTGCGACTAACCCTCTAACTTTCCGTGACATCGCGAGATCTTCCGAACGCCGAACCCTACAATATGGCATTCCACATTCTTTCATGTCTTCGTGCTGTGATGTAAACACCTGATTATACCATTGCTGTGTAAATATCACTTTTGTTTAGCAGTTGGGCAGAGATACGATAAGAGACTATAGCCAAAGGAAAGAGAATTTGAAAATTGCTTTCTAATCAGGTTGACACCATCTTTGCCCTGTCTAAGTCTCTGTGTAAGGGTTTCTGCTTTCCTTTGCAGTGGAAAGTCTCTGATGCAGAGGAAGGGCTGATGTACATAGTTGCAAAGCGCTACATGGTATTTGCAAATCAAAAGAGTAGCTGTGACAGTCTGTTATGGGAAATGATGTCAAACACAGATAGGATCCTTCTCCTTCCTCTAGGACAGGAGATTTTGGTGTATTGGGAGGTTATTCAGACAGCATGGATGCACTGCTCTTCCTAGAAATACTGCTCCTCTTGAGGATCTCTGAAAATGACATTCATTCAGTTCTCTTCCCACCTGCATTCTACATTAGTTGTCTGCAAGTCTACTCTTGCTTCATACTGAACTTTTTCCTCTGTAGGACTGTGTGCAATAAGTCAAGTATTTAAAAACAGCATGAGAAAGGGGGAGATGAGTGAGCGTTGGAAAAGGCTGCTAGGACAAGTTGAATAGAGAAGAAGAGGTGGTGGAGAGGCATGACTGAAGAAGTGTTCAGGTCAGAGTGGCTTGCTGGGAAGAAGTGAGATCTTGTAGAATAGTTATTCTGTAATAAAGCACATCCACATTCCAAAATATAGTCACCCTCAGGGGATGTGAGTCCTTGTAGGCCTGACAAGGCAAATCCATGCTGAATTCTCTTCTGACAGGGTTAGACTGCTGCCTGTTACAACCTAAAAACCAGCCAAGGTGTATTCATCCTTTTGCTGCAACCAAATTCCAACAGTTAATCTATTCTCAGAGAAACCACCACAATTTCAGCTGCTGGTCCTTAAAAATGTGTATGACATCCATCAAGTTATCCAGGTATGTCTGTATAAGACTATTAATTCTCTGTTATATGAGAGTCATATTACATAATATGAATGATACCAATTTTATTGAAAATGATCACTTGTTATTTTCAAATTTTATGTGAAGATATGCATCTTAAGTGAAGTAGTTTTCACGTTTCTTCCTGTTATCTCATAATCTCATGCCATTACTGCTGAGTGAACGTGGATGATATACTGAAATAGTAACTGAATTTCTTACTCCCTGTTCATTGTGTAGGTGCTTCAGGTAATATTGTTTTGGAATAAAAAACTTTGGATATCTTTATTTTGAATTAATTGTGTTAGGTCATTAGGAATCACTTAGCATGCAAAATCCAAAGTGTATTTGATACACTGTAATGAAATCTACATAGCCATAGCAAGGGCTAATCCAATGAATGTCATGTCCTCATGGAACAAGAGGAACAATGTGGGTTAGCGTGGGTCGATTTTATCCTAAATAGTTGGAAATATACTGCTGAACTAGAATATTTGTGAAGTTCACTCCCCCTTAACAGTAACAACAACAAAATCTACGAAGAAACCATAATAGTAGCAGTGTTTGTAGGGCATTTTTAATTCTATGAGAAGATCAGCTATATTATTTGCAGTGCACCACATTTTCTGATGTATTTTGTGAAGGGTTTAAGCCTTCAATATTTCTCTCCTTTTCAGTTAAGATGCCTATTGATTAATTTTCAAATTCTTCATGAATGAGAGGACAAAAATGTCCTTGATCAAAATGTTTTTCTTTTGATAACCATGCTGTCATAATGTAATACAAAATTAATACTGCATTACTTAAATGAAACATTGCCACATTTCCTTCATGGAATGCTGAAATATTTTGATGTGCTCAGAAGTTTCGTCCTTTGGTTTTTGTACCTAACAATTTTTTTAGCAAAATTGGTGCGTTTTTCCCAAAGCACTCTGACTATGCTAAGCCAGCATCCTTTCACAGAATGTGGTTCCATTGAAGACTTTCTTACTGGCTCTGCCTCTTTGGCTGGGTGCAGACAGCTGACCTTTGGGTGAACTTCTTGTAATTTGCTTTTCCTATTTGTTAATGATTTGAGATTTCGTAGAGGATTTGTATGGCAGTAGAACAGGAGATGAACAATAATGTATGTCCTCATTAAATCTTCAGTATTCCTTTTTCAGTGGACTTTTCTTTGAGTGGAGAGAACTAAGCCCTTATTCAACAGTTACTGAAATCAGAACTGTCCTTCTTAAGTAACGAAGTGCCTACTGTACTTCTTAATTTGCTTTTAGTGAAAGGATTACACAGTGGCATTATTTGGAGTTTAGCATAATAGCCAGCAAGCATACATTTGGGTTTTTTTCTGTTTTCCCTGACATGGCTTTTTTCCCCTTCCAGGTTGATGGAAAGTTGCTTGATTGTATGCTGTCCAAACAGGCTAGGGATAGCCAGAGGTAATTTTTATCAGTTTTCAGTCCAGTACACTCCCACACTTCTGCTTCCCATCAATAACCCACTATTTTAGCATTACCTTCAAAGTTCCTTATGTAAATTAGTATCAAAGGTTTTTAAGAATATTATAGGAAGCTTCTGGCACTTCTGCCTTTTTCCCCACTTCCGGAGACTTAGTGTATTTTGCTGACTTCTGCAGCAATTTTTAATTTAACATTCTTTTGTTTTTCTTTCCCCTTGTTTGTTCTCTTCACTTTCCTGCCCTCCTTTTTTATCCTATAGCAGAGAGTGTTGTTTTTATTTTTGAGCATATATTGATGAGCTTCTATTGATCTGGCTTTTTTATATAAGCATAAATATTTTTATGTACATCACTTGTGAGTGGAGTCATTTTTTTGCTGTAAAATCATTGTTTCATTAATATTATAAAATTACTGAAACTGATACTAAAATGTCTTTTAATATCATCCCACCCTTATTAAAGTGAAATTGCAGGCACTGGGGAAGTTTGAATTCAATTCTGAATTGTTGAATGTGACATGTTCCTATGCATTTAATATATGGAAGCAGCTTTTCTTTTTCTGGCTGTGATCCAAACACTTGAGTCTCCATTCCTGTTTCTTTGCTCATTGAAACTTCCAGTCAGTTTGGGTGGATTTAAGGAAAGGCTATTAGGAAATAAATGGCAAAATAATGGTTAAGGTAATGAAAAGTATATGAAATGTAGTCTAAACTGGGTAGTTAACTGCTTTGTGGTGCTCTCTGTCTTTAGATCAACACCGTTCCAACAGGGATTTTTTTTTTTTTTTTTTTTTTTTTTAATTTGAAAACATAAAGCTACTTTGCTTTGGGCTTGGATTGTCCTTTTCCCATTGCAAATTAAATACACTTGTTTTTAATGTTTTACCATTGGTATCTTAAGAAATGAATGAAATTTTCCTATGATTGTGCAATCACCATGTGATGTCCCCTTATAGTTAGTAAACAAATCTAATGGTTTATCACATTTAGATCACATCTAGGATTACACTAGTGAGTAGCCCTGTTTGCATGTGACTTTCTACGTGATCAGAACAGCATGACAGTTCACAAAAATGTTTTTTTTATTTTTATGAAGCTTAATTTCTCTGTAGAAAAATAAGTATGGTACAAAACAGACCCTTTTTTTTGCAGTTCAAATATTGCATTCCCCTTTACAGCAAAGCACTGATCTTAAGATATACCCCATGCTTTTTTCCAAAGGTTCTTCTGTAGGTCTGTCTTGGGTTGTTTTGCATGTCTTTCTGTTCCTTAAGCAACATGTTCAAACTGCCTGATGCACACTCTCACCTTTATCCCAATGTCAAATGGTATTGTTCTAAAAAGATCCACTGACAGAGTGAAAAGGAAAAAACAAATTCATCAGCTTGCTAAAATGAGAGTTAAAAAGCCTGGAAATGTTAGCATTTAAATTAGAAAGTGTTGATCTCCTGCCAACCCTCTACTTTCTCTGCTCAATTCTTGTGAACTGGTAGGATATCAAATTAGGGAAGTTAACCTCTTGAAGCTTTTAGGGGGGAGCTGTTTTCTCTCGTCCAGTTCCTTGCTGACTCAGGAGAAAGAAGCTGGCAGGTTGAGCTGTGAAGTGCATATTTTGAGTGGACAGCATGCTCAGATTTATTTTTCTTCCAGCTCTGCTGCAAAGTGAAGAATAAGTTTTAAGTACTGATTTTGAAGTAGTACTGAAGTAATTCATCACGCTATGTTTATCCTACTGTTAAAAGAATTAGAAGTATATTAAAGCATTTATAGACAGGGTATGCAGAGGAAGGCTATTTGCACACTTGGACCCTGTCAAACATTACACTATCACTACTGAAATCACCAGGTTACCGAAGAACATGAGGCTCACTTAAAAATCATGAGATGAGAAACTGTTATTTTTGGTTGCCCTCTATTCTGTGAGCCATTATGACTTTTAAAGCATATCTTGGCAGTCATGAGAGCCAGAGGCCCTACTGTAAATGATTGTCATGTAAATGCTTCACTCTGCAGCATACCCTTCAAGAAAGGCACTTAATCTTGTGAGACCCCTGCAGTTATTGGGAGCTGGCAACACTTCCAGGTGGGGAGGAAAAGTGTACTTATGCTGGCCTAACTTTCTGTCTGTGGGAATAGAGTTTGTTACCTGCTTTTTTGGTATCTGCTTAGAAACAGGTGAAGAAACTACTGGCTACTTTGAATTCCTGATTTTAAAGACTGTACTCCATGACTTAATAATTTCCTTATCTGCGCAATGCTGGGATCTAACTCTTTAGTGGTTGGGAAAGAAGCACCTGTGTCTTCTGTACTACCAAAACCAGGCATGGTGAGCAGGCAGATTTGTAGTGTGGTCAAGGCACTGTGCTGTGTATCTGTTAGCATGTAGTGCTGAGAGGAGGTGTGCTCTAAATCCATGATGATGCAATGTGAAGCAGTCTTAGAAAAAATTTGTACTATTCTGGAAGTAAACTACCTCCTTCTTCCTCTAGCAGAAGGAATAGTTCAAGATGGTGAGCTTGGTAGTTTTATTCCCAAAATCACTCTACATGTGTAATATCAAGAAACAATGGGCCAAATTTCAATGATTGTTTTCCTTTTTATTCCTCAATGAAATATACTACTTTGTCTTACAGAGTGCTTTAAGCTTTAGGAACCACTGCAGGGATGGCAAAGTTGAACAAAAGTGTTTATTTTAGTTATAATTACTTCTGTCTGGTACCAATTAGGAAACCAGAGAGGATAAACCAGTTTGTAAGTAGCAGTAAGGCTACATTTAGTGAGAGTTTGGGATTGTCATACACTTTAAAATCAATTCTTCAAAACAAATTTATCAGGGAGAAGTGTTTAAGGAGAAAGATAAACTAATGATGAGAACTTAAACTCTGAATGGAATAGAGTTACGCTACCAAGGTGACCTTTTGGCTTTTTAGAAAAAATAATCTACCATCTTTTGTTTACTATTACTATTGTAGTTAAACCCTATAGTCTGTTAGCTTTCAGCAGTATTTCAGTAGTCTCTATAAAAATAATTAAGAGGAAAATGTAAGAAGAATTGCATAATGTAGTTGATCTTAGTTTGGTATAAGAGAGTAAATGAGATGGATGGCTCTATTTTATGATTCCTTAGTTGACCTACAGCAAGTTGCTGCTCAGGATGCTGAAAAGGCAAAGCTGCTGTTCCTTGGTGCTGTGTCATAGCTCATTTTGTTCTGTTCTCTTTCTTTGGCCACCTAATTACTGTTTGCCTGCAGAAGGGAACTGCATGATCCATGATGAGTGCTGTGCCTCTGGCACAGGGGCATTGCTGTCATATTCTTGGGCTTTCATTTGCATGTTTCTTACATCTCTGTATTTACAGAGGAAGGTTCTCAGAATACATGAAAGTTTCAATTATTTGTTACATTGCAAACCATTTTAAGATATACTTAAGATTTCTACCATTTGGTCAACACTTAGCTGTTTTTTTAAATGAGGTTAGCCACTGCGGTGCATACTGGGATTGTACTCCGACCCTCTCTTTTAACAGGCATTACGTTCCAGTAACCCTTGCTTCTCAGTTGTGTATGCCTTAACCTGGTTACTGGAAAGAGGATGGAGCATTCTCATCTATGTGAAAAAACACCTGGTGCATACTCATGCTGGATGGTGTGAGTTTCTCTGAGTTGTGTCAAGACCAGCATCTACCTCTTTAGAGTGTGTGTAACTCCAGGGCTACCGATGCACTTGTCCTGTAGACTCTCACAGTGTTAATGCTTTCGATGGTGTGTGCTCTCTGGGGCTGCTCTGAGGAATTCTGATGTGAGCTTGATGCTATCGTGTACACTATCAAAATTTGCACTTATCTCTCTGTAACTTCTTTATTTTTAACATAAAAAGCTTATTGTTTGCAGCCAATGTTACTATAGAAATCCACTGTATATTGAACAGAAAAGGATGAATTTGCCGTGGAATTGTGTTGAACCTAAGTGTTAGATGTGATAAAAATTGCTGATGTGGCTGTAGGAGAGTGTTAGTTGACGGAAGACAGGGATTACTGCACAATTGATTTATGGTACTCAGATCATACATACACATGTCTTAGACCTGTTAAGTTACTTATGAAAAATAACCCAGATGTATATTAATGGGAATTAGTAATTTCCTTAATGTGATGTTATGAAAAGGATTTCATCAAAGGAGATACAAGGCTGTTAATTAGCACTGCTTCCCCAGTCAGCAAAAGACAAACCGTGTTTAAGTGACTTGCTGAACAAGAGTATACTTAAGCACGTCCATAAATGGCTTAAAGAACTAGGTGAACAAATGTAGATATAAGAGGTGTAATCATCTTTGAAAAAAAAACCAAAGATCTCCCAGACTGGCATGAAATAAAGTTGTCCTGGTTTCAGCTGGGATAGAGTTAACTGTCTTCCTAGTAGCTGGTACAGTACTGTGTTTTGAGTTCAGTATGAGAAGAATGTTGATAACATTGATGTTTTAAGTTGTTGCTAAGTAGTGTTTAGACTAAAAAGTCAAGGATTTTTCAGCTTCTCATCCCCAGCCAGCGAGAAAGCTGGAGAGGCACAAGAAGTTGGCACAGGACACAGCCAGGGCAGCTGACCCAAACTGGCCAAAGGGGTATTCCATACCATGGGACGTCACATCTAGTTTAGGAACTGGGAGGGGTGGGGACGGGGGTATCGCCGCTCGGGGACTAGCTGGGTGTCGATCGGCGGGTGGTGAGCAGTTGCACTGTGCATCATTTGTACATTCCAATCCTTTTATTATTGCTGTTGTCATTTTATTAGTGTTATCATTATCATTATTAGTTTCTTCTTTTCTGTTCTATTAAACCGTTCTTATCTCAACCCACAAGTTTTACTTCTTTTTCCCGATTTTCTCCCCTATCCCACTGGATGGGGGGGGAGTGAGTCAGTGGCTGTGTGGTGCTTAGTTGCTGGCTGGGGTTAAACCACGACAAAAGTAAGAACCTACACTTGAATGCTTTTGACTACAGACTCATATGAGTAATCAAAACGTGAAGAAGATCAACTTGCAAACCTTGAATGAGTGTGGAATATTTTGGAGACAGGTGAGCAGGGAAAGGGAAGAGTGCAGGCAGTGAGGACATCCAGAGGCAGTGCAAAATGAAGTTCTGCGTGGCAGGTTTCTACCTGGGGGCTGCTAGAATCCCCAGTGCAATGAGCATTTTTTCTCTCCAACCCACAGCTGTTACAGTGAAGCTGAGCCTTTCACAACAAAGACTGTCTCTGAACTGAAACAATATATGCTGCTTGTTTTTAGGATGGAAATGGTGTTCAACAGGAGGGGAGGAAAGGATTAAATGAACCTTCACTTTAGTGATCAATGTTAGAATTCAGTTTGAAGAAAAGTAAACATCTTAAAGTTTGGGTGTAATTATGGACTTAGGACAAGTTTGTTTTAGGAATGGTTTTATTTTTATCTTGAATTCACTGGTGAGAAGCTTAAGGTCTCTTATTTGTACCCATGTCCTTTTGTTTCCCATTGCACCCTTTGTTTCTGTTAAGCCTTGTAAGTTCACACTCTGTTGTGCCTTTACATCTGTCTAAACACAAATGGTGTTTCTGATGTTTTTAACATCCTGAAAGAATTTATAAACTCTGACCCCGAGTTGATACTACTGATTCTGACTGACCATGGTTTGTTTTGGCCTGTCTGTCCTTTGAGTGGCTGGTTACAGTAGTGCTGATGTAGGGGGCAGAGACACTAGTTTCAGTTGCAGGATTTAAGAAATAATTGGTTTAAAGATTAATTTTCTTTGAATTTAGCAATAAAATGGGCTGGCAAGCACAGGGCTTCTATGCTTGTGCCTATGAATAGCACAAATTTGCTTTTAAAATCTTTGATAAAGGCTTGAACCAGTTGAAATGCCTGCTTTCTCATGTTCCAGCCACTAGCAATGAAATGTCTTTAAGTAACTGTTTTTATTAGACTCTGATAGGCATTAATAGGTGTTCCTGAAGTGCTGTTGACTTGCTCTATATTGGTTAGCTGAGAGAAGAAGCTTTTATTCTTTTCCAGTAGGACTCGTGAGTGTGTCATTCAACACCCTGGGGCAAGGTGCTGAGCCAAACTCGGCAATAGGAGGCAATGATAAATCTGGATTTGAGGGAAATATAGCACGTTAGATCTCACTTGCACTCTCAATTTGTAAGTTCCACTTTTTACACACCCAAAACATAATCATCAGATGCTATTTCATACTGATTACCTTCAAAATATATTTATTCACACAAAGTCATTTCTGTTCGTGCTTTGAGATGGACAAACTTTTGTGTGAAAGATGATTCTGATAAGTCGAAGTCGTCTTCATGCCCTACATCAGACAACTTTGTCACTTTCAAAGAAACGTTTTGAAGAAATAATGAACAATAGTAAAATTTGTGCCATAAGACATTAGGACATGAAGCAAGACTGTCCTAAGATCCTAATGCTGCTAAGCATCATCATAGCAAGAGTGAATGAAAAGGATTTTCATGTTTGACTGGAAAAACAAAACAGAAATGTCACTTCCACTAATGTAATGTTCAGTCCTTTTCAATTTATAGTGGCATCCTTCTGTATTTGTTGGTAGGCTTGGGAAAGAATAAGAAACTTCTGGCTTCTTTAAAAACACCAGCAACAAAAAGCAGCAATAATTTTTGCTAGTTGGGGTGTTGAACTTTGTATTTTACATTTGGGCTGATCATTTGAATTCAGGAAAGAACACGTGTTTAGACTCTCTCCTAAGCTGTAGGATCCCTATTTGCTAGATAAATACGGCATTCCAATTAGGAATGTTGAAGCATTATTTGTTCCCAACAGGCATTACAACTCCTGTTCAAAGAGGTGCAGTGAAATTGGGACTCCAGTTAAAGCCTTGTTTTAGGGAAGGGAAGCCCTGCCAAGGCTCGTGAGGTAAAGGTATAGCAACCACCAAGGCTGGTCAGTGCAAAATGGGATTTTGGAGATGTTTATACTTGCTGGAGCCTTCTGATGATATGATATCCAGCCCTGGGACAATTGCTTGTATGTAAATTATTAGTATTAAACTTTTTAAGCAATACTATTTAGAAGAACTACGTGTTTCCATGGAAAGGGTTTTTTACATAGAAAATAAGTTAGGTTAGTGAATGCTTGCAGAAACTAGATTTTTGCAGAAGGGTAGGTATCAGCTAAATTGTTTGTACCATAGAGTTGCAATCATATGTAAGCTACCTGCACAAAATATGTAAGCTTGATGCATTATTACATGATCCAAAGAAAATTAGTGCAATTTTAGAATTTAAGTTTTTTGCTCCAAATTGCAGAGTAATTTATGGAGTTTTTATAATTTAACTCTAAAAGTCTGAAGTAGCAAAAAGATTATTGCTCAGTGAGGATAATTTATAGGTCTTTAAAACATTTTCTTAAAAATAAAAATATCTGTAAAATACATTTACAGTTAAAAGACTACTTCCAACTGATTTTGCTGAAAATACTAAAGGAAAAGTATCATCTTTTACCTAAGATCTAGCAGAGGAAATACCATCTGAAAAGAGGGGTTTTTTTATAGAAAGCTTTACGCATATGAAACTAGGTTATAATAAAGTAACTACAGTATTTGCTGTCAAATTCCTGTTCTAGGCTATTAAACAGTCCAGAACTGAAATCTGTATATGTGTTTTTCTGAGTTTTCACTTTTTTTTTTTTTCTGTTACTGCTTTCAGCAACTACTGTTGTCAACTGGGCACTCATATTTTTCCTTTTGTGCAGAAGTGTTGATGGGTCGTGAACACCACTTTAGGGTTAATTTTCTGAAGTGATGTTTTGAAGTATAGTTATTTTTGTAAGTCACTAGTCAGAGTAAAGCAGACAAACTAATAAAATGTGAAATATTAGGGCTGTTGGGGATGGATTGAAGGCTAAATATAATCAAATTGAAACAACAGGATGAATGAGGTCAAGCTCAAAATAGAACTCGTGTAATTTACAGTCCAACCTGATGCACTTAGTCTTTCTTACTCTAGCAGGTCTAGGACATTGAGCAATGGACATTTAGTGGTTAGTATTTTAAATATTACTAGAAAGAGGAGTTTAGTAATGGAATTAATTGTTTAAAGTAAAGGATATAATTTGATACAGAGGCTAAATAATGTGAAGCTCTATTTGCTAAACATAAAAAAATATATATATTTATATTTGGGTCCAAAGACATAGGTAGAAACAGATTGTCCCTTTCAGTAAAAATGACTTTAGGATGCGATCAGGGAAGCAGAATTCTGAGTTCCGATTGTAACTTTCCCAAAACCACTTTCTAATCTCTAAATCATAAATCCTAGTGGCATGGTGGGACATGTTCTTCTAAAGCAAAGAATCTGTGTGTAACTTCTCTAGGCCTTCATCAGAATCTGCCTGCTCTGCTCCATTCTTAGCTGTTTTCTCAGCAGTGGCTGCCTGCCTGTACTTAAGGGATCTCTTTGTAGAGGAGAGAGTAGAGAACATAGTGCCTGGATCCAGTTACCCTCTATCAATCAAACGTGAGAAGAGATGGAGAATACTCATTGTGTTGCTTATTCACAGATAAGGATAGCTCTTCTCATTCAATTCCTCTCCTGTCCTCCTCACAGAGGTGCACTCTTGTGTCCTGGATGGGGCGTTTTACTGCTAGACAGCCACAAAAATTGAGTCGCAGTAATGGAGTCTCGTGAGCTCCGTGACTGAATTGGAGAGAGAAGTTTTCAGTAGTGCCAGAGTTGCTATGCCTGAGAAGACTTTAGTATCTTTTCTCTCAGAAGTCACCTCACTTTCATTTCACTAATGTATTTTTATTAGAATGCATCATTTGCCTGTGTACACACAATTTGTAATGCATGTGGGATATTTTATAATGGCACCTTTTTTTTTTTTTTTCCCAATTTCCTTCCAGCTACCTGCTGACTCTTTTCTAACACTGAAATTAGGCAAATTTTGAAGGCAAAAAGCAGTTTCTTCTGCCCTGAGTATGAGGTAGGATACTGACTATTTTTAAGATGCATCAGTGTTGCAGTGTAAATCAGGGATGATTGCAATAGCCTTAAACTGGCTACGTAGGCACTGGATGGAGCCTAACTGCATTTGCACAGGTATTTCCTCCTCTTACTCTAACAGGGTGTTTGCACACTGTACTGTGGCTGCATATCCTTGTGTTGACAGGACGACATACCCAGCATTTGTTCACTGTGCCAGCTTCAGCTTTCTGAAAGCTCATTTCTCTCTGGTCTCTTGCCCCTCTAGTCTGATCCTTTTCTAGCTGTGACAGCAGCACAGAGGGCTGCTGATCCCCAGAAACTAAGTTCATTGATATTTACCGTGGTGGATTGACTTTTGCTAAGCTGTATGAGAAATTCTGGATCATCTCTAATTATCCAAAGTACATTTACCTATGACTATGAAAGGTGACCAGTATAAATTATCTATAGATAAATATGAAACCTTTTGCCAACTCAGGCCACCATTGCAAATAGTGACAAATCTGATAGATTTATATATATATATGTATGTGTATATATAAAGTAATATATAATCATTGTATTTTATGGACATTTGTATAAATATATTTGCATGTATACTTTTGTAATTTTGCTTCTTTCTTATTGTAGAATTGTGTATTGGGTTTGTGTGGTAAGGTTTTAGTAGCGGGGGGGCAACAGGGGTGGCTTCTGTGAGAAGCTGCTAGAAGCTTCCCCCATGTCTGATAGACCTGATGCCAGCCAGCTCCAAGATGGACCCGCCGCTGGCCAAGGCTGAGCCCATCAGTGACGGTGGCAGCGCCTCTGGGATAACAGATTTAAGAAGGAGAAAAAATACCCTGTGCAATTGCAGCTGGGAGAGTGGAGTGAGAATATGTGAGAAAAATAGCCCTGCAGACCCCCAGGTCAGTGAAGAAGGAGGGGGAGGAGATGCTCCAGGCGCCGGAGCAGATATCCACCTGCAGCCCAGGGAGGACCCCACGCCGGAGCAGGGGGATGCCCGAAGGAGGCTGTGACCCCGTGGGAAGCCCACACTGGAGCAGGTTCCTGGCAGGACCTGCGGATCTGTGGAGAGAGGAGCCCACGCTGGAGCAGGTTTTCTGGCAGGACTTGTGACCCCGTGGGGGACCCACGCTGGAGCAGTGTGCTCCTGAAGGACTGCACACTGAGGAAGGGACCCATGCTGGAGCAGTTTGTGAAGAACTGCAGCCTGTGGGAAGGACCCACGTTGGAGAAGTTCATGGAGGACTGTCTCCTGTGGGTGGGACCCCACACTGTTAACAGGGGAAGAGTGTTGAGGAGTCCTCCCGCTGAGGAGGATGAAGTGGCAGAGATAATGTGTGATAAACTGACCACAACCCTCACTCCCCGTCTCCCTGTCCTACTTGGGGCGGGGGTGGTAGAGAAAATCAGGAGGCAAGTTGAGCCTGGGAAGAAGGGATGTGTGGGGGAAGGTGTTTTTCTTGGTAACAAGTCACATAATACCAATCTGATTTGACTGGTAATAAATTCAATTAATTTTCCCCAAGTCAAGTCTGTTTTGCCCATGATGGTAATTGGTGAGTGATCTCTCCCTGTCCTTATCTCAATCTACAAGCCTTTCATTGTTTTCTCTCCCTCTGTGCAGTTGAGGAGGGGGAATGATAGAGTGGCTCTGGTGGGTACCTGGTGTCCAGCCAGGGTCAACCCACCACAGATTGCTAGAAAAATAGTTGATTAACTTTTTTTAAAAAGAAAATGGATGAAGAAAACTCTAGAAAGTTGGAAAGATTTGTTTGGCTTTCAGCTAGAATAAACATGTCAAGTTAAACATCTTAATCTAGGCAATTTAGTTCAGCTCTGATATTTTTGCCTTAGGCAGTGTTTGGAAAACTGTGGTTAATGTCACAACCAACCAGCTAAGCTGCCTAATTTTGATCTTGAAATTTCCATGATCAACATATTTTGCTATGTTTTGTCTGAAACCTCTTTACTCTGCCTGGTTTTTAGCTAATTAATATTTTCCACTCTTCCAAAATGTTTATACTTACCATGAAGTAATGAGGAATTGGCCTTTCTGTATGGCAGGTGTAGTTTACAGTGAACTCTTTGAGATATTTTTACAGACACTGTATGTTTTATTCATGGTTCCTCTTCTCTATTGAAGAACTTTCCTGAAAATCTCACATATTTTACTAAGCAGTCACAAACTTCTAGGAAAAACAGTATGCCATTCCTTATGAGGTGCCAGGCTTTTCACTGTGAAAGCATGAGAGACAACAGACATAAATTGAAACAAAACACGTTCAGACTGGATAAATTTTTTATTTTTTTTTTAAGTATATGAGGATAGTGAGGCAGTGGAACAGGTTGCCTACAGAGATTATGCAGTTTCCATCCTTTGAGGGTTTCAAGACCCAACCGTATAAACCTTGAACAACCTGATCTGACCTCATAGCTGACCCTGCTTTCAGTAGGAGTTTGAACTAGAGACTTCCTGAGATCCCTCAGGTCTCTTCCAGGGTGATTATTGTGACAAGTCACCCAATTGCTCTGACAAACATGCAAACACAGCCTTTTTTATATGCAAGGAATATGTATGTATGTTAGGTATGGAACACTTGGTCCAAACACAAAGCTGTGCCTGAGACACTTCAGTAGAATCAGCAGTTAAAATTGTACCTATTTTAAAAATAGGTCTACCAGGCACTTTTTTCCCTCTACTGCTGTCCATTCTTGGGAGATTTTCTGCTTTTTCCTTCCTTAAAGACTGGTTGTCTTCATCCTTTCTTGCTTGCTTAATCAGATGTGGAAGCATCTGTCTCAGAATTGTTTGCTATTTGACAGCACATTACAACTTGAGGCTCCTTTTTCATTATATGAATATGTTAAAATATATATTCTGGGATACGCCTGAGAAATTACATTTATGCATTGAAGCTGGTTCTGGTTTTTTTATGTGAACGTCTGTGAAGGCCTGTTCAAGGTGAAAGAATGCAGAATTTTAATAGAAGGGAGATTTGACAGTTGTTTGTAGAATGCACTGCAACATTTATTGATATAGGACCTCCTGAGGCATGGATTTATATGCACTCTTAAACAATGTCCTTTAGTCTCATTTAGGGTTAAACATGCTGAAGGAGGATGGATTTAAGTGTGTACAGACCACTTATCCTGCCATACAATGGCTATATCATACATATAACCACTAAACACTTTGAGGCTTTTGTTAGGGTGAATTGGTAGAAGGCAATAGGAAAAGTACAACCAAGAATACTCTCGTGTGTTGAGCGATATCCTGCAGGGCAGAACTGCTGGTGCCTTCAAGCAGCATTTTTCCCGCCTTGCTTTCTTATTTCTTTTCTCCTTCACCAGGTGTCTGGCACGGATCTGCTAACCTGCTGCTTCTGGCACGAGGGGGTCTGGAAAGAGAGAGAGACAGCAGTGTCATGCTGCAGATACATATGGTGTGGACACCAACACGTAGGAGTGCGAAGTGGGGACCAAAAAGTGAGTCTCAGTGTGTGAAAGTTAACAAACTACATACGTTAATTGGGGCTCTGAGCCAACACCAAAATGTTAAAAGAGGAGGAAAGGGAAACTGTTCTTGGTAAAATGTTGTATTACTTTCCTAGCTGCACATAATCTCTTGTCATTATAAATGCAGATGGAGACAATATTTCAAGTTTTTATACTTTGGACACATTTTACTTTCTACGCAGGCCAGCTGATAACAAACCAGTACCTTGTTTGCCTCCATTGGTGAACTGTGCAGTCAGTAAGAATTACCAAACTCAATTTGGAAGATACAATTGCCTGATAGGATGATTAGTGAAAAGGAAAGGAAGCAAAGTGAAACTGAAGAAGCATCATGTTACTAAGAAGGATGTGGTCTTACTAGTGTAGAAATGTTTATTTCTAACTCTCAAAGCTTAGCACTTCATGACTTGCTTGGAAAAGAATCCTGCTCTATTTGTACAGACTTTTTTTTTCCCCTCTTAACTAGAGCTCTGTTCAATCCTTTGTCTGTCGGTCTTATGACTTTATCTTCCCCAAATTATTTTGCTTTTTAATGTAATTGCTGTATTACTTCCTTTTGAAGTCTGGCTTGTGATTTAAGAAAAAGAAAGTTCAGAGAGATTTCACTGAGCTTTAAACTTCAACTGGCAAGAAGAAAAAATGTAGACATACCATTTCTTCCCTCATGATGTAATCAAGTGGCAGAGAGTTTTAAATAAATTTATTCTTACCCTCTTTTAAAAATTTCATTTAAAAAAAATCCAAACCCACCTATTCCCCATTTTGCTCTAGGACCTTTTGGAAAAGTGAGATAATGATGTTAAAACAGACTGAACTTAATCTGCAGCTTTCTCAGCTCTCACTCTTGGGTACAGGGATACAGAATCTTTAGTTAATGAACACATACATATGTGTGTATATATATATATACACACTTCTTTTAAAATTTATTTTTCTGAAGGGACAGCATCAAAATAAAATTAATGTTGTGAGCATATTTTTCTTTACCTAGGTTATTGTTATTGCTTTTATTTACCAAAGGAAAGAACTAAAATAAATTGCAGTTTACTTATCAGTAAGGTTTGTTTAAAGGGTTTCAGGTGGCTGATGTTATTTTAGGCATTATGCGTCTCTGATTGTTATTTAACATCAAGTTCCTACTAATCCTTTGTTTAGTTGTCCTGATTCTGCTGCTACTGGGAGAGTTAAGCTAAGGAGAGTTGAGAAATCCTGTTTTAACCTTTCCTATAGGGAAACCCAGTGCATTTGGTAGTAGAAAAGGGGCGGGGGATGATAAAACAGAGAGAGTAGTGTTTACAGCTCCTAAGTTTGGTTGCTTGCAGTGCATGCTTGACAATTTACTAGTCCACTAAAAACAAACAAAAAAGTCTGAAAACAATGAATTCTCCAGAAGCCAACACAAAACCAAGTATCCAAATAAAAAATGACCAATTGAAAACAAAACCACATTTCTTAGTGCTCGTTTGACCCAGAGCAGCTGCAGTGGTAATGGGAAGGCTCCATGGAAGCTTGGCCTCTGACTTACACAAATGTCATGCTGCAGAGGGAGTAATATTGGAGGAAGCCTATCCTCCTTTCTGTTTCAGAAATCTCTTGTTTAACTTTATGCTAGAGTTACTTATTTACATATACATTATCTCAAACTAAAAGTTCATCCCAAAAAAAGAAATCTAGTCTCTTGTTGCTCCATGAATACCTCCAAACAGTGTTGAGATTCTCAGGTAGAGCTCCTTGTGTGAGCTATATATGCTTTGAGTTATTTATTCTTATATGAAGTAAACCTTTGATTTATATCGATTTAAGAAAATCCCGCCTGTCATCTGATGCTCATGTGTAAGGATACTCTGAATTCTCTGTAATGGCTGAGCAGACTCAGGCCCACGTGTCTCAGGGTCAGTCATGTTGCTCAAATCCAGTATAGAAAAAAACTTGTTAGCCAGCAAAACATGCAGTTACACAACAGGATTTTTGGTTTGGGATTTTTTTTTTCTTTTTTTCAGGGAGACAGACTGGCACAACTGTTGTGACACAAATTGTTTTGGCCCATTCCCATGTTGACCCTTTATTCTGGACTAATTGATCTGCACTCACAGCAGAGTAATTATTCTCAAATGAAAATTTATTTCTGTTTTCCCAGAATAAAGTGCCTTTTCCCAGAACAAAGTGCTCATGTGAATGGTTGGGGGAGGGAGGCTGTCCCCTGACTGCTGAACTGTATTGGAATAGGCAATCTCCAGCACATGTACGTCCTTCCTATATGCTGGTTCTGCAGCAGCCCCTGAGTCCATGCAGCTACAGCGGATTACTAATGCTGTACATAAAGAGCTCCAACCTGTGAGTTTAAGGAACTTTGAAGAAAGCAGGTATTCAAAGGTCTTGGAGCTCTACTGAAAACATTAACTATAACATACCATAAATTAATTTAAAATAATGTAATATGAAAAGTATGGAAAGGGAATGTATACATTGGACAAAACAGAGTTCAGATCCCTGTATTTCTAAAAATACACAAGTTATTACTCATATACAGCCATATTTGACATCTTCGCATCTTTGAGCTTGGATGGGATTGATTCTTACATTGCAAAGATGTGAAGGGCTCACTAGTATAGAATTGTATTAACAGAAATACAGAAAGCAGCTGAATTTAAACTGTCTTCCTGTGTCTGGGCAGAACAGATCCAGTTCTTCAAGGTAATGTTGTTGCTTGTGTTTACCTAAGCATTTCAGATCCTGTGCCTTGTGCTTAGTTGTACCTTTTGTACAACTAAGAGTGAGAATCGCGCTGTGCCTTCTGTTTCTCAGTTGTGAGTGCTTCTCTTGATTCTTTTCTTTCATGACCCTTCTTTTTTGCCTTTCTTATGCTAAAAGATTTAATTTTTTTTTAAAGCCTTTAACTTAAAATAACATACTTCATAAAGAATAAGTTATTTTAAGGCTGGCTGAAAAGGTCTACAAAAGTCATGACTGCTACATCGCCTCTGCCTTTCTTTATACGTTATTACTATTTGGCCTATAGGGAGAGATCAGCCCTTCTAATCTGCATTTGCAAAGCACCTGTGGGGGTCTTAATGTGTGGCTGGGACTCCTAAATAATACCAGGTCTAGGCTGCTTATACGAAGCTTCTGTGCCTAGTGGGGGGATTGACATACAGGGTTTGTGCTTTGACTGCTTGTGGGAGAACATTCTTTGTGCTCATGTTTAACTTGTCAGCAGTGATCAGACATCTTGTGGGATCTGAGCCACACCGTCCATATTTCTGTCACTACTGTGAACGTAACTACATGGAAGTGTGAAGAAAAAAAACATCTTGTGGTGTTTGATTTGAGGATGACTTGATGAAAACTGATCAAACACAGCTGATGCTGGGTTTTTGTTGTAAACTTCTGTGAAGTGCCCACAATGTTATTTGGGAAACAATGCAATGCTGTGTGTGCCTAAAAAAAACCACAAAAAGGAAATAAGCTATTAATCCTTATAGGACACAAAATAGACATTTCTGTTCCATGTTGCTTCTTCAGAGTGATTCTTCTTTATGCCATCTGATGTAATTTTGGCTGTTGCTGGGGTGATGTTTCTAGCAAACCACTTCACTCTGTGTTTTGTTTTCCTCTTTTTCATCTCTGATTGACAGTCCCACCAAGAAATAACAATGGAAAATTCATGAGGTCAATCCCTAAGTGATTCAGAAAGGACTTTCATGGGATTAGATAGAGGCAGTTAAATTTCCTGGGGCACAAGTGTGTTTTGAGGAAAGGGATAAAAGTGTATTATTCTCTGGATAATCCTGGCTGAAATAAAGGACCACTTTTGGTCAATAACTAGAGAAAATGTCCCAAAACTATCTTTAATTATTATAGTATAAAAAGTAGTGTTAACAGAGATGAGAAACACATTTTTGCTTTGGCTCTAGGTAAGTGAATGATGTGTCATCTTCTACGTGCATTGGATCGTAACTTATATTATTGGCTCTCTTTAGTGAGAATGGTGGCCCAGTAACTATGACTGAATGAGTCGGAAGTGTACAGAACTATTAACTGTTTGTATTTTTCTTCATTTTCTTCCTCTATAGGGAAGGGGGTTTTGTTTTGTTTTGTTTTATTTGGCTGACATTAATTTGTATTTGTGATCTGGATTGCTAGGAGATTAAAACCTCTTTGTTCCTATTCCTATCTGTCGGAAAGCATGCAGAAGTACAGCTACAGAAAAACTAAGCAGCATCCACTGCCTTCATATAAGTCACTGTTGTGTGCTGGGAATCAACCAGAAGAAGGTAAACATGCTTCAGGAAGCAAATACTTTTTTGTGATGATCTGCTGGTACTTTTAGAGGGACTTTCTGAGGAGGGTGGAGGCAAAGGAAGTTCAACTCCTGTGATGACATATACCCAGAAAAAAGCTAGTTCATGAGCTCTGGAAATAACTACATAATATTTCTCATGATGCATGGGAAAAGTGGTCTTTTTTCAGCCTCTTAGGATATCGAGAGAACACTAGCACCAAACCATATGTGCCCAAGGGGTCTGGCCAGGATCCTTGTGTGCAGCCCACAGGACAAGGGTGCTGGATGTTGAATCCTCACTATATCTTTTAGGTTTCACTTGGATTGTGGTGATGAGCTGAGTTTTGGACAGGTCTTTTATGTCCTTTAGGTGTCAGCAGTTGTGGCATGAGACTTGCCTCTGTCTTGCTTACTTTATCCTGCATGCATCTTAAAATTGCCCATTTTCTTTGTTTCTCTGGTTTGTGGTAACTTTATGGCTGCAGTATGACCTTCTGTTGGGGTAAGAGGAAGAGAAATTACATAGTCTGCCTGATCTTGATGGGAACGGCATGCTCTGGTGGTTACCAGTTTGATTGCTGTCAGTCAGGTCATCAGCACATGTCACTGTTCTGACATGTCTTCTGTTGGTTCTTCTGGTGCTTTTACATACAGATGTTTCCATTCATGCTTCATTCAGACCAATCTTAATGTCTCTGTTGCAGATAGTTATGTTAATGTTTGTTGCTCATTGATGCCTGGAAGCGGGCAAATTATTGATTAAGAGTGATTTAGTTGGAGTGTTAGCTTAAGAAAGCATTTACCTTATTGGGCATGATCCGTGTTGTTAGTACCTGTTAGCAAAATTTTATTCAATAGTAGTATTGGTAGCTTTGGAGAAAGTTTTTTCAAACTCTGCTGTAATGAGTTGAGCAACTGCTGCCTTGTAGTCTCGGGTATATTTGCCCCTTTAGCAGTAAGCTGCCAATGGTAGAAATGCTAGAAGGGCGAAGGAGCATTAGTAACTGTGAAAAATCACTTCACTGCTGACAAGTTCTTTTTCATCTTCCTGCCTTCATTTATCTCAGTTCATTTTTTACTGTGTGGATGAGAGCTTTTTAAACAGGAGATTGAATTTGTTCTTCAGAATCATTGTGCTTAGATAGTTCATGACCATGATAGCAGTAAACCCTTCACAGACTGCTTCGCCCAAAGGAAAAATGTAACATTTATATGGAGAATTCATATGGAAAATTTTTATTTGTAAAAAAAATATCTGTTTTTATAACAGTTGTTCAAAGTAATTTTGGGCAGTCTAGACATGGTGTGGCGAAGTAATTACCTGAAGGTTAGTGCTTTCTTTATGTTTTACTTCTGTGTATGTATACATTTACCTATTTGCTTGTTATGGATCAAATAGGTTTTGTGTCTTCAAAGCTTTGGTTCTATTAAAGAAATAATGTGTCCCTCTGAAGAAAATATAAATATGCTCCCTTCTTCTGCTATCTTGGCAGTGCATGTACTCTATCCATCTACTTCTCACTGAGAACTGTCCCTGCTCTTCTGTGTGGCCGTTTTGGTTATGCTGAGATTGCTTTATTCGAATGAATGATTTATAAATAACACAGATTAGGTTTGCAGGGTTTAACTTGTTTGGGGGAAATTTTGGGGTTATAGTCAATGAAAAGTTACAAAGTAACTTCCCTGTTGCCACTCGTGGTACTTAGTTTCCACTATTGCTTAGTTTAATTAGATCAACAGATAACATATACAAAAATGAATCTTTTTCTGATTAGCATGTGATTCCTTAGTGCGTTCAGAATGTGTGAGTTGCCTGTTGCTGTTTACCCAAACTCATTTTCTGCCTTTGAGCTTGCGCTTCAGCTCATTCATTACAGGGGAGAGATGAATACATTTACCTTTCTTTAAAACAAGAGGAATCTGAGGGTATGAGCGCTTTAATACTTTGAGCATTAACTCAGCTATTTCACAGAAAGCCTCTGGGGAGGTGGTGGAAGGACTCTGAGTCTAGGAGCTTCCACAGTTGGGTGGTCTGTGAAACAGCCCACCTAGAGCCTGGGTGAGGTAGGAAAGGAAAGAATGCAATTACAGCCTAATTTGAAATCCAGACTCTTTTCTGCAAAATGTGAAGTTTTCTTTTCTGCCACAGAAGTGAAACAGACCTTTCAAGCGCTTGAAAACAAACTTGCCAGAAAAGAAATTACATAGTCCAAAATAGTCAGTAACCATTGGTTAGATTTTCTGCTCAATTCACGTCTGCAATCTTCAACCACTTGCCTGTTGGCTACTCACATAGGAAAATAGGGCCCAGTCATGACAAATCTCTCTTACAAAACCTTTTTGAGATGGGTATGTTTCAAGAAAAAGGTTCTTTTTCTCCTTTCTTCTCCCCCCACCCCTCAAATAAGCATATTCTGACTAAAAGACATTTTTTGGAAAATCCCTAATAACTATAACGAGCACTTGCTCAGTACTTTTTTTGCTGGTTTTGCTACACTGCTGAGGAGTGAAATAGTGTGCTCTGAGCAATATGGGAATTGGCCTTTCTAGAGAAAAGTCAGTCACTTATGAACGTGATTAATGACAAATCCATGCTGTGTTGCTGACTTGGTACTTGCTTTGGGTGGTGTCTGAGGAATTTATTAGTGGGTAAAAACAGTTTGCAGAAAGATCAGTTTACTAAATGGGTCTAGCAGAGGTTTTTCTTCAAATTTATTACACACTTTAGGATTGTAGGAAAGCATCTCTTCAAATGTGTCATTAGATTCCTAGTGGAATTTTTTGTCAGATGTTCACAGTCAGATTTCATACTTGATTTAATGTCTACACAAATCTTAACTAAATTTTATTGATTATCTGTGTTAATTATACAATCAATAACCTTTTTAAAATGTCAATTCCCCAACTGCACAGTTCTCAGATCATTTAGAAGCTATATTGTTGTCCCATTAATTTGAAAATTTTCCCTTGATTTAGTCATCTCTCTTGCATCTAACCAAGGAAAGCAGAAAGCAGCAGTATCGTATGGAGCTGTGTGAATCACGAACACCAAGCAATAGTTGACCTTGGGGTATCTTTCCTTCCCTTGCAATGTCTGTTTCACTGTCAAGAGATGAATTATCTGAGTCCTGTTAGAACCAAGTTGCGGATAATGAATTTCCAGCAGAAAATGATTCAATACTTTCCAATGGCTGATACAGGAAAGAGCAAAACAAATGAGAAAGATCTGCTGTAAGGCCCGGTCTCTCAAATCTGAGTCAGATATGTCTGGCTTGGGCTTCTATTTCAGTATCCTTTTAAAGCATCTGTTCCTCTGCCAAGCACCATCCAGTTGAGGTTGTCTACAGTCATGCAAGCAGATTTTGTGAGCTGGGCCCTCTTAACTAAGCTGAAGGGGGAAAGGTTGCAGACTAAACTGGGACAGGGATTCCACTTAACGTTTGTTTCCTTCCTGGAAGATTTTGCAAGAGGTAGTGGGGATGAAATTAAGTTAAAACATTTTTTACGTAAACATGGTTATTTTGTCATCATGTCAATGATTGGTGTACTCCATATTGGTAACTGTTTTTGAAAAAAAAAAATTGAACAGCTTAAAGTATTTTAAGGTTGTTAATGCACAAAGATGAGGATGTCATCTGAATGCCACTGGGGCAGGTTGGGAACAGAGTAGGCAGCGATCCTGAGCAATAGTAGAATCATGGGAAACAGGGCTGTACAGGATTTGTGAGATCATATAACCTACTTCCCTGCTCCAGGGCAGGATTAATTTAATCTTGTGGAGTTTCAAACAAAATGGTATATAAAATGTTCATTTACACTGCCAGGCAGAATTTCGGTTTGCCCAGATTACTGAACTAGCTGGTGAATATAGCCTGAAGGAATGGAGAAACCTCTGCTCAGAGGACTAGTCTGGGATTTGATACCTGCAAACCTAGTTCTATGATCCATCAAATACTTTTGGTCATTCTTTCTCTATTGTACTGCACGCAGCATTATAAAAAGGACTGAGCTAGCCATGAGCACCTCTTAAGTTCGCACAGATCAACAGAGCCATATGAAGATACTAGCGCTTTCATTCTGTGAAAGACAACATAGCCTCAGTGGCAATGTATGTGATTTAATAAGCTCTGCTGATGTGACTGTGCTCCTTTGTTTTACATGTTACTTGTAGCTCACATGTTTTTTTACTGTTCTTTATTACATGATGCGGGTATGCTCTGTGCACTATTGGGACATGCAGTAGGACAAGGTTTATAAAGGATCTTAGGTCAACTCACAGATACAGGCACCTACATGCACAATTACTTGTTTGTCTTGTCGGTACTTACAGCCCACAGATAACCTACATGTGTTATATATGTCTCTGCCTACCTGAATGTATACATTTACCAGAGCGTTTGTCCCAGTTCTGCTGGATTTTTGTGTTTTATCACAATAGGTGTCCTGTCTGTGAAACAAAAATAGCTTTCTCCTGTCTCACTGTGGTGATTGTGAGGTACGTGCTGACAGGGAGTGTAAAATACCCACAGCAGATGAAAGTTCAGAAAACCTATACTAGTTTAAGAAGTCTCTTGGGTCATTTGTCCCTTTGTTTCTATGAAGTTATTCCCAATTTATATCAACATGATAGAATAATCAAGTCTTAGTTGAAAATAACAAGTGAATCTAGCATGGCTGAAAGGAGAGTCTTGAAAATTAAAGTTGTGTATGTACACAAACTCTCACACAGTTAAATCACAGGCATAGTAATATAAATCATGCACAATGGCAGTGTCCTGTTTCACTGATGGCTAGTTACTTCTCAACCCCATCTCTGGTTTTACATTTTGAAAATCTCCCAGTTAGCTCCTCAAGAGCATTTGCTCTTTGTTTTTTCAATGTGTGACACTTTTCCTAAAGCTATCATCAGAAATACATAAAGGCATCTGCTCATCTGTAACACATCTGAGCCCAGCATGGTGCCTTGCTAGTTAGCACCTGTTAACAGGGACAATGTCATCTGCATTTCTAAGGATAAATGTGAAGAGCTGTGTTTGAATTTCCGGTGGTTTGTTTTGGTTTAAATTCTCTGCACAAACTAGCCTGGTTTAGCTTCTTTATGTTGCTTTTTCAGCAAAGGGACTAGAACAATATTGAACCAGGGTACTTAAACTACTAGGTACCTTTGACTCCTTTTATTGAAGTCTGCTCAGTTTGACCTGAATCTGAGGCTCTTCTGTGCTAATTCAAGTTACTTTTAATGAATACATTTTATTTTTCCTGTATTCACTTGATTTAGCTTCTAGTTGTTAAAGTGTGTTTATGTATGTGCTATGTCAGACCCTATAAAAAGGTCCTTTTAGACAGTTTCAGAGATGACAGTACAGCATGAAACTGTTACGTATCATATGGCTTAATCACATTTTTCCCTTTTCTTCTTAATCAGCTGTTATGGGTTCTGCCAGATGGTCATCTTAGTGTCACCATTCATCTAGAAATCTGCCTGTGTAGTTCTTTATTCTCTCTTCCTAAATCAGGGTGCCCTAATGGAGGAGCTCTTCTTCTATTTCATATTTATGTAATGGCCATCCTTTAGAGGGCTTTCATTTTCCAGCATCATTGTCTGTCTTAAAAACAAACAGAAAACCCCACCAGTGTTGGTGATGGCCCATTAAGCAATATGGACACCAGTAAACTCAGCATATGCCAGCAGTTTGCTGCAGTTATTCCTCATTCTAATTGTATCAGAGCTTGCCAGCCTAGTCAATACATTACAGAAACTCTTCCTGTTACTCATAGTGCTGAATCTTTTCTCTCAGGCTGAATTTAGCTAGGTTCCTGTGTCTTCTCTTCTTTCATGCCTTTTAAACAGGCATCATAAGGTACATTAGTAAATGGTTTGCTTTACCACTTCCATTGTTAATGAGTACAGGGCAGATCGGTGGGTCCCCTAAAAGCTCAGTGGTGAATTGATTGATTTCAATCCCCTTCAAAAGAGACTATTTTGTAACTGTGCTAGGTGTGGCATCTCATTCTGACAAATCCAGGTAAGCATAGTGTGGTTTCTGCAAGAGACACACTGTCAGCTTGGTATAGACTGGTATTGGCAGTAATATTAGTAGGTTCATTTGAAGTAACTTAGATTCTGATCCTATACACAACTCCCTCTGAGAGAACAGGTTTTGCAGTCGACAGACAAGGATTATGTGTTGCAGCAGTAATTAATGTGGTCCCCTGGGTTTTAAGAAAATATCCATGGATGATGGGTATTGTTTTATTTTATTTTTTTTTACAGAAGTCATTACTTACGAACAATATATTTAGATAATCTTTAAAATGCCTCCAGTCCCCCACAAAAAAAGCAAAACAAAAACCTCTAAACCAACCCACAACAAAACACCACCAAATCCCAACAAACAAATTAATATAGTTTCAAGATATTTTGTAAGCCTATAAAAAGTGGGAAAGGTGGATTGTGGTAGGGGTTTTTTTGTTTGGTTTTGTTTATTTTATTTTTAATCTGTCTAAAAACTGGGATGATAGTAGCACTTTAATTTTTTAAGTATACACCAAAAGCAAATCTTCAAACTTGAAATCAAAGACACAATTCCCAGTGATTTTGCTAGTTGCCATTACATTCTAGGAGGTAAGCTAACCAGAGTAAGGTAGGGAAACCTATAGAGAGCACTATGCAAATCCTAGCTCTCAATGTTTTTGAGTGAGATGTAAAATATTAAACCTGATTTTTTATTTATTTAATTTTTTTTAACTGATGAGTGAGATTTCAAGACTCGTTTAAAATAGACGAAAGTTTACTTTTTTCTATGCTCATAATATCTTTATTTCTTATATTGGCACAACCTTGACAGTTTTCTTCACTTCAGTTATTCCCCCTTAACTCAGTATTGGCAATTCATATTTCATTTGTTTGCTTGCAAGCCTCAAGAATTTACATACTTTTCTGGAAAACAAAAAAAAGCTCCAGGCTAATAAGAGTTTGTGGGCTTTAACGTTAATTAAAAAACAGATGATAGGAAATAAAAGTAAAGTAAAAAGTCCAGCTTTGCTGTTTCTCTGTAAGATCTCATGGAATTTGTGGCCTGACTCATCATCTTTGAACACTTGGATCTGGTAGTACTGCATCATCCAGAACTTGTCAGTGAATCAAAATATGACAGTTAAGAAAAACAAACAAACAAAACCCCATAAACTGTTCATTTAATTTGCACTCCATGTTTAAATTTTAAAATTCACTTTTGTAGTGGTAAAGAAAGTGGTCAGGAAACTTTTGAGAGCATAGTCGGTCTTGGCAAAAATAGTACTGTTCTCTCTTTCTAATAGGCATTGATCCAAAAAAAGGCTAAAACCAATGTAAGCAGTTTTAGGTTATGAGCAGTGTTCTTGGTCTCTTTACAGCATTTAGTATCAGAGTTTGTATTGCCACTCCATGGAAATCCTCCAGCAATATTCACATTAGTAGAGACTTTAATAAAGGATGAGCTCTCCTTCCTAGAAGGCAATGTGTTAGCAGTAGAAATTTTACTGATAGCAAGTATTTTGAAAATTTAAATTCATGCAAACACATGGAGCAGGTAAAAAAAAAAGTTAATAAATGTTTTTTCATGTGCTGTTCTTTTTCAGGTATAGTTTTTCCCGTACAACTTCTGGCATTCTTTCACTTTTTTTAAAGCTTTTTTTAAAAGGAGATCAAATAGGGACTTTTCCCCCCCAGATTTCTACCCTAAATATTTTGATGTGCAGTTTACTATAGGTTAAACACACCAGCTGCCCTTTGTGTGAACTTCCACTGGACTCAGATACAATCAGGAGAAACAATTAAATTCCTGTAAACTACAGATTAATTCTTATTGATTGTTCTAGTTTGAGAGCCCTAAGGATTTACAGTTTTATCCTACAGACAGTTATGTCCATGTATATCTTCACCTTCTGTGAGAAGTCGTTTTGTCCTGTGGCCAGAAACAACGGTGGTGATGCTCCTCACCAGCTGCAGCAGTGGCCCCTGTGGCTTCATTTTACCTATATATTTATTCTTATCTATATATTTAGCAGAGTGTAGGTTCTGTTCTCTGAACTGGCAAAGGAAGCAGAGGAGGAAGGGGTTAAGAAATGAGCTTTAACCAGGCCACACACAAGCTGTAGGCATTCGCACCTCCCTGTGAGTCTGATCCAGATAGTGGAGAGACAGAGAGAGGTCTCAGCCTCCTGCCGGGGTTAAACCACAAAATCCTCCCACGCTCTTGTTGACAGGATTCAAAGGTGGCTGAGACACCCAAGCCAAGAAAACACTGAGACAACCTGCAGACCTAGACTGGGCAAGTTGGAGGAAATTTAAGAAGCTATGGCTAGGCTTATTTAGATTATGACCTGTGGAGCAGAATAAGGTGTTTTGGGTGTGTTGAAGCAGAGCTTGTTAGTTGGTATTTCTTTATTACTTTCATTCAATGGTTCTAATATTGCAAGGTGATAAAGTAGCAAAAATGTAACCATCTGCATTACAGCAAATAATCTTAATTACTCATCCCCTTTTCAGCATAATACACCTGCAGATTGCTGCTAGTGGTGGCTGCAGTATGACTAGTTAGCAAATTGGCTGTCCATAGGCTGTTATGTGTCGCTGCATGCTGGTCACTGAAGGAATCCTACCATGGACTGCTCATGTGTCACAGGAAAATATGTATGTTTAATGGAAAGTTTTCAGAGTTATAGAATTTTGTCTTAATAATATGAAAGGAGATTTTGAATCCCTCACAGGGTTTGCAACAGTTACTTCCCAGAAAGTTTTAGTTGCAGTTCAAGTCATGACATATATAAACCAAGGGAAGAAAATAAAGAAATAGGGGAAGGTAGGAATTCTTAAAGTAAGGGAAAAATTGTCTTTTTTTGTGTACAAAGCTTTATTTTGTTTTATTGCTAGTCATTTTTGTGACAAGCAGTTTTACGAGAAGCTCATCAGTGACATGCTGCAGGAATTGAGATGCTCAGGATGTTAGTAAGTAATGAAACGCAGTGCAGCCTTGCAGCTGAAACTTTACTGGCCAGGTAAAAAACTGAGCTGTAAGTAGTTGTGGATGTTCAGATGCTTTCCCTGGAATGGCCAGGTGGATGGTTTGGTGGTTATTAACACCAGCCTAGTGATCAGATAGGACATGCCATGTAGCTTGTTGCTTGTTTATAATGCTTTTCTCGATCAAGCAAAGTAGTGTCTGTAGTGGTGAGTAATGACTTCCAAATTACTCTCACTGGCTAGTTTGTCCAGCTGTTTATCTGAAAAAAGGGCCAACACTTCAGTAATTTTTCTGTTACTAAAGCAGAGCATGGACTGGTTCCAGCTGCACCCTCTGGTTTACTCAGCATTGGACTGCTTGCAGAATTTTACATGCAGAAGGAACTCAAAGGAAGCAGTGCTTTTTTTTCTTTTTCTAACATCTGTCTTAATAGCCTTTTATGCTTAGGAACCACATATTAATTGGAAATAAATGCTAGGGACAATTCTAAGTTTAAGACTGTTTTCAGTAATACTTTTGCACACATCAAGAATAAATACAAATTCTCCCTGAAAGAGCTTTAAATCTTCATGTTAAATTACTTGGGAAATCTAATTGCTGTAAATGCGTAATTGCAGTTGGCTGTGCAATCTGCAACTGATAGACAGTGCATTTAAAGGGACTCTAAAAACGGTAATGGCCCCATGCACTTCTTTATGCATGTAAAAGAGGTATTATGAACAGTTAGTGAGACCACTGGGTTTTTTGCTTTCTGAGAGGACTTGAGAATAAATTTTATGGTAAACATATGATGTTACTACAAATTTTTCCAGTAATTGTTAACAGGACATACCACAAAATTAAATAATGTTTGAAATATTAAAACTACTAAGGTGTATGTCCTTCGATACAAATTTTTATACTCCTAGTGTTTGTTCTTAGGTGGTACACATGTTCTCAGTTTCCTTCTAAATTCCTTTATCTTCATGGGTTGATTAATTGTGTGTCAGCTCATGAGTTATGCCATGGGAGAGTAATTCTTACACAGGCTTCTTTCAGAGAAGTCCTACAGAATTTTTTTTTTTTTTAATGAAATCATTATAATGATGTTGACATTTACTAGGAATGTCTTATGAATTTAGAATAAGTGTTGTTCTCTCCTAGAAATTTTAAACTTTTCTGAAGAAAACGCATTAATGCAACAGAATCCTATTACATTCTATAGGACAGTTTTGAAGTAATGCATAAAAACTACTCTTTTTATTATACTATTTTTTATTAGGTTTTGATAGCATACAACCCTCTGGGGTTTTCTACTGAAAAATTAAGAAAATTCAACATTAACTGTGTGTGACTGATGGTCTGCTTGTCTTTTGAATTCAGTTTAGTATCTAATGTCTGTCTTGCCTTTTAGTGAAAGTAGCAGTACAAGAGCACGTGGCTTCAGCCTTAGTTTTAACTAGTATTAACAGAAAGGAAGGATTCTGTAAATATGTATGCACTTGACTCCCACTGGAAATTCATTTGTGTAGAATTACTCAGGTAATGTTAGTGTATGAAAAATTCAATGGAAGGGGAAAACAAATTAACTCCAGTCAGCAATTGTGCCAGCAGCGTGCTCCTTTTTTTTTTTTTTTAACAGTGCATGGTGAACTTAAAAATTGTGGGTATATAGTTACATGACATCATTTATTTATTTAAATATATTTTTAAAGGAATCTTGTAAATCTTTGGTTTTATGCAATGGACTTTTAAATTTGTTTATACAAATGTTGAATGTTTAGGCTCAGTTCAGCTCAGTTCAGTTGAAGGTGATGAAAGTTGTAGGTCTCTTGTAAAGCACTTCCTTAATGGCCTCTTTTTTTATGTGAAGTAGATCTCTTTAAATTATGTAAGAATTCAATTTAAAATGTTTCTTTAAAAAATTGGGAATGATATACTGTGGCACTGATTGTCTAATCTGGGATGCTATTGATTGTACCCTGATGCTGACAGAACTGTTTTTCTTCCCTTTGTGGCTTTTTCACTTTCAGAACTTGCACAAGGTGACTCTGATACCCACAGTCACATTCAGTGATAAGTAAAATGGATGAATTAAAAATCTCCAAGCAGAGTCTTAAGTTATAATTAAAAAGAAATGGTTTTTTGACCCAAAGTTTGTAGATATTCATAGGTAGTCAGAGAACTTCATATCTACATGTTTGAGATTTGCAATCCAAAGGTCGGTCTGTGCCATGGTTCTGGGTCCACAAAGTAGGATCTCTTCTTTTATTATTATGATATAAAATGAATATAAAAAAATCCAATCTCATTTTGCTTAGTCTCAGTTGAACCCAATTTTCCCCTGGCTCCCTCTTTCTCTTTTGTCTAAAATAACTACCTTTAACTAGTTCCTAATTTTATAGCAGGACCTTGCAATTCATGTTACTTACCACCCTCCTGATTTGAATAATCCCATGGATTTTCTTGTGTTTAAAGAATAAGCAAGGAAGTAAGCAGATGTTCAAACTTTTTCTTGGCTTGGGAGCAGTTAGAGAGACTGTTCCCTGAGAAGTCCGCATTTGGATTTCTTAATATGTCAAAAGTGAGAAGAATTATTTTTAGCATTCCCATGTAGCTGCACGTTCTTTATTTCCGTGAGTCCTGCGCTGTTAAAGATACTGTTTGGGCAGGTGTTTCACCCATCAAAATGGCTTATGTCTGTCAGGCCATTTCTGTGCCATCGACATGGTGTCAGCAGCATCTCCTGACTCTAGCTTAGAGTGGCCCCTCCAAAGAGATGTGTTCCTGGACTTGCTGACTATCGCTTCCAGCCCTGGAGGAGCATGGTGCAGAGCTGGACCTGGCCGGGCTCTCGCTGGCCTGTGGGAGCTGGCTGGAGGTGCTGCTCCTCCAACGCATCCTTCCAGCCCAGCATGGAAATGGGAACTGCTGCCATCACTGTTGCTGTTGAGAACTTTGTCTCATATAGGAAGGTTATGCCACCAGTTCAGCTGTGTGCTTAGACCGTCTTATTAACTGCCCCTCAAGGCAATAACTCATCCTCAAGATTTTTTTAATTTTTTTTTTCTATTTATTTTATCTGTCAGATTTTACAGGAACTTGCAGTTCACAGAGATGCCAGGTATGGCATAATGTAGAGTATACATGACTTAAAACCCCCCCAACTTCTAATGTTTATTTTGAGGTTTATGCCCATTACTATATGACATAAATATATGCAGTGTTATTAGCACAGACTGCAAATACACAACTGAAAATCCCTTATCTAGTTGTACTTTTGTGCTTGGGTAGGAACTGGTCCAAATTTGAAAACAACAAGCAAGTGGAGGAAGTAAACAAGAAAATGTTCCAAACTCTTACAGCCATCTGCTTGGAATACTGTATTTGAAATCTATGTAATAGGAACCACTAGTATTTGCTTTTCAGACTAAAATGCCATTGTAATTCAGTGAATAAATTAGTAGCTGTGAAGTGAATGAATTGTGGCTTTTTTATCTCTCTTTTTACCCATTGTTCTCAAGCAGATTGTGGAGAACTTTTTGTTTATTTTGGTTTTTGTTTGTTATTCACAGGTTATTTCAGCAAATCATTGCTGGTTGGCAAATCATTTAAGCCCTTTGCTATGAAGATTTGCTGTTCATTTTATGATGGTTTGGGATTCTGTTCCACAATATGTTTCATATGTATAAGGTCTTCTTTAGTTTGATGGTCTTACATGAAAATTTAGGAAGAGCCCTATAGTGAAGTCAGAGTAGAAACAGAAATTAACATCTCAAAACTGTCAGAATCGAGGTATATTTTAATGTTATGTTATGGGATCTTATATACCTATATATAGTTCTTGAAAGAACTGTAGTTCATGTAGCCTGTACAAAATCAGAGACAGAAATTGTTAGAGCAAAGGAAATGATGCGATAAATTTTCCTATATTTTCTTTTCATTCACTTATAGTCCGAACTGCTTTGAAATTATAGGTTATTTTTAAACTGCAGAAATAAATTATACAAGTGAAAATGCAGAAATCTTGTCACACAACTTTTTTTCTGATAATTTTCTATTTAGAAATAGCAAGGGAAACTTTTGCATTGCTGTGGCACAGATTTTACCAAGCATGTCAGCAAAGAGTGAGGAAGTTGGCACTATAGGTGTTGTAACATAACGCTCCTTATTTCATAGTTACTGCTGCATATTTGGGGACTTGGAGAGGAAGGAAAGAGTTCATACAGCTTGATGGAGCCTTAATAAGCATTGCAATCTATGTTTTGTACCATACTCATAATCAATAGATTTCTTTTTTCTATAGCAGATGGGGCAGATGATCAATGATCTTTACCTCTCTCAGGGATTTGTATTTTATGTTTTGATTTGCATTCTGCTTGCATGAAGCAGAGGAGTTTCTTTTGTTCACTTTTTAGATAGAAAAATATGATTTAAATACTATGTTGGTTTTTTCCTTCTTTGCAGGAGATGTAATTAAGACGTAGCTTGGTTTTTTTTTTGTTTAAGGTTTTTGCCAATTTATTGCCACCACCTTTGAAAGCCATCTGAATTCCTGGGGAATAAAAAAGTGACCTCTCTTCAGTGCTTAGACAATGTCTCTTAAATTAGGGAGGCATTATAATTCACCCACTGGAGATGGTAGGAAAACATCAGTGTTATGCTGCAGTGGGACTTGACGTAGGGCTTAGTGCTTATACATGAAACATCAAATGAAAAAAAGGCTTACATGTGTCTTGCACTGATTTGGATGTCTCACTGCAGAGATTGGCCGATACAGAGCATTTTACTGACAGCATGTTTTCAGTGTGTAGGCGGCTGTGTAACTTGCTTTTAATTGTATTCTGATTATGCTCTGCAGAGCTGGCATGCTATTTGTTTTACTGCCTAAGCTGTCATAGTGCTAAATCCCATGTTTGCACTTCTGAACTAACCAGCAGTAAGGTATCCTTTGCTTGATATCTTCTTTTGCGTAGCTGCTCTAGGTTTCACACTCTTATCTGGGGTGGAACTGGTAGTGGAGTTTGCATGCAAACTATGAAAATGTTTACATTTCTGAGGACTGAAAAAACTGCTTAAGACTAAGTGACAGAAAAAGAAACTGCGTAATGCCTCTGCAAAGAGTCCTATGCTTTCTAAACATTTGAGAAATCTGGATTGTCAGCACTCGCACACATGTTAAATAACATGTATGATTCACTGGAAGATCATTATCAGAGGTAAAGCAGAAACTCAGTTGTTCAGCTAGTCTTTTGCTCTGCCCTTTAGACTCATCTGTTCAGACTGAGCAGCCATTGAATCCTTTGTCTCTGATACTCACACTTGCTTACAAATATGAAATTTATTTCCTTAAAATGAAACATCATGGTAATGTTTTAGAATATTATCTGTTATATAGAGTCTTAGTGGGCAGTAGTTAACAGTTAGTACTACTACTTATTAGTATTTAGTCTTACAGTCTTAGTGTATGTATGTGCTGGTTTTGTAGTGTGGATATTTAATACATGATCCAGAAATAACATTTATTAAATGTTTTTACACTGGCGAGCAGCTTCTCTGGAAAGTAGCAAACAGTCCTTAATTTTCCATTCCACGTAGAACTGCAGTAGCATCAGGTTATAAGAAATACCTTTGGAGTAAAAGTAATCCTCTTTTTATCTCTGTCTTGATATTATGGAAATTAGCTTACTTGGGGCTTGCTTTGCATTAAAAAACCCAAACCCTTTAGTCTGCTAGAAATGCCCATTATTTGCATATGCTGTTGATTTAAAGTCTCTCAGTAGAATAACATGGATAGATTCTTGAGGAAACACAAATACCTGCCTGTGATAAGTTCACAAAATCATGATGGTGAAACATCTGTCAATAGCATCTGCAAATGCTTCCCTCACCTGCAGGTTATGTTACCAGGTGTGGCCAAATACTGTGGAATTTCTTCGTTTTCTCCTCTTTTGGTGTTGGTATGGTATCAGTCCCATGTGTGAGGAGTATCTGTCAGCAGTAAGTGTAGCACACGGAGGCCTCATTTACTTCTCAAGTAAACTAGATTGCCAGGTGTAACCTACTTGTGACTCTTATTTGATATGTTAGTTGTACATGTTATAGTCTCAAAAACTCTTGTGTGATTATGTGTGTTCTTCAACAGAGGGATAGATTAAGATTAGGGAGAACATCAAAGCTGCAGTTTAAATGAAGCAAGATGAGTTAAAGCCAAGTTATTAGAGATCCCTTTGAAGTGTTTACAGATTAAGCCCTGTCTCTTTTAAG
This sequence comes from Haliaeetus albicilla, assembly GCF_947461875.1. Lineage (NCBI taxonomy): Eukaryota > Metazoa > Chordata > Aves > Accipitriformes > Accipitridae > Haliaeetus > Haliaeetus albicilla. Next base: position 21,923,998 of record NC_091491.1, on the reverse strand, counting down.
TGGGATCTGCCTTTCAATATTTAAATAATAAGACATGACAGACAGTGCTTTTCCAAACAATTGTTGTATGCCTATGCTGTGTTGTAAGGCATCAGGCCAAAGGCAAGTGACTTCAGTTGCAGAAAAACTGTAGTAATCCTCTAAATTCACTGCTGGAATATCTTTCTGCCAATATTAAGCAGACATTTTGAAGGCGCGAAGACCACACAGTAATGCACCTTCAGATGATTGTTGCAGATGACAATGTGACACTGGCATTGGCTAGAGTTGGGTATGGCTTTGAATGTGATGTTTATATTTCAGGATAGATAATAGATATACCTGTGTAGACGTTTTAATGACATTTTACAAGAAACAAATGTATTATCCCTTGATCAAATTGAAATGCTGCCTATTCCTGCTACCTGTGCTAATCCATTTTGTCCTGCCAATCTTAATACAATTGTTAGAACAAGCACAGGAGACCTGGTGGACTGTACCCATGTATACATTAATGCAAACAAAGGCAAACTGAGTCTGAGAGCGCTTTTCTGCATAGAAAGCGACAGCTGGCTTTTCATGTGTGTATCTACATATTCAGAAAACTGTTAACATTTCCACTAATAATTCTACGTATTCATAGCCATACCCAGAATTACTGTTTTTATAGTGTGAAGATAAAAAATAGTTTTTTGATTTGGTCTCTGTACAAAGTGCTTTTTCCTCAGAGAACTTGCAGTACAAAAGTTCATGGAATCATAGAATGATTTATGTTGGAAGGAACTTCTGCAGGTCATCTGGTCTAGCTTCCTAAGATGAAATATAACAAGAGAGACAAACAGGACACAGGAATGGAATAATCAATATAAATACAAAAAGTGTGCGATTCACATCCAGGTCTGAATAGGTCCAGTCACTGCCTATGGCACGTGGATGCAGTCATCCGTGTATTAACAAGTAATGGTGAGTTTTGACAAGTCCTTTGAGGGACAGCTTGATTGGTAGGTGCACTGATGGAGAAGGGGAGGGAAAGGTAGGCCTGTTTCTGCTTTCCACTGTAAAAAAAACCTATTTACCATTTTATAAAATTAAATTTATGTTCTGTTGAAAGGTTTCTGTGCTTGGTTTTAAAAGCAAGATACCACCTGTATGTACTGGAATGAGATATACAGTTCTGTCAAGTAATGATATTTACTGGGAAAAAATAATCATAATAATGGCTTTGCATAATTACAACTATATTTCATGTAAACATGGTATCCTAGACCCTATCTTCTGTGCAATCTTACTACAGCGTGTGTATTTTCATCCTTTCCCTTGAGAGCTGTTGCCTATAATTTCTGTTGAGTCACCTCATAGACTGATGTAGAGGGGAGTGTATTAATGGCTGGGAGTAGTTGGTCTTTTAGTAGGAGATTGGGACTAGATAGGATGTTACCTTCATCTGAGGTGGAGGGAACACATTTCAAAAATAGTAATTGTAAAGTAAAGCTTCCTCTGTCTGACAGAATCTTGAATGTGTACATATGCCTATGGTGGGTACAAATCTGTCCTGGCTGCTTGTCAGCAGAAACTTGATTTCATGAGATTCTCCTTTCCTAAGGATCAAAACCTCTTTTTCCTGATAATGGGAAACCCGAGACCTGGTAACTGACATGTTGCTAAGCAGCTGGCATGCTCACTTGGTTCCAGAAGTCTTTTTCAAGAGGATGAATGCTACAAAATTATTATCTGTAGGTCTTCAGGACTTGTTTAGTCCCAGACCTGCTAATGTGAGCTCAATATGCATCTTGTTTTTTGTGGGTCACTTTTGGTAAAAAAACCTGCATTCCATACCTTCATTTTCCTATTTATTTTTTTAGTGCCTTTTAAAGTAAAAAAAGGCTTTTTTTTTTTTTTCCCCAGAAAGAAGATATTCCTTTTTAACATGGTGCCATTCAATCCACATCTGATGCCTTTTTAGTGTATTTATCTGCATTGATAATGGTAGGAATATCAAACACCATTTATTAAGGTTGTCATTGCTGGAACCAAAAGTGTCTAACTGTAGTGCCTTTAGTATGATGAAGACTGGCTACCCCCTTCCATGTTGCAACACTGCCATTTTCTACAAAGATACCTGCAGAGTTATTGTCAGGGCTTGTTGAAGTAGCCCACTAAGTTCCAAGAAGCTGAATATTTTCCTTCCTTGACATTTTGTTCTGATATAAAGAAAAAGAGAAACTAAAAAAGCAATATGGCTAGCAAATTCGTATTAAATTTAATAGGTATCTCTGATAATGCTAGAGCTCTCTAGGAAAAAGTGGTTCTTGATTTCCCAAACTTCCCCATCCAGTCAGAGCAACAGCCACTGTGACCCACAGCGGTAGCTGAAATGTGTGGGCAGTGCCCACTGCACTGGCACAGGCTGAGTCAGTTGTGCTGAAGCAGGACCAGTGGTACCAGTCCCACCCTGGGAATCTCTCCCTCGAGACGCATCAGTCTCCCTGCACGTGTGGAAGCTGTTACATAGCATGTGTGTGCTAGAGCTCTGAGCCTGGGTGGCTGTAGCCATGGCACTGTGGGTGCTTTTCCTTTTTGGGGTATATTTCAGTTTTGGTTAGAAGTAATATTTTCAGTTTAGCAGTACTCTTTGCTGAAAGGTTCAGGTTAAATTCCAAACAAAATTGCTGTATCGTCATGAAATCCCCTGTGGTTTATCCTGGTATAAGAGTAGCTGCGCAACTAGCAAATACTTTCTTCTGTGCAGAAGGTCATTTTTCAGTAATGTGCACATGACACACAATTTTCAAGTTAATGAAGTTTTCTACTTGCAACAATTAAAGGCACAATATTTGGCAACATTCCTACTAAGAAATACAACCTTGGAAGATTGCTTTTTAATGATTTTTTTTTTTTCTAAATTCAAAGATGTATTTGGATCACAAGTTAAACAAAATGATAATTTTATAACATACCTTTGGAAACTATACCCAGACACAAACTTCTAGCTTCTCCCTGTCAAACACAAAGGTGCCATGCAAGAGGTTCTGTTACATGAGGGAAATAGATAGAAAGAAATTACAGAATTCTCACAGATGTTTAAAGGAGAATTGAAAAGTCTCTGCTGTTTTAGAGCCTTTTGGGTATCGGATGTCATATTTTGTCTTGTGTAAAATGTTTTCCCCTAATGTGGAGATAACTATCAGTATCACATAATATGAAAGCTTATTAATCATTCATGCATCTTGTATTGACTATTTCTAAATGTACCTTCATATATTATCAAGAAGATACATGCAAAATAATTCTGAAGGTGGCAGTAATTTATGGCGAGAATTCCTATTTTTGTCTGCTGCAGGTTTTAGGATTGCTGTAAGCTCTCCTTGCTTAGGGGACAGCTGAATGGCTCTCAAGCAGTTTCCTGATGAGTAGCATTTTCAGTTTCCATTCTTTTTGCCACTTCTTTCCAAAACTGTCAACATTTTGGTTTTGGGTTTTTTTGTTGTGTGTGTCCCCCCCCCCCCCAGTGGAAAGCAGGAGGGTGCTTGTGTTTCATTGCTAGGTTAGGTGGATTGGTAGATGAGCTGCTTATTATGTGTCAGGTGAGAAAAGTCCACGCACCATCTTCCTGGGCAGCAAACCTGGAGAAGGAGCCTCCTGCTCTTGGGATGGGATGGAGGGGACTAATAGCTCAGGTCGAGAAGAGAAGGAAATAATTCCTTGATGAGAGTAGCTGTACTACAGGGTGGAACAAGAGGGGCTTCCAAGTTGGTCTGCCCAAGGTGTTTGGGTGGGAGACCACTTCCTTGGAATGGTTATTAAAAGCTGGGACTGTTGAGTTAGATTTAACACAGTTTCTATTTTAACTTGCTCTGTTTTACTGTTCAGCTCTATAACAGGATGTAAGTGAGGAATGCTGTCTGTCTGTATTCCAGTTCCCAATCTGTTCGGGATTTAGCTGTTTGGGGAACGTACAGTAGACGATGTTACTTAAATAGAAAGTTTTCCTCTTTTGGTGCCTTGTGTTGCTCTTGTTGTTTGGAACTAATGGAGGATGCCGCTTACCGGTCTGAAGCTTTCTCTTCCGATTATAGTTCTAAAAATGAATTTCACAAGCATGTCAGACTTGTTATATACACAGTAAAATTGTTCCCTCAAATTATAACTCATACTACTAAAATATGTGGCTCCCTCAGATATATTTCATCTGTCTGCCCTTTTTGTTTCACTTGGCAGATAGAAGGTGGCAAGAAAAGTCTTTAGGATAAATCTTTAGATTGGAGTTGTCAGAGCAGCCTAAGGGAATTCAGGTGTCCAAATCCCTGTCCCAGCCAGAGGCTTTAAACCGGTGTTTTATTCCTGCCTATCAGCTCATCAGCAATGATGGGACCAGATTAAGTCTTCCCATTCAATCAGGTTTTGTGGGCAAATGTTTACTAAGTGTCTGACACTGAGCCACTGGCTTTTTTCTACAGCACCTGCTGTTACACCCCAGGGGTTTCCCTTTCAACCCAAGTACTAGTCAGGGCCACACTGGCTTCCCTGTAAGGTCAGGTACATCCAGCCCAGTATGCAATTGTGTGTCTGTAAAATACCATTTGCCAAAAACTCTTTTTTGTAAGATTGAATTTTCCACTATTGATTTTTATTGTAATGAGGGACTATAGTACCAAAACAAAAACTGATAGTGGTTAAAATAAACTAATTTTCATGTTGTTTATATCACTGAGGATTGTGCCTATAAAGATTTTATTGACTACAGCATTGTGGATGTCTCATTAAAAACATACATCATTGAACACTGGCATCTTTTATTATGTCATAAAACTGCAATGCTACATAATGTCTGATTTTTTCACTCTACCGTGGTATAAAGCTAAATCCTGCTTTCCTTTCAAAAGGTAGTTTTATACTAGCAAGATTAGTGCTAAATTTTACCAACCTCAGCCATATTCCTCAGGGGAAGATGAGACAAAATTCAGTGAGATGGTTTTGTGGTGGAATTTTTTTTAATCAGTCTCTACAATCCGATAGGTAGTGTAAGGCGGGAAGTCTGTTAACTGACTTAAAGAAATAGAGCTGCCTGATTTAAATTTAAATTGTATTGTTCAGCAATGTTGTGTAATTAGATGGGAAAGCAGGAAAGTCCCTTTATTAGAGATGTCTTTGTAGACAGTAGCTGTGAATGCCACAGTGGTTGATGCTAATTACCATATTTTATTTAAACTTCCACCTAAATGAAAGGATCTTTCAATTCAGAAGCTGCAGCCATACAAAAACCACAAGTGCAGTTGAATTGCTGCTGCCAAGCAGATGGGGCTTTGATCAGAATAAGTTATTTGCAGCTTTATTGTCTGGCTGCCAGGGTGGGGCTTGTATTGAACTACCTCACTCAGAAGAAGGGGAAGGGGAGAAATGGGTCTTGCTGATCTGAGATAAGTTCATGGGAGAATTTTCCCATTCTTAGATTATTTTTGCAGATGAAAATCCAGGCTTGAAAAGAACAGCAGTAAGGTACTCGATATTGGGCTACTCTAACATGTAAGGTGGTTTTGGTAGGAATACGTTGGTATGTTTATTTTAGTTTTAGCATGGGAAGAGGGGGAACAGAGAATGTTGAGCACAGCTGACTTGACATTTTTCCAAGGTCAATTCTGTCTAGAGCATATGAGTTAAAACCCCCACTATTATAGTTTTTCGTGGATGTATTTCACAGTGTGTGGGACAGATAAAAACTTAGCCGCTTCACATATCTCAGATGCTTTCTGCAAAGACAGTGTTGGAAACTGGTCGATTTACAAAGCCATCAAGAGAGTAGGATTGGGGTAAGTGAGAAGATGCAGGAGAAGGGACAACAGTATGCTAAAAGTTTAGTGGGTTGGGGGGGCTGTATTCCAGTTATATAGCATTCCTGGGATGTATAGAGGGATCTTTGATTACAGCAATTTACTGATACAAAAACTGATTTCCAACGAGTGGAGAAGGTAGTAAACATTATCTGGCATTGTGTGGATATGAGGTGGGAAATGTGTATAGATGGAATATACTAAAGTATAAAAGTAGAAATGATCACTGTAGAACAGGACTAGCCTGAGCAATACATAGCAAACTTAATTTTCTATTTTTAAATTATATTGATTTTCCTCAGTCTTGTCTTCCAGTGAAAGCAAAAGCCTAAAAGTGAGAATTAATAATTGCTTCTGTGATCTTGTTAGTTAAAAAGGATAGCTATGAACACGATCTTATTTTGACCTGTACCATAACTATCTACATCAGGCATTGAAGCTTTCTCAAGCATAGAAAGTCTTTCACATGCAAAGACAGAAAGGAGAGGAGTGGGAGGTAGGGGAAAAGCCAAACCCAAACCTGATAACTGAATTTCTTGAGTGTTGCACTACAAATACTGTGGCAGAACAGTATCATTTCCAGGCAATTGCAATCGGGAATATTTGGAGGCCACTTCAGAATTATGGGTTTTTTTACTTTTTTCTGAGATGATAATCCTGTTTGTGTGCATGTTAGTACATGCTGCTGCTCAGAGTATTTGGGATTTGGCTCTCACTATGCGTATGAAGCTTGATAATGGTTTAACCCCAAATAACTGTGCATGGTCTTAAATTGGTCTAATGTTGATATCTGTGTGATTAGTACAGTTGAAGTGGATTCGAGATAAAACTGTAGACTTGCTGAGACTGACTTCCATTTACACTTAGTTGATACCAAAACAAAAAACAAAACCCACAAAAAAACCCCCAAACCTCCAAACCCAATCATTTTGGTTTCACTTCTAGTCATCTCTCTGAAAAAAGATCTCCATGGTGGTTTATAAATAAGAGGGTTTCAAAAGAAAACGTTATAACAATCTAGTCTTTGTGTCAGACTATCTTAGAAAAAAAAAAAGGCATGAAAAAGTTTGAAGTCAAAGGGTAGTTCTTCGCACTTAGAAATTTTAATGCCATTTTATAAGTTAAGCTTTGTTTTAGAAGCACAGCAACACAGATGTCTTTGTTCTAAGTAAATCGAGTGCTCCTCTTAAAATAAATAAATATGAGAACTATTTTTGTAGTAAAAAAGAAACCCAAATTTGAGATGCTGTGTTAAATCAAGCAGATTGTAGATGTAAATTCCTAAGCTTGTTTCAGAATTTTTACCCCCCCCTTGTCTCCCAAATGAAACCATAGTAGAGCATATGTTTCAGCAGTTTATGTGGTAGAGTGTTAACATTAGGAATCTGCTTTTCTAAGTGTAGTGAACACAGAGTTAAAGGAATTTAAAAGGATGTCCCACTGTCGTAAGTGGTATGGTAAAACATGAATGAGACGCCCAACAAATCTCCAGCTCTTCTGCAGAGGTGACATGCCATAACTATACACTTATGAGTAAGGCATTCAAATACATGTTCCCAGATTGCATTAATCTGATTTTTCTGAAAGATCTTGGAGGAATTTGAAACCTCCCAGGGCATAATTTTTTGAAACTCTGCGAAACTGTAGGACAGGCTTCCCCCCCCCGCTCCATGAGTGGTAGTGGATAAGCAAAACCTTTTTGTCATATTTTTGGCAGTAATATAACTTTAAAAGATGGGGGGGGGGGGGCAGGAGGGAAATAATTTAAAACATACTTTCTATAAATTTTGGCTCTTCTCCAGGTACAGAAGGCATCGGTGGTGGTGGAAAGAGAAGGCATTGGTGGCAGGCAGAAAGCAGAGACTTTGAGGCTTTTGGTTGTTTTTCTTTCATTGTGATGGAGAGTTTTGATTCCACTCAGCTGTAGAATTCGGTCTAATGAGAAGGTGTGGGTAAAACGCTCACGTTTTGATCATATACAGCTTGAATCTAGTGTGGTGCCAGCATAGCAAAAGAGTTTTTGTTGTCTTGTATTTGAGAAACGTATGGTGGATTACGTGGATAAGCAGAGTCTAGTGTCTGCTGACCACTCATGCTCAGGGTTGGATAGTAGGACACATTTGAATTGCTCCAAGAGATGAGCCTGCTGCTTCTCACTGTTACTGCCTTATACCAGTGGAATGATTGGTGTGGACTGGGGTAAATGCAGAGTCGTGCTTGCTGGCTCTTGAGGTTTTCACCACAATGTCAGAGAGCATTTCTTTCATCAGTAAAACCTTTTTATCAGTAAAATGTTCAGATCAGTCCTCAAACTGAATTTGCAGGTTACATGTTACTGCATAATTGAAATACTTTTTGCTCCTGAAATAATCGTTGACATACAGTAACATGCAGTTTGGAACTTTTCAAAAATGAGATCGAAAATTTTTTAATGTTGAACTTGGTATGGTAAAGAATAATATATCTCCCAATACTGTATTGTTTCAAGACCTGTGCAGATGTCTAGTCCTTCCACTAATCCTTTGCATGAAGCTAAGAGCAGACGTTGCAACTTGTTATCTTGACAGCACAATGAGTGTTGCAGTCTGATTTGCAGTTTTAAGTATTAATGGTGAAGTGATAAGAGGTGATAAGGAACATAACCGGTGTGAAGTAAGGAGGACCAGGACAGAGTTGTGTCATTTACTTTGATGCAAATAAGGTATTTGTTTGGCATTGTTCTAGTAGTTCAAATGAGGTGAAATAAATGCAGAAAAACTGGGAAAGCATGTTTAAAAACAAGAGTATTTACTGTAGATGTCCATTTATCACCAAGTTATGCTAGAGACCAATATATCTTTCTTGGCTGGTTTGTGTCTTTATATTTGGATATTTTTATATGAATAAAATAAAAAATTATTACCTAAAGAGCACAGTACTTATGTAGCTTGTTTTCTTTTTGCTTTCTTTTTTGAAATTTCAAGGTATTTCATGAAACATTATCATAATGACTTTTTGATTCACAAGTTTCTGTTCTTATTAGTGGTTAACTAAAAAAATATAAGGTGACAGCTTTGTGGCTGCTGTAGTGATGGTTTGAAAATAAGAAATGCAGCCTTTTTTTTTTTTTTTTTTTAACCAGGAAGGAGTAAAAAGCAAACCAAATTCCTGATCATGTGTAAATAATCTAAAATTGGCAGGAATTCGGCCAAGAACTTCCCAAATTGTTAAGCGTGGATTACAGCCATTTGGCATGTTTTTCTCAGTTCTGCAATGTCATGTTGTAGTACAGTAGCTGGATGATTTTACCATATTTTGGGAGACTATGTGAGTACTTGAAAGCTTTCATGCAGTGACTTCAGTCTTTTCAGCCTCTCAGGAAATAGTTCTATTTTTGAGTATTTGAGTTTAATCAGTGCCTGTGAAAAGCATTAAGGATTACAAAAGCAAAAAGCTCTCTGGGTTATGGATTTCTGTTCCTTAGTATCTGCAAAGCTGCTGGTGCATTTTGGGTAGTTTTCTCATTTATTTGGGGAAATGAGTGTTCCATAGGTTGAGGGTGAAATTACAGTGTATTCATGCTGTTGTACAGAGCTTCTATCTTTAGACTCCTAATTGAGGCTCAGAGGATTCCTGTATAGCGAAAAGTAAGACATAGGTACCCCCAGCAGGTGGTTTATAACTTAACTATAACAACTCTAATTGCTCTCTAGAGGAGTACGCCCATATCCATATAGGAGACACCATACATGTGTCTTGGTATGGGGTTGTGAGGAGAGGAGACTCCTAACTTAGGTACAAAAAGGTAAACATCTGAATTAAGTACTATGACTATCCCCTTTTGTGTCTAGTGTGTATGACTATACAGGGGCATACAAATCAAGTTGCGAACTGTAAATTCACACCGTTGCCTATTATGTGCTGTCTTCCACGGGCAAGCGCTCAGTAAAAGGGAGGGAGTGCTGACTCTCCTGGTGTTGAACATACTCAAACATTGTGGGCTCTGGACTTTCAACCACACCTTAGCAATTACGCTTCTTCAGGCTTTCAGAGCTCTTGATGATCTCATTTTATAAACATACTTGTTAATGCTTCTGAATCACGAGAATCTGAGAACCTGTTGATGTGGAAAGGTTGCTCCATACAAGATTTTCATCTCAATGGCGTGCTTTAATGTAGATTTAGCGTATTCAATGGCTGTCGGTTGCCCCATGTGTAGCAAGTTATGATTAACTTCTGTTTTCTGTGTAGTAGAATTTTCATGAAATAATGTTTGTGGAACAATACCTGTGCAAAGAAATAGTCCTCATATTCATGGCAAATCTGCCACTCATTTCAAAGTGAGCCTACTTATAAAACAAGTCTAGGTGTAATTACGGAAATAGTTTTAAAAATGCCTGTCCTGACAGTTCATAATAGTTTTGTAAACTTTCACCAAAACTTGAAAATTTTACAGGGAAAACTTAGTAGGGCATCAGTAGAGCATTTAATCTGGATGTATGGTTGTGTGATAGATGTGTGAAAAAGCATGTTAATCTAATTTTTTAAAAATAAGAAATAAAGCTTAATAGATCCTAATCTAAGAAGGTTTTCCTGCATATTTCTGAAATTAATCTACTTCAGAGTAGGTTTACTAGTAGACAGAGTAGGTTCACTAGTAGAACACTGAATAGTTTTAGTAAATTGATCCTTTTTGCTCTGCTATAAGAAAATCTACATGGTGAGTTGCTTAAGGAATTGTAGTTAACTCATACATTGAGAATTACTTTCTTCTAGAGAGAATCTAATTGTGCGTTTAACCAATTTCAGGACAATTTCCTTATTTAGAGCAGAACTTTACTTTTGCAGAAGAGGCCTGGAGGGACAGACTGCAAAGGAAACGGGGAGAGCTTCCTCCAGGTTGTTTTGTTAGGGTGGTTTTTCCCTTACAAGACTTTCTCCTCTCTATTGGCTCAAGGTCAGCAGTGACTTTTCCTGGCTCGCCTGAAGCACGGCAGTAATAAGAACACACTTCTGGAAATGTCTGTTGCCCTTGGAACTAGCCCTTAGAAAGGGTTTTGTCTTTAAAAGTGTGGAGGAGCAACATTCAGCCTTAGCTTAATTACTTTTCATTAGATTCATAGTTTGTAGGATGGAAGACTGCATACGTTACTTATGCTCCCTGAAGATTTCTTCCTCCTCTGTCCCCTCCCTTGCTGACCTTGCGGAGATATTTGACTGGAGCCAGAGCTGCAGTAGTGCTGGCTGACACAGGAATGGAAGAGGGGGAGATCCAAGCCTGAACTGCACAGCCATTAAAGCTGCTCTTCAGTATTTGCCAACCGTAATTCCACTGGAGTTTTACATTAATTAAGGCTTTGGTACATTGCCTTGAAGATTAGTTAATCTTGTCGTTGTTTTCATGCTGCTTACTAATACAATTAATAGGTATTAATCCATACGCTTTTTAAGAAATGAACAATAATAGAATTTCCATATCAGCTTGTTTTTCGCAAGCGTCTTTCCTGAGCTATACGTTTATGGCAAGATAGTACTAAATATTGCTATCTGCAGCTCTACTAGGTTTAATAAGTCTACCATTTAATTTGAAATGGCTTAAGGAGCCCTAAAAATACATTTGAGTTATATTCAGCTTCTTAACATACTTCAGGTACCTGTACCAAATATTGATTTTTTTTTTTTTTTTTTTTTTTTTAGATTTCCATATTCTCAAAGCAACACTACTTCAAATTACAAGTTCAGTTGTCAGAGGCATGAATTAATGTTATCAATAAATCTTCCTTCCTCCACATAGTAATTTTCTAGAGCCTGCATTTTGCTATGTTTTAATGAAAATAAAGTTGATGCCTTATTTGGCTAAATGATGGTTGAGATTTTGTTATGTACATGGTTTGGATATTTTTCTATTTATTCTGGCTCAAATTGGTTATAATGGGTCCCACGTTTAATGTTTTTTAATTATTTCCCATCAACATTTTAAGCTACATGTCTCATGGTCTCAATGTTACATAATTAAATCAGACCTTAATAATAAATGGGATCTTAAAATTATTTAATTCAGTTTTTAATAGATATGTTTAGCATCTCCATTTTAGTAATCCCATAAGGAGATTATCTTTTACTGAGGAATCAAAAATGTTTCTGTTATTTTGTTGGTAAAAGTCTGTAGATTTGAATGAGACTTTTTCTTAGCTTGAATTTTTGAGGTGTCTTTTTTTCTTAGGATAATTTTCTTGTATGAGGAGAAATATCAACACTTTTTTTGTGTAGTGAACAAACTTTCTTCTGTAGTGAAAGTCTGTAAATATATCTAGTTGATCTAATATTTTTAAACGTTCGTTGAATTGTATTTATTTTTTTCAATTATCTGGATCCACTTTAAGGAAAAAAAACCCGAGAATGTTCTCAAAAGTTCCATATTCAAAGTCGAGTGTAACTATCTAGTAGTCCAGAGAGAGAAACACATTCACATGGAACCATGTCTCAATAGCAGGATTTCAAATGTTTCAAAAGCAAACAAGCAATTATTTAAATAATAGAACAAACACCTGCTCCTTAAAAGCCAAAAGCAAAGAAAATCCACCCCCCCCCTGCAAAACCCCAAATCCAGAAGCATAATCTTTGGAAGAAAATGAGTTACTGCCTTAGGAGTTTGCTGACATGAAAGATGATTCCAAGCTCACCAGTTGAACAATATAGTCAAGTTTATAGCGTTCGCTTTAAATGAATGTTCTTTGAGTGCCTCTTTTACTGAACATGTTTTTTGTTCTTTTCAGTTTTCTTGTAGCATCCTCCTCCTTTCATCTTCTTGATTTTGAATACATTTTTGACAAAGTGTGATTTATTTAAAAAAAAAAAGAAAGAAAAAAGCTTTATGCATCTTGTATGTGGGGCTTTTTCTTTAACTGAAGAAAATTGTAAAGGATCTTGTCAAAGTTGATTTCTTTGTGTTGATCTAAAGAACTCAAGTTAAAAGCTTTTTGAAGTGTGTAGCAACTGCAGCAACGTTTTCTATGGACGGGAGATCAGAGCTATATAATTAAATAGCTAGCTGCATATATATAACATCTAAAAGCCTGCTATCTTGTCCATTAAATAACTTTTAATTTAAAAAATCCTCTAATTAACCATGTGGTAATATTGTGGTATGATTAAAGGAAGTTTTATTTGAACGAGAATTCATTTATTTGCCAACGTGAACACGGTTTGGCAACATACTATTTAACTCCATCTCTGAATCAAGCTTTCTGCATAATAGTGATATTATTACAGTTTAATGATAGAGCTGCTGACTTACAATTTAACTGGCATGCAATTACAAAGCTTCTTGAGCAGCCTGTTCTCATCCCCAGCTCCACTGTTAGAGACTCCCATGGATGACTGCCCCAGAAATGGCTGACACTCTGTGGTCATGGTTCACTTCAGCATCCCACAGCAAAATATTTGGGGGAGAGAGGCCTGTGTTCCTGAATTATTTCTGGAGGGAGGATTGAATATCCCACCCCTACTCTATTGAATCAGGTTTAATGGGGAACACTGAACTTCTAAAACAGGTAACAGTGAAATCTTCTTCCACACCCTCCACCATTGCCTCCTGTGACCATGTGCTCAAGCTTTGTTTTGCTTTCCTCCTTCATAGCTCTTGGAAAAGCATCCATGTGAGATCATTCCCTGTCTAGGAATAGGTGGGTGGTGAACGTGGTTTCATGCTCCTCTGACCTGCCTCAGTGGGCTGTCTTGAGTACCAGCCACCTAATGAGGTACTTCTAGTGAGGATGACAGGGTTATTTTTTCTTCCAGCTTCACTTTCTCTGGGCTGGTGGAACAGAGTAGCTGCACTGACTTGCTAAAGCCCACTGGAGGTTAGTGTCTCATTGGAATCAAGTGTCTTGTTTTGTCTTCTCCTGCTGGAGGCACCTGGATGTTCCAGGGAGCTCTCGCCCAGCCAGTACCAAAAATACTGAGGATGTGCTGCTAGGACAATCCCTCAGATGGTCACTGATGTCTAATGTTATGCTGCTGAATGTGATTATTTCAAGTCATATTGAAACACGAGCTGATTTTGTCATAAAGTACCTATGTAGTAGACCTTTGAGCATCATCTGAAATTTAGAAGTCACAGAAATTCTCTTATCGTGTATTTTGGGATTGGACTGATTGCTGCAGGATATGAGAGAGAACAAAGTTCATTTGAACCCTCCTTCCAGAAGGTTTAATGCTAAATTTTAAGTTTCCTAACCCATGATTGAAATAGTTGTCTCTAATGCTTTCTTCATGTGAAAAATCCATGGCAAAAGTAGTTAAGCATATGATCTCCAGTAACATAAGGGATATATCATTTTGATTTGGCTCATGCTGACCGTGTTCTATGTACTGTGTGAAAACAAGGAGAGGTGACAAGATTACAATGTTTCCTTCCCTTTTTCTGAACAAAGAGGATAGTTTTTCCATGTGTGTTTCATACTAAACATTTTAGGTCCTGTGTCTTTTCTCATCAAATGTTTAGTTCTGCTTTTTTGTACATCTGAAATAGACTGCATCTTTCATTTGTAAGGAATGCAGCCGACTGTACAGAAGGGGTAAGAAAATGTCTTTGGCAAAAATGTCCTAGAAATTGGGCTTGAAACAGGAAAGTGCAGTTTTATATGTCTGTAGGTATGTATTTAGGTATCATCAGTGATGTATAGGTATGCTTTGAAAGGTCTGCTGTTTTGTTTTGCAAGTGTATGATATAGTGGGTAGCTAATGTATGAGACGAATGTGACCTTGCTGGCTCAGAGGGCTATGTTGGACAATGGCAGGACAGGGCAGAGCCTTCTGTGGCACTGAACTGTAACATGCTTTGTTTAGATCAAAACTCAGCAAACAAATGTTTGGGAGTGTATTTTTGGTGCTGAGTTTTTTTTTTTCTAAATGGTACTTCATAGGCTTCTAATAAAACAGAAAGGGAGACTGTAAGTAGTATCAATTATCCCCAAATATGTTGCAGAGTGAGTGAGTTTGCTTTTTTGGAAGGCAATTCTGATGAGTTTCTGCATGTATTCAAGACAGGTTTTATTGTTCTGGCAAACTACCGACATGTCTGACTGCTTAGCATAGTCATATGCTATTATTATCAGTTAACCTTCTGAACTCAGGCACTGAACAACACAAGATTCCTGTTAAATTTTCTTTTTCTTTCTTGGCCAAATTGTTCTTCTGTCATATGACAGAATTGGGAAGAAGTTACTGTTCAAACATATCCGTTCTTTTTGACAGAACAATCTGCAAATGTAGATACTAAATGTTCCATTTCATAACATGTATATAGAATGCATAAGGTATTTTATAATATATTTTGGAGTATACCCTGAAGATATAGTTTATTAATAGAGCTAAACAATGACAGATTTGTTTCCATTAAAGATGTCTTTTGATAAGTTTCTGATTAAAAGAAAGAAAAAAAAAAAGTAGTTTTCTCTAAAAAAGTGAAAACAGCTGAAATGCATGCAATTCAGCATTATGAAATGCGTAATACTATGCAATTATTATTTTAGATACAAACCAGTTAATCTTTCAAAGGAAAGGAGTTCTTGGTGTATCCAATTTCACGTACTGGCTGCACTTCTGGTGTCACTGAGCGATGTGCATGACAGCACTTCTTCCAAACAAGCAGTTCTCCTGTTAAAATGTTTGGATCATGGCATCCAGGAAGAAATCAGAGGTGATTAGCTTGTAGGTAGGAATGCTGTGTTGCAGCCAATGTGTTGATCCAATTACCTGGGGGGGGGGGGGATTAGAGTTTATGAAGTCCTTGTTTAACTTCCAGCATAGAAAAATGCTCATTTTTCCTCTCTTGCTCTCTACAGTTTCCATTAAATGTCCCTTCCAGTGAATTCAAGGAAACTCAAGCTGTTAACTAGCTTGTAGGATGGTGTCTGTGGCATGTTGGAGTTTGTCTCAAGCTAAATGCAGGCTAAAATTTGGGAAGCAGACTCATCTTGGAGATAAAATATACAGTAGCGTTAATGCATAAGAAAAATAGGTTGATACAGTGGAAATTCTGCCTAGCTCTTAGCTACATCAATATGAACAGGATCATCTAACTTATGACTTCATGTATAACTCCAAAGGTGGACAAACAAAGCATCTCTCTTAACTGCAGATACACACTTCATTTTCATTTTTGAGGGTTGGAGCTCTGCTGTGACAGATACGAAAGAAATCCTGAGTCTCAGGGTTTAGGGGCTTTAACACCAAAATTGCAGATAACAAAGGGGACTCTATATGAGTCCTGAACTTCTTCCCCTAAATAAATTAACATAGTCTTGTTTGATTTCTTTTTTACATCTTTAAACTTGCATTCTGTCTTCTCTGTGCTGATATGGCAGTGACACGTTTCTGTATTTGCTCATCTCGATCTCATTCAAAATTCACATGCTTCCTGAATATTAGCTCTCCTGGCTTTACTCCTCATCCTTATTCTTCTGTGACCTGCTTTACTTGTTGGAGCAGCTGTTACTATGATACTACCTTTTCCCCCATCTGGAAGGCAGATGGGCTAATCCACAAAGAGCCACTATTTGTTCATGGATCAATTTTCAGAGAGTCTAATGTGAACAACTGACAACCTTCCCAAAGATGCTGAACATGTCCACGCCTGGGCAATGTTCCACAAAACAAGAAAAGTCTTTCAAGACTTTTATATATTCCTCTCTCTATATAGGAATAGGAAGAAAGACAGACCATGGTAATTATTTTTAAATTAGGAGATTGTTTTGCCCCCTTATGCAAGTGCCTTCTGCATTTTTTTTTATTTCATTCTATTTTTTAAGAGAGGAAGTAGTACAAAAGTAAAAAGAAAGGACTTATTCTCCTCTCCTAGACAACAGCGACTGCAGTAGTTTAAGTATTTTACAAATTCAGCAAGGATTGTGTCATATCAGAAGACGGATGGTTGTTTGTATTGACCTGTGATCTCTTATATTTTTCAGTTCTCCTGCTGGCATCCTGCTCTTTATTTAAATATTTGGGCTTTGTTGCCTGGAGAGTCACTATATCCTTGCTGTTTAAATATGATGTAAAACTATTTATCCTCTGTTTTTGGAAATTTTGGAGTACAAGATGGGCTAGAATTACACTTAGTCTTTCAGAGTTTAGTTAGCAGGGGGATGTATGCCATAGTACATCTGACATCATGTAAAGTGCATATACATTACTGTAAGAAAAAGCTCTGTTGGAGGGCAACTTGTTACTTTATTAATCCTATTTTTAAATCAATCATAAGAGATTGAAAAATAAGTGAATAATGGTTTTCAGGTGTATTTTTTGGGTGAGTTAAATGATGAGATTGTTTTCTTTGTCTCCTCAGACCTTGAGTTTCTAGTCTAAAAAGACAGTAACTGAGATGTGTTGTCCTTGACAAAGAGTTATACCTGACCAGTATCTCTACTGCAATCAACTTTGTTTTCCTTCACAGAGATTATATCTCTCTTGTGAGCCCCGTGCATTGTCCCAGGTAGGGTAGGCAAGACTTCAGAGAAAATATTAACAGAGAGTCTGCACATACTCTAAGTTGCTGGGAAATGGCTCTGTAGGTGTGATGGTTCCATAAAGAAAATGATACATTTTCACTTCACAACATAGGATGTCACAAGAGTTGTAACTCATTTTAATTGAAGAGTGGAACTGCTTTCTTGTATAAGCTGGCCCACGTGTATTTTGTGCCTTTCACCTTTGTTCACCATCTGTCCTTGCTGGAGCTGACGTCTGCCATCTGAGGGCTGCCTCCCTGATGCTTAATTCTCTGATTAGATGCTTATGGCAGCCTCAGAAAAACTCCAGAAAACCAAAGACAATCGGGTGTCTTTGTATGGTACTACTTCCATATCCCCATGGCGCTTTTGTGCGTACACCCTTACGAACAGCCTTTTGTGTGTCCAGACCCCAGATGGTTGCCTACAGTCACAGCCGTTAGTAGAAGAATCGTATTCAAATTGTCTAATGGATAATAAGCTGTACTGACTTTGCTTTTGATGTGAATGGATGTTTTCAAGTTGAAGAAACAAAAGATCTCCTGGGGAAAATTGCCAAAGATATGTATCATTGTAAATCTTGAAGGGGGGGGGGGGCAAGCTGAATAAATTACAACTACTTCTTTGGTTTGCTGTGGAAACAAGCACCGCACAAGTTGAAGACTAAAACCCAGAAAATATGGTAGAATTAGTAGAATATCCCTTAAATCCTGTTGCCTATATCATTGCAGCTAAGCAACTAACACGGACTTTTTTGTATGTTCTGAATTCACACGGGCCATATTTGATACCTGGAATACTTAGCAATTTAATTTTACTGAAACAAAATGCTTCCAAGAAGAAGACTTTAGAGTTCTTAGAGTATTCCCAGAAACTGCAATGGCAATAACTGAAAGTCTCTGAGGGTCTCTCCCTTCCCCTCTGCCCTTTAAATCAGGGAACAGAAAAATGTGACACATCCTGAGAGTTTCAGATGGAGTTTCCTGGAGTTTCAGATGTTCGTAATCAGTCTGAGCAAAAAAGAGTCTACATGGATATTAATCAGGCTTAAGTGGTATCTTTGAGTAAGTATTCAGGGCTGGGAAAACAAAGTTGTGGTGTTTTTTGTTTGTTTGTTTGAACATGATGAAAAATTTATTAATGTAATTTTTTTTTTAGCTTTCTGAGGCATGTTGCTAAAACATGTTTTTCTAACAACTAAACAGTTTTAAAAATCTTTTTAACATAGAAAGGTGTGATTATGAAACAGTAAAACTCTTAGATATATCTAATATTCCTGGAATATTTTTTATATATCTATTAAAAAAAACCTATAAAAGAAAGGTGAATGTCTAGAATATGCTGGGTAACAGCAGTGGTGTATTTTTATAGGGAAGGTGTGAATAAATCCATCTTTGATACAGATTCCACAAGCTTTGGAAAATGCAGGACTTTTCTTCCAGAAGCAAGGCAGAATGCAGGGTAAATTCTGCCTTTTTGAAGAGAAGGATCTTTTTTGGACCTACCTCTTCATTTGTCTGACAGTTATATTTTGAAATCTTGTGGAAATTATCCACTAAGCAGTTTAGGAAAGCAGTTTTGAAATAAAAACCAGTCCGTTTCAGTTAAAAAATTTTTGGGCACTGTGAATGAGAGATACATTATTACTTATATTTCCAGAAATACATCGTGGGGAAATCTGGGTGACAGATATATCCCCATTAGCTCCTCATGACAGGATTTGAAAGAACAGCTAATGTGCTATGGTTTTGCATGCTCAAGTTGCCTGTAATCCAAAGTATGCATCTTGTGGCTTTCCACAAGTAATTATTTTGGGATGTCATATTCACATTAAAAAAAAGATAGGAGAGAAAGATCATTGCAGTCACTTCTTGCTGACTATAAAGTCAAAACTTTTCCCATAAATATAGGAATAATGACCTATTTATGAGAATAAAGACCTATTCTCTCACTTGACTGGCTCAATGGACAAGTACCAATATTATCAAAAGCATCAATAATATCTAATCAGAGTTTCCTTCACATATGTAGTAGCTGATGTAACAGAATGAATACACAGTGATCTAATGATCCAGGGGGCTTGGATCAGTCATAATTTGGTCTAAATCAAGCTAAGATGATATTGATGCAGTGAAGAGACTTAAGTGAGCTAATGAGGATCGACTTGTACCCCAAACTCACCAGTGTCACTGTCCTTTTGCAAAACAAGCATGTTATGTACTGCAGCGTCAGCAATGTAGTATACTGACTTGGTTTGCAGTGTTCCTGTGACAGCCATTGTCCCAGACTCTATATCCATCTCTTCCTACTGAAAATTTTGTGTTTGATTTCTCTCCTGAAATGGACCTTCCTATTGTTGCATTTGATTACTATAACGTACTCTGGGAAGTGCTACGTAGTAATACCACTTGAAAATTAAAGCTAGTGCAAAATATGATTACATTCATTATTAGATTTCAGAGCGGAGACCACAATGCCAGAGTCTTGTGAACTAGCTGCCAGTCAGGTTCTGATGGGGTTTGTGGCATTGTAATGACTTGAAAGGGTCTAATATAGTTTCAAAGCAAGTTCTAAGAAAATGCCTCTTTGTACTGGACTGCAGCAGGCAGTGGAGGTATGGGCTCTCTGGGTTTCTCAAACAGGAACTACCTCCTCAGAGATCATTCCCAGACAGAGGTTTCTGTGTTGGAATTTAACCACTGGAATTTGCCCTTTAGGTTGTGCAGAACCCAAAATAAGTAAGTAGAATGAGTTTTGGATTGTTTTCAGTACTGTAATAACTATTGCCATTGTTTATCAGTTGATTCTATTACATCCTCTGAGGTGTCCCTACCTTGTTTACTGTTGGCATAGACCAAGTAGTTATTACAGTGTTTAAGAAAAAACCCTTCCCTGAAAACCTTGGTCTGTCTTGTTTCTGTGTTGGTGGAAACTTATGGCTGTCTATGTCCAACTAAATTTTGCATGAAGGAAATGACTTGAATGCCAACTCCCCAGAGAAATCAGTTACTTCAGACAGTCCTTGAGACCATGAGCTCTGACAAAGGTAATACACGAGCAAAACAAAAGGGGACCTGAGCTGCTTTTTTCTTACCTGAAAGTATTGTGTGTGTATAGTCCAAGTATTTTTTTCCTTATCTGGTCTGTTTGAGGAAGAGACTTGGCTATGTTATAGGATATGAAGTATAGAGTAAGCTTTGGAAATGCATCTGAGAGTGTGGGTAGCTCAGCTTTTGGATAGGCGGACTTTTGACATTTTAAAATAACCTGCTTTTGCAATGTGAAGTATTTCTGAATGTCATCCTTATTTCTCAAATGGGGCATGCAGAATCTTTATCCTCTGTTTAGAATCTTCGAACTAATGAAACATTTATGCAAGTGCCAATTTCCTAATCTCTGTGGGTTTTCCTCATCGTGTTTGTAGGGGGAGGTACTCTAAGAAGGGAAATTCTAACTTCTGCCCAATGGCCTGTGGGAGCAGATCTGAGTCTTAGCAGCAATGTCTCAGTTCATTAAGAGATGCATGTATCCTAGCTTCCTGGTTAATGGTTTTGGTAGACTCCAGGTAGCAGTGGTAAAGTTTGAATTCACTGTTACAAGTATGTGGCTAGGTCAGAATGAAAACACTCGTGTAGAGAAGCTCTGTCACCAGAGAGTGCTTTGAATGGTTAGAGAAAGGTATGTGCTTCAGTGTTTCTTTGGGTCCTCTGATAAAAATGTTTAGCACTCATGGAAGCAGAGCTTTGGGACTGGAGTACTTTTAAGATGAAAACATCTTTTATGGGAATTTTGTGAACTTTAGACAATTATAGATAAGGTCTTGTCTTTTCATGTGGATATCTAAAATTTCTGAAAATAAAGACTTTCATCATAGTTCTCAACTTTGGCTCCTGTATAAGAATGGTGATTGTGGTATTGCTGTACCTAAGAGGGCTGTTATAAATAATATGGGTTGCTTAAACCCTTTAAATGGAAAATGTGGTGCAAGAAACATAGTTCTTACAATCCATAAATATAAATTGTGTTTTTGTGCTGTCTTGTGGACTTCAAGATGGGCTTTGTCCATACTGCCCACTCTGCTGATAACTGTGTTTGCAGCCTTGCTCAACTCTCCCCTCTGCCCTTCTCTGGAGCTTGCCCAAAACTCAGACCTGCATTCAGGCCTGCATCCAAACAGGAAGAATTCGGGGGATGTAGATACATGGGCTATAGAAGCAGTGCCTAAATGGTCTTTTGCTGTGAGCTGCTCCTGCCTGTGCTGTGAGGCGGCTCTGACGGGAAAGACAGGCAGCTGCAGGGCAGGCAGCCTGGATGTCAGCAGAGCAGCTCAGCCTGGTACAAAAAACCAGAGCAGATATTGCCACCCTGAGTATAGCAATGCCCAGAAACCAAGTGGGTAAGATATCAGTGAATTGATTTGTTATTTAGCTGGATCGTAGGATCAGGGCTCAGTACTTCGTGTATGTAGGAAATGTTTCCTAATTACTTTGGAGTGGAGTTGAGAGTGGATGAAGGTTCACCATGTGGTAAGCATGGAACTTACCTTGAAGATGACGCTGTACAGGAGGAACAAAGTTGGGCAGTTCACTCTTTTTGTCTGTTTGCCAAGCTCAAATGCCAAGATACCTTTTCAAACTATGTTTCTCATGTGTGATACAAGTAGAAAGCAAATTATTGCCTTCTCTCAGCTAAAGCAACTTTGGTTTTCCTCATCTCTTTTTTTCTTCACTGCACTTACTCTTTCATGAGCAGCTTTTAGTCTTAACTGTCTGCCCAGCAATTCCAAGCAGATAGGAGAGGCAGAAGATTTCTCACCTGCCCCTCACCGCCTAACAGTGGTGTTTCCCAGTCACATACGGAAACATGTATTATTCTTAAGCTTTCCTTTCTGACTGTGATTTTTTTATTTTGTGAGGTTAATAAAACCAGTGGAAGACTCGGGGAATCTAAGTGATACACAATGCTTACTATACGGTCTGTGGTCAGCCCTTCATGTGCGCAGCTCCAGGAACTATACGAAATGGTTGATTTTGCTGATTGTTTGTGTCGCTGATTTTATCTTGAAAGGTTCATAATGTAGTTATACAAACGTGCACCTCTTTCTCACCTCCCCAGGTATTGTATAAGATCAGCTCGAAAGAACTGGCGGTATCTATACTGTGTTCAAAGTCTGTTTTAAGATCGTGTTAATATTTTAAAACATGATTGTTTCCTATTCTTTTAACAAGCCCTGTGGAGAGGTGTATACATTCTACTGTATAGACAAATAGCATGTTCTAGCCCTCATTAATCAAAATGACACTTTCTATACTCTAAGTGTTTTCACATTTGCACATGAAGCATGTTCCCAAAACTCTGTGCTGCCTGATTGATCTCTGCATTGTTCAATTTTCAGACCTAGGTGTCTAAAGCTGGCCGAAAACATACAAAAGTTGACTTCTAATGTGATTTCTTTAATCTTCTTTTGTAGAATTAGCATTACAAACCATGTAGAAAATCTTTCCAAGTTTGGTTTTTGCATCAAGCTTGGCACAGGCACGAAGGACCACATCCCATCGTACGCTGAAAAACATACCACTTACTGCCAAAAGATGTGTTAGGAGACACTGCCGCATGGGGAAAGTGTGTATGAGAAATAAGTCTGTTAAAAACTTAGGAAAAGAAAGCAAACCATCCTTCAAGGCACAGCCTTGCCCATCTTACTCTGTTCAAACATTGCCCATTCTAGGGCTCCTCTCCCAAATGAGTGCCATGGAACAGATATTAGCTGGTGCTCACATCCAAGAGAAGGATTTAAATTCAGTAACTTGTCTGCTAGTAAAGAGCACAGACGACTACTCATTTCAAGACTTCCACGTGTGTATATATAAACCAGACAAAGACCGCCTGAGGGAGTCGGAAGCAGTAGAAAGCCTTTTCCAGGCTTAAAGAACTGTGGAGCATATAGAAAACTCCCATTCATCCTTTGTTTTCTATCTACTGTGCTTCTACAGGTTATCCCAAAGGCTGGGGGGCACGGGAGTGTGTGCAGGGCCTGGAGAGGAACTTGAGTTTAGTGCTGCTTTCTAAAATATTTCAGTAGGGTTCTAGAGTGTCTGACCCCTGGAGCCACCTCTCGGTCCCCACAGAAGGGGTGCTGCCATAGTCTTATGCTTTTTTTGCCCACGTGGCATGTGTGAAACATATGGCCAGTTTTAGAGCAACTTGTACTAAGGATTTCTTGACTGAAGACTCTCAAAGAATTTGCAGAATTTCCTCTCCATTTTTTTTTATGGTCTAAGCATGGGTATTTCTCTTGTCTGGCTCAGTTCTTTGCTAAAAGCCTGTCTGAAGACTGTAGTAAAAGAAATAAAAATAATGTAAAAATAAACATTGCCATGAAAGAGTAGGGAGGGAAAATCTTGCCTTTTCCATCCTCAGACGTATAAAGCATAGGTACAACAGCAGAATTTGAGGAAAAATACTTACGTATGCAAGTTCTTCACCTCTATAAGTTTTTATTGTCTTGTCCTGCAAGAGACAGTTATTTTATGTCACCCTTACCGGCTGCTCTCAAGTCCCTGAGAGGGTTTAATCTAGTTTTGGGGTGAGAAGGCCATAGCCAGTGTGAGGAGATGCAGCATCTGACATCGCTTGTCCTGAGCGCTGCCCCAAGCGCTGCGTGTATGAGAGGGAAAATGCAACGTCTGTGTAAACCTATGCTGGTGTTCCTGGGCCGGGGAGATTTAGAGCCAGAGGTTATCAGGATTTGAACACCCTGATTTTCAGGTTGGTATTTACTGCTATTTACGAGTAGCGATGGAAGCACTCGCCTTTTGACTGTTTTGTAACCTGCACGGGTTTGACAGGACTTGCCTTGCCTGTAGCCCTTGTAGAAGACGGTAAGCTTCCTTGGAAGCGTGGGTTTGGTTTTGGCATCCAACAGCGTAACGAGAGCTTCTCCTGCACATATCTGGCCTAGAGAGATCACATACTGCACTCCCCCACCCCGCAACCCCCAAGACTATACACCCTTAGTTTTTACGGCGGTGCCAAGTGCGCAGTACCAAGCCCACGTGCCATCTCTGCCCCGTCCCCAGCTCGGGCTCTCCCTTGCAGGCCGCGAGGTGCCAGCAGGAACCCGCTAGCAGGATTTTTTGCGCTTTCCTGTTGCTTCCCCTTGCGAGAGGCAAGCTGGAAGGCTGGCGGTGGGGCCGAGCAGCCTCCCGCGCCGCGCAGCACCTCGCCCGGAGCTCGCTCCCGCCCGCCCGAAGGGCTGCGGCGGCGCGTGCTGCCTTTCAAGAAAAGTTTGTAGGTGCCCGAGGGCGAGTTTCGCGCGCGAGCGGCGGGGGCTGGCGGGGGGCTGGCGGGGCGGCCCCGCTCCGGGTCCGCGGGGGCCGGGCCGGGGCGGGGGGAAGGGGCGTCGCCATCTGTTGTTAATTCCCCGATCATTGGATTAGTAACCCGCGGTGATGAGATCAGCGGGATCGGCTTTCGCGAGGGGGCACGGCGCTCGCCGCGCTCCCCAGCTGCGCCGGCTCTCGCATGAGGCGGCGGCGGGCGGCCCGGGGGGAAGGCAGCGCGCACAAAGCCCGGCAGCCTCCGCAGGCCGCCTCCCGCCTCACCGCCGCCCCCGAACACCGGGCGGGGCTCCCGGGCGGCCCGGCCCAGCGGAACGGAGCGGAGCCGAGTCGAGCAGGGCAGAGCGGGGCTGCGCCGCCCCGAGCCCCGGAGCCGCCCGCGGCCCCCCCCCCCCCCGCCCCGGGCTCGGCGCCCGCCTCGGTGCTGGGCCGCGGCGCCTCCCGGCTCCCCCGGCCCCCTCCCGCCGCCACCCGGCGGCACTTGCTGGAAGTCGGCGGCGGGGATCGGTCTCTCTCCCGGGGCGAGCACCGCGTGAAGGCGATACTGCCGCAAGTCACGGCGACCGGGGGGTTTGAGTTTGTTTACTCGTGATTGGCGTCTCTTCCTCTGGACTCTCTTTCTGCTGGCATAACGGATCGATAGAGGTGCTTTGATGGGTTTTTAGGGTAAGTTTGCCACGGGTGGGTTCTTCTCTTCGTGGGAATTCTGCGTTGTGTTGCACAGCGTGTAGAGAAGAGGGGTTTTTGGTTTTGTTTTTTTATACAGTGCTGTTTTTC
This sequence comes from Haliaeetus albicilla, assembly GCF_947461875.1. Taxonomy (NCBI): domain Eukaryota; kingdom Metazoa; phylum Chordata; class Aves; order Accipitriformes; family Accipitridae; genus Haliaeetus; species Haliaeetus albicilla. The sequence continues at coordinate 21,898,582 of NC_091491.1, read as the reverse complement.
AAGCTGGTGTTTAAAGAAATACACTTCTGAACCGTTTCCTGTTTTATAATGAAACGTTTTACAGTAGAAATCAGTTTCCTGAGCTATAAAAGAGAATTATTTCTAGATGTTAGATAGAGATTTACATTTCTTATAAACTGAGTTTATTTGACTTTGCACTGGTGAAAGCAAAACCTCTCGCCTGATGATTGTCACAAGCTAATATTTTACAGTGGTTACTTGGTGCTTTTCAGGCAGTAAAAGCCAGACCTCAGTTCAACTGTTCAGACAGATCTGAAATACTAAACTATCTTCGCAGCAAGGGTAAGAGGCAAGCTGAACCCTTTGTCAAGTCAAGCCTCAATTTGTACAAGAGGCTTGGGTTTCAACAAAGAAAGATATTGACTGAATTTGCCCTCACGTTACTTCTAAAAACTCCTAGCCGGGCGGTTGGGTTTGCCTTCGTTGGTGGGTAGCTATTTCTTGCAGAGGGACCAAGGGCTTGGGAGCTGGATGCTGCTCTCGCAGTCCCATTCATCTCTGAAGAGAGGGCTCCGGAGTAAGGGCAGCAAAGGAAGTTGATGTGGCAGCATCCATGCTGGCAGCAAATAATTTTGATTTCTTCGTGTCTAAGGCTTAGAGTGTAGACTGCTACAGCAGGGAAAGCATCCTATATAGAGAGATGGCCAGCTACTACTTCAGTTGCTGGTTTGAGGTTGGCTACAGCCCTTTGGTGCTTAAGTCCCGCCTGATATTTTCACAGGGCTCTGTTTGCCCTCGGTGATAGAAGCAATCCCTGATAAGATATCTCCACATTGCAAAAGAGCGTATCCTCCAGGGAAAAAACAGCCTGAAGAGTTACTCTTGATGCTTGTGGCTGAAACTGGCCTGGCTTGTGCAGCATATCTTAAAGGATCCTACATTTTTAATCTTGTTTCTGTAACTAATGCAGCTCGTCAGAGATGTGAATATCAAATTGCTGTTTGATTATTTGGTGCTGCTGACAGAGTAATGCCAGATACAGTATGTTCTCTTAACAGCAAGCGAAAGTTCTATAACTGGTCTTGGTAACAAAAGTCTGGTTTTCTTGGTAGCTGATATGCCTCAGTGTCTTGCTGCAGACTCTGGATGTCCTTGGATGACTATCCTGTGCCTCAGTGTCCCTGCCAGCGCTGAAGGGAGGCCCGGTACTTCCCTTCGTCACAAGGATGGTAAAACTTTACAGCTCTGTGCCTTGCTGAGGCCCTCGTGTGGGTGTTGCTCTGGAAGTACTTACTGGCACCGTTAGGCTTGGAGAGCCCTGTGTTTGCGCTGATACCATCCTGCCAACGTGCTCTCCGGACTTCTGTTTGTCTTTGCAAATGTTACTTCAGCCAGCTTTGAAACACCAGGCTACCTGTTCAACAGGCTTTGGGGCTTGGGAGTAATAAAGCAGTGCCACCTTTTTGCAAGGAGCTTTTCAGAGTTGTGAGATTTTGGGTTTTTTTCATGGAAGCATAAAAACCCCCTAGTGAAATAATCAAATATCTTGCTTCTTGAAAGAACCAGAACTTCTGATCTTTGGTTTGACCAATTTAGTCATTTTTACAACTCGCGTTTGTGCAGCATAGGAATTTCTGAACGATGGGCCATCTCTCCTGTGACTTAACAAGCAGCAGCTCATTAACTTGTCAGGCTTCATTGTTGCTGTGTAAACTTCTGTAATGGCTTTTCCATGTACCAAGAAAAATCGAGCAAGCTATTTTTGTCTCATTTTCCTTCACAGTCACTGTTTGCCCCTCTTCTGTGCATAGGTCACCGTCCCCTTTTTGTGGGAAGGAAAATAATTTTCACAGTGGAACTCAATGCCGTGTTGCAGGACTCGATGTGATGGTTACTTTGAGTTGACTTTTTTAATTAGGACAGCTGGAGACTTTTCCTTTGAGGATTTGTTTTGCCTACACATTTCGGGCATAGTGACAGCGATCGAGAAGGAAAGCAGAGCATGGTTTTCCGAGATGTTAATTGTTAAAAATACTTGGTTGAAGTTATTAGCAACATCATGTTAGATACTCAGCTGTCCCATCCCCATAATTCTTGGCCAAGAAGAGGAGGGTAGAAAGAGGGATGCCTTTACCAGATTCAAGTTCTGTAAGCCATGCTGCACTTTGGCTGTCCTCTGTCTTTAGCCTGCTTGACTGCTCACTACTGCTGCACTGACATCCTTTACTCAATTGTTTTTGTGCTGGGCAACATCACTTCAGTGCAAATTTGAGGCTGTCAGAGTGCTTCCAGGCATGGTAAGTCCCAGCTTGAATAATAGTAACACAGAGTGGTCTTGATACTCATTTCCATTTCCTCCCTTAGTTAGTGAGGACAAATGCACTCCTCTTCTTAATACAATACCTGTGTAAAGGAAATCTAGACATATTTTCTTTTTAGCAGGTTTCCCAGGATAGAGGTTTGATGTAAGTGTTGCTGGACTTCATAAATCCTGGCCTAAGGCCAAGGCAAGACTGATGGTAGAGGAGTGGAGGCTGGTATCACGGGGTGCCTACTTTCCTGACACCATCCAGGAAGCAAACCTGGGCTTGTGGCTTGAGTGGTGAAGAGCTCCATGCTGGCAAAACTGTTTAGATGGATGCACCTAACTTAGTGTGGTCTCGCTGAGCAAGGTTAATACAGTATGCAGCTTGGGGCTAGTGGAGATGTAGGCCGTCCATGTTGTCCTGGGGACTTAAAGTATTTAGTAAGCCAGTATAGATCCATTTTCTGTGATGAAGGCAATGCTTAAGGCTGCCCATTGAACAGTTAACCAGATTTTAAAGTCAAAACTCAATGTAGGGTTGCTATATGTAGCTAAATATTTGCTAATAATTCTGGAAGTTAGTGTTGTTGGACTTACTTTTTGAAAATAAACATGTGCTGTGGATTGAAACTTGTCAGACCAGATAGCTACCTCGCCCACATGTATTTTTCACGGGATTGTGTACATGCTAGTGAATCTGCCTCATTCCCTGCAGCACACACATCCTTCAGGGATGGCTGTAAGCAGTCTTTGTAACGTGCAATTCAGACAGTTGGAAACTCTGCTAGCTGATGTATGGTTGTGCTGTAGGACAAGATGTTAATGCATCATGCACTTCTGGAAGAGTAGTTTGTCTTTAGACTTCTTCAACTTTGCTCAACTTATGCTCAGGTCATTTGCAGGGGTTGGTTGGTTGGGGCATTTTGCTTATTTGCTTTTTGCTTTGAAAAGGTCCATGTGGATCACTAACATGGTTGGTAGACCACATCCTACAAGTATACTAGAAAGTGCCACTGCAAAAGGGCTGAATCCAGAGTTTACTGATAACAAAAAAGTGTTGTCCTTTGAGAAAGTTATTTTGTTACACTGTCCAAGCTAGTGTTGCTTGAAGACATCTGTGTACTTGACCTGTGCCCTCTCCAGGGTAAAAGTATGGGTGGGTGCAATCTGAATCCCGCTTTAAGGTGATGTCCAGTATGATGTCAGGAAGTGCCTTTGCTTTGCCTCAGCTGCTTGTGCTGCTTTACAGCTCGCAGTCCTTTAGATTGTATGGTGATAGAATTTTTTTTTTTTTTGTGTGTGTGTATGTGTGTTTAGAAAGCTGACAGAAGCTGACCTATCAAGGAAAGATCCTTGCCCTGAAGAGATTTCATTTTAAAGCAAAGCTTAAAGAAAACAGAGAGCCCCAGTAGCCTTGGTGGCAGCATGGAAAAATGCATCAAAGAGGAGAGCCAGAAAATGTGGCTAATGTTTTGGGAGCAGTGCTGTGTAAGAGAGAGCAGTGCTTGCGGGGTGCCACAACTTTGAGCTAAGAACTGCAGTTGCAATTTGACTGGCAATATTTGATTAAAACCCGATGGCTATGTTTTGGCTACCTCTGCTCTATTAAAGATTAGGCCTGTCCATCAGGAGTGCTGGGTAGTGCTCATTACTTTCCTTCCTTTGGCTCCTTTTCCACCAGAAATGGAGTAGTGACAGGTACTAGCCTATTTAAATTTTTGTGTGTGTATATTTATATTTTTTGGGGGGTGTCTTTTTTTAAATGTCTGTCGTCTTTGCCTCAGAGGCCAATGCAGTGCAGCTGGTAACTTGTGTAGCAGTTGAAATGCAGAAATTTAACACAATTTGCTATGTTTTGGCAACTGCAAAGAAACACTTGAGGGAGTGTTTGTATCTATTTTCTTCCTTAGTAAGAGGTGAGGTGCCTAGGCTAAACATGGGTGCTCAGCTGTGACCTAAATCTGTTCATACTGAAGTCACTTGAACTCAGACCAATGCTGAGCAGTATTTTGTATAGTTTTTTTGCTTTTCTGCTTATTTTGTGTATCTTTGGGTTGAACATCGTGGTGTAATCCTGCTCATGACTGGTGTCAGATGACAAGTTTTATTGTGTTCCACTGCAGAGCATGAGTGACTTAGCAACTTTATCTTTAAGGATTTGTCAGAGGCTGAAGTGACAAGTAAGCTTTGTTGTGCAGCACGAAGCGCAGCAGTGTATGAAATCCATCTTTGAGCTGATTGCAAACTAATCTTTCACAGCCATACAGCAGACTCTTTAGTTGGGTTTGCTTTCTTGATTTAAATATGTGGATCTCCAGAAGCTCATGCTAATACTGCCTTTCTCATTTTACCCTATTGCCAAAGTCTGGTGTGCACTTGTCTTCTGTTAGACTGGATTGTCCCTTTCTATGTTAACGTTTCCCAAAGAAGGTCTTGCAACGGGATTTTGAGAGAGGGAAAAGATTGCCCATGTTTACCCTGTCTGTCAGAAGAATGAGGATTTCCTTCCTGCAAAAAGAGGTTGGTGGCCTGGGACCTAACCAGGGTCCAAACTGCAGTAGCTCTGTCTCCCAAAACCTTCCCTTGGTGGGGTAGCTCTTGAGCTTCCTGCGGGTGGGCTAGACAGCCTGGAACTCCTTCCTGTCTCTCCAGGCTGCGGTAAGGACTGCTGACTTGCACTTTGCTATTGTATTTCTTCAGTAGTTTTTCTGCTTGGTACCTGAATATAGCAAAGCTCTATGTGAGGGGGGGAAAGCAAGGCTGGGGAAAGCAAGGCTGGTACCTAGAGGCCATTCAAGCTCCTTCTACACCTAGCAGCAGCAGCTACCTTGTGTGACTTCCAGTTTTTCTTGTGATTAGACTGCTACGTTCAGTAGTCTAAGCAATGCTGTTCCCATTTGTTGGTTTTTTTTTAAATTTAGTAGCCTTTGTTAAAAATGGTGTTTCTTGAATATTTAAAAATCAGCATGTTCAGAATTGCCCTTTCAAGGGACCGTTAATCATGCGAGAGCACTTGCATAGCTTTAGGCGTGGAAAAAGGTGGGATTTTTCAAAACTGCTGAAAGGTTTAGGTGCTCAATTGTAATTTACTTTTAACTGCTTCTCCTCCATCTCTTCTTCAACGAATGTAAAAACAAATTGTCTCCAGTGGAAAGATACATTTTTTTCATTGGATATTGGAGGTCATCATTTTAAAAGAAAGCCTTGTTGCACAAAGTGTTTATGTCAGTGGTACGTTTCATACTGAGAATGTGCTGTCCACAGAAATCCCTAAGTGGTGATTGTAGGCATAGTCATGATCTATATGTTCGCTTTTTTGTTTTTCTTTAAGAATATTCTGAAAAATAGTTCTATTAGGGAAGGATGAAGATGACTTTGAAAAAGTTGGCTGTTGTTGTCTTTGAACACTGAACTAATTCCCTAAAATGCTGAGCTTACTTCCTAATTAGAGAAACTATTTTATGACAGAAGCCACACAAAATTAAATAATAAATGCACAATGTTTTCAACAAGGACTGTATTACTTCACAGCTGAGAAAATACTGTGACAGTCAAACCTATGTATAGCCAAGGAAATAGTTAGATTAATTGTTGGGTAATGGGAATTTTGAATTTGGAGCTTTAACTATTTTTTAAGTTACTAGCTAAATGATAAAAGGTTTCTTTTTTTGAGAATTACTTTAAGGGTAGCTTGGACATACAGAATAATGTGGGGGCCAGTACTGATACTTTTGAAACTTTGTTTTCCAAGTTAAATATTTTAGACTCCATTTCCAGAATAAGGTCTACCATGTTCTTGTCATGTGCTTTTGGCAGCAGAATCATTATAGTGTTTTGAAGTGAATGGTCGTTTTAAAATTAAGTTAAAAAATTAATTTGTTCATACTACTATACCTTGCTCAGTGATGTCTTTATGTATAATTTTGTAGTGTATCCTGTAATTGGCTTCATCTATGTGAATTATTGGCTCAAGTTAAAAATGATCCCAAAATTCAGTGTAGCTAATCTGGGGATTTAAGAGTTAAAATTGAAACCTGGTCTTTATGGCGTTGTTTGTGTTGTATTATTTACTTTTCTGGCTGAGACACTTAGTTGAGGTTAATAAAGCCCATTAGAATTAAAATTTAACTACTCCATTTGTTCAGTTATCTTAAAAGTTTATCCTTATTTAACCTGTAAAAAGATGTACTTGTAGATATTTTTTCAGATTTGTGTAACATATTTGCATGGGGAATTGAGTATCTGTTGCCTATGGTTTATCACTAGTCTACTTGGACCTAAACTGAGGATCTCAGTGTGTGATACTAGCAGATGCTGAACTTTTTGAAGGCCCTGGGAATATTTTGGAGCTCCAGCTAGTTCACTTGGGCAGGGCCGTTATTTTAGCCTTTGCATAGGAAAGAAGCAGCAGCAGTACACCCTTCGGGCATGTGTTAAACGTGAGACGCTTGATAAATTAAATTCTGAGCTTTGACGGTTTCATCCCATGCTTTAGTGAAGTCCCTGTCTGTGGAGCACAGCAGCTGGGTGGTTATTTTGGGGGTGTGACTCTGCAAGGAAGTTTAGGTGCATTATGTCATCTTGCTTTCATAAATTATGATGCAGCGTAAAGAAGTCAAATTACTATTTTCCCCGTTGTTGTTGAAAACTGTTGTCAAGCATGTCAGAGATGACAGAAGTTCATTGAATGGAAGATGACACATCAAAGTGTATAACAGACTGCAAACATTGCCATCCTGACTTTATTTTGACTGTGTTGCTGCATGCCAGTATTACACCTGGTTTGTGCCAGCAATTGACTGTGTCCCTGCATTTCAGTGTTGTCAGTCTCTGATGCTGTTAATGTCTGGGTAATACTGTGATATTCTCACTTCTAATTCAGAGTGTACTGATCATTCACTAAATATTTATATAGTCCTTTGGTTTTGATGTTGCAAGATAAAAAAGCTGTGTTTTCTATCATCTTTTGTATTCAAAGGCAAATAAGGCGTTGAGGCTGCTGATTATTTAAAATGATTAAAACATAAAATAAAGAAGTGCCTTTGTACTTTGGTCCGTGCTGACGTAACTGTTTCCAGTAGTCTAGAAAATCTTACATGTAGTTCATTGATGGCTTGTTTAGACTAAGATGCAGTGTTCTAAGTGCAATGATCATCTACCAAAGACGTAAGAATGCCCTCAGGAAGGATTTGTTACAACATGTATCGTATCTTATCCTTTGAGGTTTAAATATAACAAGATACATTAAACAAGCATGAGCATGAGACCTGGAATATGTACTGGTTGTTCTTAAGTTTCTCAACGTTCATATTGATGGTATTTGGAGCAAAATGTGTGTGTAGAGAGAAGGAAGAGAGGCTCGCCTATGCAATAACTCTCTCGGTAGCCGTGTACTGAAGCACGGACATAGCAGGAGGAGGGAAGGAGAGGAACTTTCAACAGCAGAAGTTCTTGGAGGTGCACCTGGGGAAAAGGTGATTAATTTGCCAAAGGGACTAAGCCTAAGTATTTGTCAGGATTTAAAAATGAAATGGGGAGTGAAAATAGACTTCATAGGCAGGGTGGACAAATGAAACTGTCAGAGTTGCTGCAGGATACTTCTGTGATGCTCAGACTTGGGTAAGGAGTCAGCGCTGGCGTGGTAACATACCTTCCTTCACCTCGGTAAGCTGCAGTGGGATTGGAGAAAGTGCATGAGGCTGCTGCCTTGAATTTGTGTCTAGGGATACAGTGCTCTTTCCTTTTACTTTTTTTTTTTTCGGTGAGGCACTTACATTGATAATTGGCTTGCATTTCCTACTCCTAGACCATGTAACAAGAATCAACAGTTTATTTTTACTCATATACACCTCTTTCTAGCAGTGTTGAATCATAGTGCAAGAGAAGAAAAAATGTGTACGTGCCAGGCCATCACAGTTTGACTGCTGGAAGAAGACACCAAAGGGAAGTTCAAGCTGAAATGTATCAACACTCCAGGGATGTGAGAGTGACTGATGAGCTAGCTTTTACTGCTGTATTCCATCCACATCCTGCTAATAGAGGATGTTGGAGCAGGAAATCTTAATGAATACAGAAGCCAACCCTCTCCCTCTAGTCCCTTTATTTTAGATTTTATATTTTCCCTGTGGTAAAATAGTTTGGAACTTGGGGGAGCTATGCCCAAGGTTGGGCAGAAATATGACTTAGTAGTGAACGCTGCCTGGTGTGCAATTATTCAGGAGATGAGAGGAGACTATTTCTGTTTCCCTGTAGCGAGAGGTTGCTGAGATAGATGGGTTGATTGTTGGTGTAACGCAATTCCAGTGTGTGGAGGCCTGGCATCTTGTTTGCTTCTGCATATGGATAAAGGTAGTGAATTAATGCAGAATTGGTTTTGGTTTTATTTTGGGTGTTGGAAAGAGTGGGAAAACCACTGCCTAAATCTGACATCTACATTTAGATGTCTGAATTAGCAGTGCAGGAAACATAGTAGTGAGTGTAGCAAGCAGTTCAGTTTCTCTGGAGCACTGCTGGCAGTACAGACAACTTGGGCATTTAACTCATGCAGGCATCTAAACTGTGCAAAGCAGGCATCTCTTCACACCCATTGGGAAAAATGTGCGTGGGATGCTTCCTCTGGATATCTTTACACCAAGGCATAACTGGCATTTTAATATAACTTTTATCACAGAGTTCCCACTGAAGTGGTCTTCGCAAGGGATTTTCTGCTTGTACTTTTTTTTTTTCTGAATATTTGCATATAGTGGGTTTTGCTTCACAGCTGTTCTGCATTTTGTTTCCTAAGTGGTAAGAAATGTGGTATGCTGAAATCAAAGCTGAGCCTGATAGTCTATTTTATAAATATAATTGTAAGGGAAAATTCAAGCAGTTACTGTATTACAGCAAAGATGTGTGGGTTGATGGTCTTGGTAGAATTCAGTTCTTGCATTTAGGTCTCTCGTGCAAAATTTTTATTACATGTAATAATTAGCTTTTGAAATAAAGGGGATTATCTTTCATTTTAATCAGTCTGCCTTAATAGTAGGGAAGAAAAATCATCAGTTTGTAAGAGTTCCAACTCTGTTCTCAGTGTTTTCTAGAATGACATTTTAATTGAATTTTGTATTTATGGGACTGATACTTAAAACTTGTCATTCTCATGGGTTCTTACCACACTGTGTATTAATGAGTTGTATTTTTAAAGAGTGTAAGTTTCTGTCCTGCTCGTCTTACCAAACAAAAAAATCAGTAAACAATTTTTTGTGAAGAGAATTATTACTTCTCTTGGTTGTTTTTAATGCGTAACTCTAATATTCAGCTACACTTCTCTTGTTAACATGAAGCATTATATAGTTGCTTCACATCCAGTATGTGAATAGCTTGTACATAAATAACAAAAGTGGTTTAAATTTCATGCCTGTACTTAGCAAAACTAATGGATAGTGATCAGCGTAATGGCTGATGATAGATTGTACTGTGCCAGCAGGGGAATTTTTGCCCAGAAAAAGTAATGCAAGATCAGGAATGGCTAGAGACTGGTTGGTGAATGTGTTCTTCCCCAGATGCTTTCTTAATTCTTTAATTAATGTGATTAAGCAGCTTAGCTTAAATAAGCAGAATTTGTGACTTGGAAGTTCTCCCATGTAGTGTTTTCCCATTGCCTTAGGAATTAATTCCTTTAATATTTTGTCTGTGTAAAGCAGGCAGTATTGGTTGCTCCTGTGTCTTGCACTGACATGAGATGGTGTATACTTAGTATGAGAGGCACACGTGGGGTGGTTTTTTTCCTCTCTGCAATTGGATCTAGGCAGAAGTCATAAATCACAGTGATTTCTGCACAGTGCAATTGAATGGAGACTGACTACCTTATTTTTTATTAGTATTGAAAGTTCCCCCCTGCTTAGATCACTATGAATCCTTTGTCAACAGAGAAGAGCGTGCCCTCTTTTCCCTTTGCCTTTTACTCTGCTTTGGAGCTGTGTTTTGTAGCGTAAGGTTAGCTCTGAATGCCATCCTCTGATAACTGAGCTAGGTAGCTGGTGTATCTATGGTAGAGCCTGGGCAAAGCAGTGACTGATAATATTTTATACATGGGATTCTTTGTTCAAGAATGCTGTGTGCTGTGTTCCAGTTACAGCGCTTTAAGGTGTGTTTTGTCATTGCTCTTGGGTGTCTGTGTTGGCTGCAGCTGTGGCATGGTTCAAATATTTTTTTGTCCTAGACTCGGCAGTCAAGTAGCTGCTCTTGTGTTCTGACCACCATTTTAAGGCAGCAGTTCCCAAGCAAGGGAATTGCTCTCAGGGACCACTTTGGAATATAATTAAATTTCCTAATTGTGCTACCAATGTCCTTACCAGGTAACCAGGTGCATCCTCTTTCCTACCCAAAGGCTCTATCTTCACAGTGTGTGCCATTAGATAGTGAATAGGGATAGCGATATTAGGTAGGGAAGTTAGATGGTAGTACAGGGTTCCTGTCCATCTCTCTCTGCTTTCCTTGAGGATGTCGTCTTCCTTTCCATTAAGGATAGTATCCTATATTTTTCAGAGCACAGAAAAGTGGCCTCAGATGGTACCAATTTCTGTGTATCCTACAGACCCTGATGGCACTAGGAACCCCCCCCCCCATTAGTAACTACTGCAGTGCAAAAAGGTTTGACTTCTGGGGAGCAGGGTAGCCTGGAGCTCTGTGTGACTCATCTTGTGTCTTCAGCTGCTGGCCCAAAGAATTGTTGATTTCTGAATTGCAGGTCTTTCAGTCTGGTTCTGGCTTGTCCTCCAAGCAGGAATATGGCCTCAGTTCCACTGGTACATGGCCACAGGTTATTTTGAACAGTTTTCTGAATAAATACAAGCATTTCTGCAGTATTAGAAGTTACAGTGTGTCACATAGGTTGTCATTAAATCCATGCAGTAGCTTCAGAAATTGGGATCTGTGTTTATAAGTGTTTTTTTTTTCTTCCTCACAAGAATTTCAGAGGACTCTGACACTACTTCTACTGCTTCTCCTCCCCTTGATTATACTGTATTAATCAAAAGCGATGACATGTATTGATAATTACTGGTAAATCTAGATTGGGATTGAGTCAGGTCTCTGCTGCCTAGTGAAAGGTAGTAGCTGAGTGTGCTTCCATGATCTTTCTCTTTCTAGCAGTGCTAGCTGGGCTGCACTAGCATTAAGAGCCTGCGCTGTGGAGTTGGAGGTAAATGTCTTAAAAGGATACTAAAAAATGGGAAAAATATTAGAGTGGTTTTGGTGGTCTTTGTATGTCTATCAGTTTCTTTCCTTTTTCTGTGTTGATTAGGAGGGGAACATTAAATGAGTTAGTGTGTTGGTTCTGGAAATGTATGAGATTAATTCCTTCCTCTTCTTTCTCTTCTAATTTTAGACAAGATTCACTTTTATGTCCATTGCAAAAATAGGCATTTACTGGCCTTAATTTTATCCCAGTGATGAGCTTATCTGCATCATAGAATCTATAATTTAGTCAGGCAAATCCCACCTGTGGGGTCTGGTTAATATTAGCAGCTGACTTTTATAATTTGGAAATGAGTGGTCTTTTAAGAATTGAAGTGGGCCAGTGCCTGTGGAGAAAATAGGAGCAGCATCCTCTGGTGATTAGTTGTGATGATGAGGCCTCTGGAATGAGGTCAAGAAGACTCACATGGAAAAGAGCTCTGAAGGTGGGGGAGAGTCAAAGTCTTAATTCTTAAGAAGGGAAAACCCAATAGGGACACACAGGTAAGGTCTTCCTTCTGTTACGCAATGAGATGAATTTGGTGTAGAGTCTTGTGTCTCAATGAATAATGAAAGCTAGTTAGCTTTTACAAACCAGTCTTGCCTAATTGTAATTATTTTGCGGATGTTTCAGCTTTTTGTGAATAGATGAGTCCTAATATGAGAGCAGATTTAAGTCTGTCAGGAAGGCTGCATGAATAAGCAAGCCACATGTGGCTTCCCAGTATTAAAGAAGCTGACAGTGTGATACAGGGAAGGGAGGAGGGGAAGGGGTAGAAAGGAGAGGAGACTGGAAAGACTGGCATTGTAACAGAAAGCCCTTTGCCATAAATCTATGAAGATGATGATATGCAGGGGAATTTAAAATATCTGTTTTCATTCCTTCCCTCACTGTGGAGGAAGATCTCTGTTCATGAGAGAGACTTTTCAGGTAGTTAGAAGCGTTAATAAACTTTTGGATTTTAATACTCCATTTAACTTCCATACTGCATAAATTACTTTCTTCAAACTTGGCTCTATTTTTGATCTGTCTTTACTGTAAATTGTAACAAAGTTAATGATGAATATAAAAATGCACAACTGCTCTTGATCCCATGATTCTAGTAGCGATTTCCGTGTCTACACAATGCTTTTGGGAAAAGCGTATGTCAGTTTGTCTTTTGAAAGAATGGTTTGAACTTAAAACCCCTCAGACTTCCAGTACCTTCAGATACTCTTTTTTTCTTAACCTGTTGGCCAAACGGCTTCCTTTCCTCTATTGAAACAATTGGTAGTGTTTATGCAGTATCTGACGTGGTTTTACACTCCAGTGGTGTGGTTTGTATGTGACTTCCAAGATCTTTTGCAACAGTAAACCATAGTTTGCTTGATAAATGCAAATTTCCATTTATGCTCATGTGAATACGTTGGTTAAATATCAAGTGATTCTGGAAGGATGTTTGTATCAACGCAAGTCTATCCTGCCTGTGCTGTTCTTGAGGATGTGGTAAACAGAAACAAGTCTAGCTCTGATAAAGTTGAAAAAAGAATCATTTTCCCAGTATTTGTTTGGGAATGCAGGCCATATTGAGTGTGTTATGGTTTTATAACTCAATTGGAGAATGACTTTTTTTTTTTTTCCCCCCTGGAGGTAGTCCCTTACTTTTAAAGATATTTCTAAATGTAAATTTTATTCTTTATTATGCTGGAAGTCAAGGTGGTCTGTATATCCCAATGCAATCTAGGGTTTCACTTGTTTTTCCAAAATTAAAAACTCTGAACAATTTTTTTTTTTAAATATGTATTACACCTATTGATGGAGCTCAGCTTGTATTTACTGATGTGCTTTCTCTTTGTGTATAGTGCTGTTGATTAAAATTTAGACTGAGTGTAGTTTTGTCCAGGGCAAAGCAGGGGCCTGCCTTGAGTTATTGGAGCATTGGTGTCTGGCAAATTTAGATGATGTCTTGAAGACTGTTTGCAATAATATAAAATATGGAGGTTTTGTGCAAAGATTAATTGGAACGCACTCATTTTTATACAGCTTTCACAAGACTTCCAGCATGTGATGCTATTTATTTTATTTCAGTGACAGGTCACCTAGAGATTGAGTAGTAATATCTTTTTATTCCCATCAAAACTTGCATCCTGGTACAATTTTCTTCCAAATAATTTTCAATCTTTTTTTTTTTCCCCCCAGTGCATTAAAGAATGAAATATATTTAGTAGTTAATTATTACAAATAAAATGCTACTTGGAAGAAAATTCTCTGTGAAGACTGCTTAGCAGTGGGAACTAAAGTGTGAAGTTATTTTGAGAAATACAGACCTTGTGTTTGAGCTTATAGGTGATAGTATGTGTTGAGACTCCTGTAGGTAGGCAGAACGCTGATTTATTTTTATCCATACCTCTATTAGGAAGTCTAGTGTGGGTTTTTTTAAGTACTTTCCTGTGGTCAAAAATACCTGGAATTGTTGGCACTTGTAACATGAAATTCTTCTAGGATATACGTTGTTAGGTCAGCAGTAAAGAGATGTAAATGCTACTCAAGGTAGCAACTTCTTTTACCATGGCTTTTCCTAGTTGGAGGCCCTCTCTGATTTTAACACTGGAAACAGTCTGGGATACTTCTCTGTAAAACAGTGTTTGAAAAGGTGGCCTTTCAGGTTAACCTGGCTCTAGGACAGTGAAAGATCCAGCAGGAAAATAACATTCCATGTAGGCTTCACCACTGCAAGACCCATCCTGGGTTCTCATCAAGGCATCCCTTGTATCTTCAGGAGTCACAGACTCTTGACATGGGGACATAACTGGTTGTAAATCTTAAAGTCCTGTGGCCTTTCCCAGCCTCTCCTGCATTACCAAGTACCCTATTTCCTAAACGAATAGCAAACACAAATGAAAATACTACTCTGTAAAATGGGAAAGCTTTTATGTGGATAAGGAAAATCAATTTTGTTGCTTAGAGCTCAGGCAGTTTGTTTCTATAATACTACTATCTCCATCATCCCCATTTGTCTGGGCAATTGTTCTCTACTGACAGATGGGCTTTAGCAGAGGCATGTGTTTAAGACATGAAATTCAATGCTGTTGCTTAAAAAATGTGTTGAGTTTTTTTGAGAAAACATTTATTTATTTACTTAACTGGAAGCTGGTTTGTCTTTTTGTTAGCATTCAGAAGCTGCATGTAACTTTGTCACCTCACTTGAGAATCTGCACAATCTGAATTTGTGATGATGCTTCCTTAACATATGTGAAGTATGTTTATTTAATTTCTGTTCTTTAAAAGAAGCCACTTTAGAAACTGCCAAGACTGATGAAGCATTGCTTCCTGGACTTGTATCTTGTCTGAAATCTTGATGTGAAATCTTTAGGACACTTTGCCTGCAGTTGCAGCTTTGAAGTGAGCTCGTTCTCTTCTGGGTTCCTTGGCAAGATGTGAACTCGCAGCCCAGCCTGGTGTTCCATGTGGTAGCTTCCAAGATGTCTGTCCTCCCCCCAGCTGCCTCTCCTGTAGGAACATAGTTATCTTTGAGCCCGCTGCTATTCTGTCAGATTTGGCTGATGGTGGCTATTAACTGAAATAGTTAAGGGGGAAGGGTTAGGAGGGATGCAGATGGTGTGATTGTGTAAGCCTGTTTTCCTATTAAACAAAAGAATATGCTTTTTTGTTCAGGATCAGACTTGTTCTCATGTATTCATCTCCTACATGTTTGTGCAAGTACAATGGCTGGGTTGCCTCTAGCCCTGCCCTCCCCCTCTCCCAGTGCAATCCTGAGTGGAGGGAATGGGCCTGAGCCCCACATGTGTTTGTGGCTTCCCTAAAACAGATCACCCAACAGTTTGTCCGAGAGACCCTTTTTGGGCATCTCTTCTGCATCAGTCTGTTCAACTCACTGTAGGGGCAAGAATATCTCCAACTCTTGTCTGTTGTGTTCGGCCAGAGGTACAGTATGTTTTTGTCACTGGAGTTTGGCAGCACTGTTGGAAGTATTCCAAGTTGGATCAGGAACTGCCCCTAAAGGGGTGCTTCAGCTGGAGCATCTGATGGGTTTGCTTCTGGCTCACCAACAGTGAGAGCATCTGACAGGTATTGTCTGTATGCTGCCGCTTCAATTCAAATGAGAATTAAACAAAGTAAGGCTTAGAAGCAAAAGAAGATGACAAAAGTATCCTGGCCATTCCAGGAGTGTTGCAAACTTTAAACCATTAGTGAATGTCTTTTTATAAATGGTACAGAGGCTGAGCACTAAAATCATCCACTGCAAAATGTATAGACAGGCACTGTGAGAGTGGAGCCATCTCTTGTAGAGCCTGGTAAGTCTACAACAGCCTTGTGATGCTGTAGATGCCTACAGAGCTGCTGTTAGTGGGTGTTCCTCCTTATCGCCATCGTCATCATGATACTGCCCCTAGAAATACAGTTGTAGACATAGGCCCCATCATGATTTACAGATACTCACCAGGCTTGGAAAACATTGACACACGTGATATACTAGGACTGAAGCTTGAACTAAGGGGCCAAATTTTCACTAGAGCACGTTACTAGTTTCTGCAGTTGCAATAAGGTTCTTGCAGTGAACAATTGTGTCAAGCTGGAGGGCTGTTGTCTGTCTGGTTGTCACTCTCTGCCATCTTTGGAACTTCCCTCAGTCCTCTAAGGAATCGTCTCTGGCACATCCCCTGGGATTCGCTGTGGGCTAGACTGAGAAATGGTGCTTTCCAGGAGTCTTTTTCTCATCTATGGCTTTCTAATTTCTCTTTCATTTTAAAGGCCAACTGGCTCCACTGTACATTACAGCGAAAGGAATTGCAGCAAAAGGAAGGTAGTGGGAAGGTATTCAGTCACGTCCAAGGTCATCATTTAATGAATGTTCTGTTTTTGAAATTGAAGCTGTAGCAGTATTGATCCTCTACAAAGCTGTAGAGGTAAAATCTAAAAGAAATTTTCTAAAAAAAGTGTAAGGCTAGTGAAAAGTAGTAATGATTGGAGAGAAATTGGCAACATTAAAACGTAATTATTCCTTGAGCTTTAAATCTCACGTGGTCTGGCACCTGTTGGTAGTACTTACTTGGTGAAGCAAGGCTGAGTAGAAATGTAAAATGGCAAATGATCCTTTAAAATGCAAAGTGCAGCTGAAAACATAATTCTCAATTTAGTGTTAAGCCTTTTTCATGTGTTAATTTTCTCTTTTAATGTAACCCTGACACTTGAATATTCAAAATGGCTACATCAGCTATTCAGGAAAGACAGGAGGGTATTCACTGTAACAGAAGGGTGGCTGATGGATGAAAGATGCATGATTTTGTGCCAGAAGGGTGAGGAAGATGTAAGCAGAAGCTCATGACTGTACTGAATTTAGACATGAAGTTCAGCTGTGCCCCTTAGGGACGTTTGAAGTGACTGTGGAAGTTTGCTCCATGGTTTGGGCTGCTGCCTAAATAGATGGTTCTACCTTTCAGCTTTTTTTTTTTTCCCCCCTCTCTCTTTTCTTACACCAGAGCAAGTGTTTACATGACTGTGTGATGTGCCAGATCAGAGGGCTCATCCACCTGAAAATAACCTGGCAAAATAAAATACTAGATTTTGCCCACTGCAGTTTTCTGAGGCAGACCCATCTCAAGGCCATTTGAATGCAGGTGGCTGCAGGACAAAAGGGAAGAATGAATAAGAAGGGGTGGTAGAAGGGATGTACAGCTTAAACATCTGTAAGCTTATGGTAATTGTGGAATCACATGGGTATACTAGTTAAATACCCTGAAAAGAAAGTAAATGTTCCTTTCAGTAACTTTTTAGAACTGCAATGTTGCTGTTTTAAAAAGTACTTGCATGGTAAAAAAAGTAATTTTTACTGTATTATGTTACTATATTTGTTCAAATTACATTGCTGTATTCTGAGAAGTCATTATGCAAAAAACCTGTTTACAGAATTGAAGTGGCTTTTTGTCATCTTTCATGTTTCTTCAGAATATAAATATTTGCATCTAAAACCAATTTTCAGTACCAGAGAAGGAAATTCCAGAAACGTATGCAGAGAGATGGACAGCATAAAACCAACCCAAAACCTCAAATCAGCTCAGTTCCAAAATACAGTAGATGGAAGTATTGAAAAATATACATTCCACTGTATTCATAGCTACTCAAGATTCTTTTTGAATTCTTCATCATATGACTAAACTGCTTATAGCTCTGGTGGTAGAGATGGTGTGGTATTTCAGATTATTCTAATTCCAAGCAGCTAAATGCAGTCTATTTTAATAACAATATTATATTGAATTTTGAAACAATTACATTTTGTAACATTACAAAACAAGTTACGCTTTACGGAGGAATGTCCTTGGGATTTTCAGGATTTGCATTCCTTTCAGAAATTGAAGCAGTCATGACTTACTGCTGCATTGTTCATCCCGCATGTTAAATGTCATTTGCTAAGTGTACATGCAGCATTTTGGCTGGTTGCATTGTTACTGTGTATTCCCAGCCTGACAAAGGAAGTCAACATTGTTCAAAATGGGCAATAAATCAACGATGTTGGATACTAGGATCTGTAGCTGAATCCAAGCTGGCTGATCTTTTTAGGGTGCCAAAAATGTGCTTAGTTCATTGTCACCCTCAAAACAGTGTTGTCATGGTTATGTAGCTGTTTGCACAGTGGGAGCATAGTTGATAGACACTGGGCCTCATGCCTTTGTGTTGTCTGGGTGGAGGTAAAGGTCCTTGTTCTTGAACTTATAAACCCTTCTTTATCAACTTGCCCAGCGCAGCAGAGCTGGTGTTTTTCTTCTTCCTATTCCTCCTGTAGAGAAGTTAGGACCAGGGTTAGATTAAGAGTCCTCGAAGACTTAGGGTATTGGTTCTGTTCAGGCATCTGGGGAATGAACAATTTTGGTGCCCATGGAGAAGAGGCCTTGGTTCAGAGACTCCTGTTGCAACTCTCTTAGCGTTCAGGAGTCCTTGCTTGCTGGTGACCAAAGCCCACATTGGCAGGGGAGGTGGCAGTGAGGTTTGGCTGCAGGAAGAAAAAAAACCAACGAGGGTCAGTAGCAAAAAGAGTGGGAACTGCTGTGTAGAAGTTTGAAATGCTGGTAGATAGAAGCATCAACCTTCCCTGCTTTTTATGATAGACAGTTTAATCCATCAGTATCATTAGTTGGTACTCACCTAGCTTCTTCGCACTTTTTTGGTGTCAATTTGGCAGAATTAACCTAAGCCGTAGCACATTCATACTGTAGTTCTGAATTGTGTTTATGTGGTGTCATTTCTCATGCGTATTTTTCATGCTTTCTGCACGTCTAGCTCATAACCCAGAGGGAAATATAACTATGAATGCTGAAAGCTGACTTTGCAGAAAGCATGTTTCTTTTATCAGCAGTTACGTTCTACCAATGCCAACGTACCTAATTGTTAAAAAACGCACTCTATTTAATTACAGCAAAGTGAGGTCCTAGCAAGCCTTTCTCTGGTAAGTCTAATTTGTGTTTTTATTGTAATTTCTCTAAATATTTTGGCAGTCTGTACAAGGACACTGCTAAATGATGTTGACACACTTTTCCTGTTTGGAGTTGGCTTTTTCTTGTACAGTATGTTTAATCTAATCATTATATCGTGACAAAGCGTGGCATGAACGTGAAACTGTGAGACGGAAATAACTTAGGTTACAAAAACTAACTGTCTTCTCAAATAGAGATTTTGAGTTGCTGAAGGGGTGTACTAATGTGGTGGTTCTTCTCTTCCTATGAAAATACTACTTTATTTTCCACATAAATATGGAATTTTTCACAGGGATAACTGATGAAACTTAGTGTTTCAGCTGCAGTCACTAAACAAGTATAATGGAGAGGTCATACATTAAGCCAGATTGAAATATTTTCTTACTTCCTAACTCCTGTAGTGGTTTGAAATTACCAGAAGAGCAAAGCTTTGGGAAAAACCTTCAAAGCAAAACTATACAGTGAAAATGCATGTTCTTTTAATTTCAGAATAAATACCTGTCTAGTGAGAAGATACAGGCAAGGAAGTCTAAGTTTCTCTAAGTAATGTAAGATTACAAAAAGTCACAGCAGTTGAATGACCATGATGTGCTTTGGCAAGTTTTTATTAATTCAGGAGATGGTAAGAAGGTTTTACAAACAAACATTTCTGTAAATGGATTGAATAGTATATAATCTGAAAGGAATAATCTTCCGTCCTTTCAGGTCGACGTACAGTTTTTACTAATCCATCCAGTCCTGCAGACAGGAAGCCAGTTTGGGGTACTTTTGCCAGATGAATTGATTGTCACTCTGCTTCCCCTTGGGAGCATTGTGCTCTGCTTTCCCAACAGCCTCTGGTGTGCAGTAACTGTGCAGCTCCGTGGGGAGAAGCTGCCTGTAGATCCTGACAGTAATGGTGCGAGTGTGACATTTCTGAGGCTTCTGCGTTGGAAGTATGATGTTACCTGTGGAAGTAGGGAGGAGATGTTTGTCAGTGGAGACAGCCTGGGCCCTGGTAAGCTGTGCTCCTCCAACAACAGCTTCTGATGGAGTGAAGGACAAGGTGATGCCTCTGCTGCTGTTCCTCATGTCAGTGTGGGTCTCTGCCATTTACTTGGTGTAAATGGGCAGGATGCAGACAAGAAAAGGGAATTGATGATCTTGGCTTTGAGACAGGTTGCTCCTGCAAGCAACCAACAGGACTGTTGTGAGCTGCCAGGAGGACTTTCTGCATGAGTCTTTCCCTGTGGAGCTCGTGTTAATGTTGCATGAGTTGTGAGCAGGAGGCATGCATTGCAACCCCTGGCTGCCTCCTCATATAAAGTTTTCATGTCAGCTACTACTAAGCATCAGCAATCAGAGCTATTAGATCACAGCCAGCACGAGGTTACACCTTTATTGCTGTACTGGTACAAATGTTGACTTTTTTTTTTGCCTTTACTTGTTCAAGTCCATTGATACTTGAATGAGATTAGTATGGCTATAGTTGGCTTTCTAGCAGAAGCTGAGAACAGCTACCAGCTACACAGAACTAGGATGCAAGAGAGTGTAATATGGTGGGTGGGAGAAAGTATTTGATGAAAGGTAGCTTTTGAGCTGTACCTCTGCTTAGGAACTGCCGTATCTTGAATACATCAGTAACTGTAAGATTTTTACACTGTTGTTCATTCCTATGTCCATATAAAGCTATTTGGCAAAATGTTACATTGTATAGTTAAATTATGTGGTAATGGCCATGTATGAAGATAGACCTGATATTGTAAGATACAGTTCCACACTGAAGTACTGACTGAGCACATCCCAGAGTAAAGACACAGTTGTGCCTGTATCAAGGTACTTAAAATGATGCACTTTACTCCTCTAAATTACTGATCTATCTATTAGCTGCCTATTTATGTTACAGTTTGGGGCAAATTAGGAAGAATGTCTGTGGCTTGCCAAATGAGTCACTTCAGTGTTTATAATGTCTTGGTGATTTGCCAGGTAAGCATCTGTGCCAAGTTCAGTTTCTCATGTGATCAGGAAGTGATACAGGAGGATGCACTGAGGACTTCCTCCACCCTCTCCCCTCAGTGCTCTGACTGGAATGTGGCAATTGTCTTGTGCTTTAAAGAGGAAATTTTCAAAGGCGCGTAGAGCTAAATCTCATACAGAAGTCACTGAGGTTTCCTTTGAAATTCTGACATTTTCCCTTTTTATGTCCTTCTTTCAGTCTCAAATAATCGAGTACCTTTTTAAAAGGAACTCCCCGATCCCTGAGCATGTGTCCTCCTAAGAAAGCTTGCTTACTTGATGACATCTACTCCCTGTTGTTTCCCTGTGTCTATATTAGCATTATTATTTCATTTCCCCCAGGATTATTAGTGTGGAATAAAGTATCATACTTGCTTCGGTGGGCCAAATTTGCCACCGTACTTTTGAAACAACCTATGAGTGCTTCTGCAATAGTGGAAATAGGAAGTGTCAACTTAAATGTAAATACTGTTTAAGCTTTCAGATTCCTTTTACGTGGTTTCGAAAGAAGGAAGGGGGATTGTTCAAGCTGATCTGGCGTGGAGAGCTCCTTTGAATCGTTCTGAATCCTCCTGCAAGTGTGATATGAGGCGCTTGGGGGCTTATGCTTAGTTTTGATTTTTAATGATTAAAATTAGGGGCAAAGAGGTGGTTGTTTTCTGCTCAGGTGTGGGACCAGCCACCAGAAAATAATATTTTTATACAGTAACTTAACTATCACGTGGATTTGAAAATCAACTTTTTACTTTTTTTTGAAAGAAAACTTTCGCATGACACAGGTGTTGTTTCATTTCTGTATTTAATATGTGCAGAAAACACTTTACATGGTATTGGCCATTGTGAATAATATAAGGACTTCATTCACCTCTAAAACATGATTGGATGGTAAATTTTGCAGGTGTTCTCTCGCTAGACTTCTCTTTTTATTTATTTCCATTGTGATTACGTGTTTCTTACTCATCTTCTTTCAGAAATGGTCTTTGCAATGGGACAGTTTATCTGGTGTAGTTCTTTAAAAGGAAGAACATGGAATTGTGACTTACCAAGTAAAGTCTTGCAAGATGTTTTTTGCAAGGCATTTATGCCCCTGTCTGCTGTTTGGTGCTTTATGAAAACCAGCTGTCACCTAGGCTCTTCAGGCTTTTGAGAGTCTGGTGATTTTTGCTTCTTCTTGAAACACTTCATCACCCTGTCATTAAATAAACAGAATGGTTCTATTCAGCTATATTTAAGCATTCCTGGACTTAGCACTTATTTTGCTGGAAGACAGAAGTATGTCTGCTGGTGCAGATGCTTTATTTGATCCCATGTCAGTCATCTACTTGTGTTTATAGGACTTTGTTTTCATTTTTATTCCTTTAGTACTTTTAGAGGTTCTTGGCTTCCCTTTGCACTCTACCTGAGCTCTAAAACATGAATGAATCTGACTTATCCAGGCTGCAAAGAATCTTTCATGGGTGCTTTTGACCGCTTACAGCTAAATTACCATGTTTGTCTATGGAAGCACAGAAATAATAAATTTCAAAGTCATGTATTCCCCTTAACGTGTCTTAATGTGTTCCAGTCCTTCTCATCAGCCTAATACTGGAATACAGAAAATGTGGATTAGCCTGCTGTCCAGTAGCATGAAGAACATACCCAGTTGTTGTAGCTGCCCATTAGAAAAGTCTGCCAAAGAACTGAAACTGCCATTCTTCATTTGTCCATGGCTCCTCTTTCCTCATTCCCTCTTTTTTTTTTTTTGAATGATGAATTTTTGTTTCTTTTATTTAAGGACAGAGTATGTTAAAGGAAGCATTTAGATTTTGCAGCCATTTGCTGTTGGCTGCATCTGTTTTAATAACAGCATAGAAGCTGAAGCCCTCTGTTGCTGGGGCCCAGGGACGAGAACAGCTAGAAATAGAAGGAGATTATGACATAGTGTGTATTTCTAAGACTATGAAACAAAAGTGTAAGTGAAAGTGAAGCTACTGCTGAACATAAAGTTTATCACTGTTGCTGGGGAATAGCATACGCCTTCTTCAGGACTGCTGTGAACTTGGCCAGACAAAATAGGTGGAAGGGCAGAAGGTGGGGAATGTCTGCATCCTATTATGAATTGGAGGAAATGACTGTCTGCACTCTGTACGCTGGTGGCCTCAGTATCCTGCTCGCGGGCTGGTTAGCGCTGTAGGATACTGAAGAAAAAGTGGTGAACTGTCAGCTTTGGTGTTTAAAATAACTACTAGGGATGAGAAAAAGTTCTTTAAAAATGTTACGGGTTTTCTGTTGGCTTTCTTGAACTAACTGGAAACTTTCTGCTTTCTTTCAGGAGCATTTTTTTCTCCGAAAACATTGCTGCTAAAAAGCTTCAAACTGGAGAAGTAAATCCAGTCAGCTTGTCAGGTCACTGGCTCAATGTAAAAGTGCTTTCATGAGGTAACGTTGGGCCAAAGTCAACTTTTCTTTCTCTTTTGTAAATCTGCAGCCAAGCAATGGGCCAGAAAATCTCAGGGAGCATAAAGTCTGTGGATGTGAGGGAGCCCCCTTATAGACCCGTTAAACGAGAGCTGAGAGGCCCAGATTTTTGCAAGCCGGCGCGACTGGACATGCTGTTGGATATGCCCCCTGCCAAGCTGGAGGTCCAGTATAAACATGCTTGGAACAACGAAGATCGCTCCTTAAATATATTTGTAAAGGAAGATGATAAACTGACTTTTCATAGACACCCAGTTGCCCAAAGTACAGATTGCATTCGCGGCAAAGTTGGCTACACGAGAGGCCTGCATGTCTGGCAAATCCACTGGCCCACGAGGCAACGGGGAACTCATGCTGTGGTGGGCGTCTCCACGGCCGAAGCTCCGCTGCACTCGGTGGGGTATACGTCATTGGTTGGTAGCAATAGTGAATCATGGGGCTGGGATCTGGGACGCAACAAACTCTACCACAATTGTAAAAACCAGCCTGGGGTCACGTATCCTGTCTTTTTGGAACCAGATGAGTCTTTTGTACTCCCAGACTCCTTACTGGTGGTTTTGGATATGGATGAAGGGACGCTTAGCTTCATGGTAGATGGACAGTATCTTGGAGTGGCCTTCAGGGGACTAAAAGGGAAAAAACTGTATCCCATAGTCAGTGCAGTTTGGGGGCACTGTGAAATTACAATGAGATACATCAACGGACTTGACCGTAAGTGTTACCGTATTTCTTCATTACACTGTCTTTCAGCTTTTCTCATGTAGGATTTTTTCTTTATCCTTTTGTTGTGCTGGGGGGGAGTGGACTGTCCACTGTAAATAGATTGCGTTCCATAGTTACTGCCCACAACTGATATCTATCAGTTGTGTCTTGTAATGACGGTGTGGATTGTAGCAAAATATCTTCCCTTTTGGCAAGCAATCTGTGTCCAAAGAAAGTGAACAAGTTGAGAAAAAAGATACTGAGAAACTGCCTGGGTATATTTAACAGTAAAACTCTTTGTTTACTGGAGGATATGTTTTAGATCTGTGGTTTTCAAATGGGATTTGTGGATCCTGTAAAAAATTTCCTGTAGTAGTGGGAACTTTTACATGGTGTGCATAAACATACTTGAATTCAGGCCAGTAGGCTTTCTTTCCATAGTTGCCTTTCCAGGACCCTCAAAAGCAGCTGTGGATCCCCAAGAATCTGTGAGCTCAGGTCAAATATTGCTTTCAGCAGTTTTCCTGAAAGAGCTCTGTTCCTTAGTTCATTTCAGAAGGTGCTCTCTCAGGGTATTTTCTTCTCCAGAAATATGGGATTTTGGATAAGCATTAGCTATTTTTGATCTAAAGGGGTAATATCAAATTAAATCATTACATAGTAAGGAGGAGCATGTTGCTGCTGTGAAGCAGTAGCCCACCAGAAGATGAGTTGCAGAACTGGGCCTTGTCCAGTTCTTCTCACTGCTCAGGAAGATGTGTGCTCTGCCAGGTCCATACACAGTACAGTGTATGTTTGGTCATGCCCAGTTATCTACCGTCAGCTTATCAGCTGCTGTGAATTGGGGAATGGAAGGCTGAATGAGGTAGTAAGTAGAACTTTGTTCTTGTTTAAGACTGTATTATCTGAGCCATAGGAAGAACCATGAATATAAATATATAGATTTAACAAAAACAGATGACTGAACAAAATTTTCATGGGTTTTGGGCTTTATGGATGGAACTTGGTCTTGTAAAAAGATAATAATAGCAAGTGTACAATACCTGCCTTTCAATTAGTAATTTCTAAAGGAATTTCCTATTCTTTTCAATTAGAATGGGGTGGTCTCATTTTTTTTTTCTGTCAAAAATTAATTCTCTGCTCATTAGCCTTACATCTGACATACAAACTAGAAACATAATTTAATAATTTGACTCTGTTTAAGATTACCTTTTCATAAACATCTGTAATAAGCACTAGGGGTAGAGAATCTTTAACCACAGAAGCCCTGCAGGTTATTACAGCCAGATGCTAAACAGCAGCTTCCTGAGTGCTTTCATACAGGGGAGTATCAGATGATTGTAAGTATTTTGCAATTACTCAAGACACTGCAAAAAGTGGTGTGCTGACAGCTTTTTTTTTTGGGGGGGGGGTAGGGTGGTGGGGGAGAGATATTTTTTGCAAACTGAATATTTGTGTGCAAAAGTAGTTTTTATAAACTAGGATCTGCCAAACTAAGCAAAGTACAGCTCAGCTTCGTCCACCATGTCCACACAAGGAATCATTCTGCATTCCATTTGTAGCCTTCACAGGGCTGCTCAAGGGAGCTCTAGAAAGATGAAAACACGGGAGGAGGATGTGAATGAGTTTGGTAGAAATTTTAAAATAAAAGGGGCTAAGTAGAGAAGGATAGCTGTGGTGTGTGAGACAGCAGAGAGAAAAATTCCCATTCGGTTTCTCGTGGGATAATTTTGCTGAAAGAGGCCGGGTAGCTTCCTAAACTATCCCTGAGAAAGTCAAAGTAGCAATGTTTGGGTTTGGTTTTTTTTGCGGGGGGGGTGGGGGTGGTGTTAAGTGTGAACCTATGTAAAGTAAACTCCCATGTAGGCTTGAGTGTTAATCTGATCATGTGAAGAGGAAGTTTAAAGCCCCTTTGTGTGGGGCAGTTTGACATCCTGGAACCACATCATTTGTTATCGCATGTTCACTGATCCATTACTGTCCTGCAACAAAAACAGCATTCAGGAAACCAAAGTAGCTTGTTTAGCTGGTGCTCTAAAGCAAACACCTTCTCTTTGCTGAAAGTCTTTCTATCCAGCCAGCCCTTGTGTAGCAGTGCAGGTTTGGTTGTGACAGTCTTCATGTTCATTCTCATAGCACTTGATATTACAGGTTTCTATAATTGTTTTTCTGAAGATCGGAGTAGATCTTGAAGAATAAGGAGATGCTCACGTGTTCACAAATTTAAATACATTTGAACGTACATACATGTGAGGTTTTCTTTGTTGTTGTTTGCTTTTTAACCTTACAAATTCTCCTTTTTTTTTTTTTTTTCCTCCTTCCCTGGAAGTATATCTTACTGCTGATTGCAGCTTTTAGTAGATCTGGCAATAGTAACTTAGTTGTTCTTGAAACTGTGCTGTCAGTGACTTGTAACTTGCTATTTAGTGATTGATTGTTACTGCTCAGAATGCATACCACAGCTTGCAATGGCTGTTTATGTGGTGCCTTACAGAGCAGATGGAGACCTTGGCTGCACGGATTTCTAGTGTTTTCAACACTTGCTGTTTAAATAGAAGACCTCTGAATACTTTAAAGGCCTGTGTATTTCAGTTGCCTGGCAAAGGGTGAAAGGCTTGCAGGAATGGAAGAGTGAAAGGATCAAATGATGGGCTTTTGCAGCTGCAATGAACTTAAACATATGTCATAGCAGTATAGAGATGATGCAAACTTTGAAGTATGTTAATTACTGGATAGATGGCAGAATCCTAGAAGGTTAAGGCTGCAAGTCAAACATCAAGAACCTGTGTGCCCTCTGGGTATTGGTTCTAGAATATGCTGTAGTTAAAATCAATTGTCGTTCTTCCAGCTGCATGTGATACCCAGAGTATTCTGCTTCAGAAGCAACTTTGAGCATCATATGATCATGTGCTGTGACTTTCACAAGACAGTTTTTCACTCACATTTGAGGGTCTCAGAGTTGCAAATGTTTGTTAGGGCTTGGGAGGGAAGGCAGGGGGACAGTACAGAGAGTGCTCATTATAAGCACACGGAGTTCTTCCCAGGACAAACTTCTTTGATCAGATGCTATCAGTATTTACCACACTGATGTTTGCCCAGTGCCTAAGTTTTACAGAATTTTACATCAGACATCTGACTCATTGCCTATTGCAATAATTAAAAAAACCCAAATAACACAAATGCAGTATATGTTATTTTTCAGATGCTCTTTTCATCAGAGTATGTGCCCGTTTAAAAAAAGCTAGGCTATTTACATCTGTTGTCTGATGAGGAGTCCTGAAGACTGTTTATAGACTGGAACAGAGAAATAGCGAAACACTTTTGTATAAATGTACATTGCATATCATGACTGATACATTAGTACTTCCGTGTTTAAATAAAGTGGTGGGAGAACAATATAACAGTGCCATGGTGGAAAACTTGGTCATTGAGTAGGCAAGTTGAACACAGTGATTTATTTTGATCCTTAAAAATACCTGACGGAATAGTTGGTATTTTGACTTCCAGAAGTCAAAATACTTTTTATAAGCATGCATTACAGGTCTGGATCTGCCCTGTTCTGAATCGGTGTGGAATAGCAAAGGAGAGGGTCTGTATTCTATATACAATAATAATAATAGGTGATCCATAGACATAAAACTTGATAATGCAACTCATAGGTACAAAACTTAGAATTTAATATCTTCCTAGGTGGGGAGAAAGCAGAAGGAGGCTGCAGAAAGATTCCCCCCTCCCAGCCACCCTTGTGTGATAGTGTAGAGTTGGTTGAGATGAAATACTGAGTGCTGGCAGGAGGGTTTGTGGGGTTCTGCTCATCTTGGGAACTGTCCCACATGCATATGTCAGCACAGCATGTTCTCACTAGTGTCATGAAGAAACTTCTGCAGTTGTGCATCAGCACTGGCCTTCTGGCCATTGCTAAAAATGCCTGCTGGTAGCACTTCCAAATTTCTTCATCTAAGAAAGAAAGGCTAAGAAGAAGCTTCAGTAGTCCACAGCTGTGTTATGGTTTATTTGCATCCTGACATACCTGTGCTTTTTTTTTTCCTGCTCTGGTTCATTAAGGTCCCATGGTAACCGCCAAATCTGACAGTCTTAAGGAAAAAATGCATGTTAGTGTGTTCTGATCATGTTTCCACTGATTTCCCATTCATCCTGTTTTTAAGAAATGAGAACCTTGAAGAGCAATGATTACACCTCTGTTCTCAAAATTGAAGTGAATGTTGTAACCTAAAGTTGAGCTTTGAATATCATATTTATTACTCTAAAATAGCAATTAGAAATTTGATAGCCTTGCATAATCCTTTTATGAATTTGCTCAAGCTATGATGCTGGAATTGCTCAGCAATGTGAACTAATTCTTACAAGTTTGTATTAGAAGTGGAAATTTGTAAAGGGTATTTATTTTTGGATTTGCTCTGTCTGTATTGCTGTTGGGAATTGTACAGCTTAAATCCAAGCTTCAGTGCAAATAATGATGCTTCTGCAATACATTATCCAGTGATGCATTTACTTTATTGCCAAAACTGCGTGTGCTTTGTCCACTTTGACTATGATTTCATACAAGTTTCCTCCTAAGTTATATTTCTCCTTAAGGTACTACTTTATTTGTCTCTGTAGCCATGGAAGTTTCTTCCCTTCTCTAATCACAAGCTCTTTCTGCAGATGGCCTCTTTTTCTTCCCTTAAAGTCAGTGTAGCTTCTCTATTAGGAGAGGCAGATGGCAACCTAATTTCTAGTTTGGGCTCAGAGCAAATTCCACTTCAAAAAGATTAATATAAGACAAGCCTGATCTTCTTGGAGTATATTGTGGTGAGTGGCAATTTATATACCAGTCTTCAGATTATAGCAAAACCCATACTTTCGTGGTAAATCTACAGGCAATGTGCCCGAAAACGAGCACGTCCAGAAATGCTGCTGTGTTCTGCAGATGTTTCCACTGAAGGTAGTGACGGTGCTGTCTACTTCTCTGTGTAAACGGTAGGAAAGCTGCCCCAGCATTAACACTGTGTTAAAATAATGCTGAGGCTGTGAAGTCAAACACCCAGAAGTTGGCAAGTGGCAGAATGGGATTTGCTTTTTGCAGCTGTAATTCTGAGCTCGGCAGCCTTCAACTGCGCTGTGTCCCACCCACTTTCTCACAGAAAGTGTTTCACTCTTGTAAAAGGGCGTAAGTTCTGCTGCAAGTCATCCTTCCGTGTTCCTTTTCTGCTAGCATTTTTTCCTTGAGTATTTTGTCCCCAGTCCTGTGTGTCTGAACTGGTGTATTTTGTAGTTTCCCCAGGATAGCCAGTGAGGAAACCTGATGGAGCATGACAGTCCCTGTGGTCTCAGGTTCAGTTTTGTGTTGCCCTTTGGGGATAACAAATGAAAAGTCCTGCTAGTGAGGACAGGACTGGATCAAAGTTCCCCCTTGTCTTGTTTGATTTGTGCATATACAGAGAATTTAAATAACTTTAGTCTTTTACTTTAAACTGTTTTGGGGTGGGACTGATGATTAGATCTGTCTTCAAGCCTGTTATCAAACCTGTTTTTTGCTGAAAAACCTCCAACACTAGAAGTGTGAGATGGGGCATTTCAATCTTTAGCACTGAAACTCAGGATTGAGGCAGAGAGGAGATATTGTTAGAAGTTACTGACACAACTGAACTTCATGTGCAAGAACTACGAGGATTCTTTCAGTTGTTTAAGCGTTATTTTTACATGTTAGTTGGTGGTAAAATACAGAAGGTAAAATGGTGACACTCCAAAGAGGATATCTGTTGGTAATTTGAAACAAACTGAGCATTTCATATAACCTTCTGCACACTGGCCAGGATTCTGCATGACTGGTTTGGAGTTGTAAGTCTTCAGCATTGGTGCTAAGAGTGTCTGTTGCAATGGGAAGATTATTCACTAGGAGCATAAAATATTTCTGGTAATGCTTGTTCAGCGTGGACTTAGCAGGCAGTCATTGAGTGAGGCAGGTGTCCAGTGTTACCTCAGATCAGTTGGTCAAAGCTATACCTGTATTTTCCATGGACATGCCTAAGAAAAACCAAATTTGGTAGGTGTGTCAAATTCATGTGATGAATAACAACATAAGAGTATCTCCCTGCCTTATGTGAACACTTTTTCTAAAAGTAATGAACTTCCAGATGTGGCATATCTTTGGGCTGGTTTGGTGTTCTGGCTTTTTTTTTTTTGGTTGGTGGTGGTTGTTTGGGGTTTTTTTGTGGTTTTTGGGGGTTTTTTTTAGGAGAAGATTACTTATTAGCTTTGTCTCTGCCAATTTCTTATCACTGGTTGGCCAAACAAATTATATTATTCCAGAAAGTGATTTTTATGAAACCAGAATGTGTTTTCAGCAAGGAAGTACATAACATTAAAGAAGAATAATTTTTGTTTGAGATTCACAGTTGCATTTTTTCACAACAGGCATTTTTATTTCTACAGCATGCTGCATCTCTGTTGCAAACGGGAATTCATGTCTGCATGTATTGTTTGGACCTGAAATTTAAAGATGTGCTTCTGCTTTTCAATAAGAAGTAACTATAAATGTTTAATAATATTCTTCTTGTGTATTCCACATATCTGTATGACTAGTCACTGTGCTACTGAATAGGCTACAAAGCCTTGATACAGCATCTTGAAGCTAAAAAAAATTGCTGCTGCTTCTCTGTTGTTTCAGCAAGCTTGATGGCTACAGTTTATTTAACCAAGACAAAGTGATTATTTTCTTTTAGATACTGGTGCTTTTTCTTATTTCTTGTAGTGTTTACCTTTTATTTTTTGGCATTCTCTTAAGCAGAGAGCCTGTAATTGCTTTCCAAAATATGTTCCTCTGTCCATCAAAACAAAACAGAGTGTGGGGTTATATTAGTACCCTGTTCACGCTTTCAAAATTGAAATGCTTTATGCTTCTGAAAATTTCTCATTTCCAAGTAATTCGTATTATGTAAAATATGCTGTTTGGAGAAGATTTTTTAAAGATCTTAATAAAGGTTAAAATATTTTTTAAAGGCTTGGGAATTAGGTTTTTAAAGCACTTAATGATTTTTTTTTTAAATAGCAAATTTTAGTTTTAAAGGTAGCATAAGTATTATGAAAATAATGTATTTTCACTGAACAAAGAACTTCTCTCCAGTAAGTTGCCTCTGGTGAAATGCATCATCCAGCCACAGGCACCATATTGGAATCTGGTATTCAAGCAAACACAGCCCAGCAGCGTGCTTGGAGTTTGTGTACTTTTCAGTGATGGCTTCTCTTCCAGCCTTGCTTTGTACACTTTTCTATTCTTTGCTATATTAACTGCCACAGTGCTGAATTGGCACTTGCACGTAAAAGTGTCTAAAATTTTGACACAGTTTATATTAAAGGCTGCCACTTTTTATGAAACAAGCACTGTTACAGTGAGTGACTTTGGTTAGACTTGACTGGAACGTATGCACTGATTTCTGAAGAAATGCCAATTAACTTCGTGGCTCATACTGAGTTTCATTGCACTGGAAGGTCTCCTCATCACGTATGTGGACTTACTGTATCTTTGTTATTTTAACAAAAGCAATTGCTTTAATGTGCTGTGTATGACTGTAGCCATGACTACATTACCGATCCATGCGTGCTTGCCATATGTGTAAACAGTTTGCTGATTTTAGTGGTATGACCTATTGCCCTCTGCCTGTGTAAACAAATGAAGGTCAAAGTTCAGAGAGATCAGAGGGGAAACTTTAAACATCCTGCAAAATCTGCAGTCCATTAAGTGTTCTAAATAATTTGTTTGCAACACATTTGGGAAAGGAGGATAGCTTCACCTGGTGCTTGGACACTTCAGGGAACGTAATTGCATTGGCTTTATGTTAAGAAACCAGCTTCAGTGGTATTTTCTTGTCTTGGGAAGGTAAGTAATGCTAACACATGCTTTACTTTTAATTTAGATTGAAATTTAAATGTTGAAGTTGTGGGGACAGGCCACTGGATAAAGGGCTATGGTGTACAAAGAATGAACAATATCATGAGACAGATTACCTACAGGCAACAGAATGACATGTGTGTCAAGGGAGGAGGAAAAGTAAGAGGTAAAGCAAGAAGTGCCAGCCAGATCTAGGAAGATATATTTGAAAGAGGAAATGTGACAAAGGTACTAGTGCTTAAAAGGAAGAGAGAAGGCAGAGAAGTATGGTAAGAGGGTTAAAAAAGGAGAGATGCTGAGATTTTAACAGAAGGAAATAAGCCTTGATGTACTAGGCCAAGTAGCATGTGTCAAAGAAAGGTAAGGACTGTTCAAGCTCCTGAATGACCAAGCATCCCTGTTTTACTTTCTTTACTTTCATCAGCAGTTTTTCTGGCAGAGCACAGGAGCTCAGCTTCCAACCCCCAGCTGTATGGTAGGGAGTGAAAATTCACCTGGCTCCTCCTGGTGTTAAGCACAGCCATGCTGGGTTTTCCTGACCACTGGTAACTGCTTGGTTTTTTTAAGTCAAACCGACAGCTTGTATAAGTCAAAGAACTTGACAAATGTTTGCTCTGTTTTCAATATGAACTTTACAGGAATCACTGTGATGCTATTGGCATCTTACAGGGTCTTTTGTCATTTGTGACTTTACAACTGAACTTTTCAATTTGATTAGAAATAAGTGAGCTGTTAAAATTTCTGGATCGGAGAGACTGAATTAACCCTGCAGGTTTTTCTGACTGAAGTAGTCTTCATTAATTTCTGATGGACTTTTATGTTTCTAAAATTCTTTTTTTCTTAATTTTCTGAAGACTTATTAAAATTTTAAATCAGTTATTTCTACATAACGGATCTTGTATCCTCTAAAAGAATTTTATTGACTTCCAGATATAACTGATGACCAGTAAGAAGTTCAAGGCATTTCATAATTTCATTGATCAAGAATAAAGCAGAAGCTAAATTGTTCATGATGCAAATGTTTTCAAAATCCAGCATGTAGCTTGATGTACTCGAAATACTGGAGTTAGAGCCTTTTATCATCATACTGGGCAACATTTCTGAAATGAAACTGATAAATTGGCAGCATGAACAATGCTAGCATCTGGATGCAAACAGCAGCTTCCTGAGAATGCAACTTTTTTTCCTAAATCGCTTACACAGAGGAACTTCCAGGCTTCCTCTGGCCCATTTTTTCAAACACCTTTAATACATAATGCATATATAAGCTATAATCTTAAAATATTAATGAAAATAAGTTTGTCTTTAAAATGCAATGGAGATGGAACAAAATAGAATGATGGTTTGGACTTTGTACCAAGGGGGGTTGTGCCTTCAGCAGCTTCTCTGGCTGTGGAGCAGCAAGTTCTGTGCTGCTGCTTGCTTACCCCCGTGCTGCTGCTTGCTTACCCCCGTGCTGCTGCTTGCTTACCCCCGTGCTGCTGCTTGCTTACCCCCGTGCTGCTGCTTGCTTACCCCCGTGCTGCTGCTTGCTTACCCCCGTGCTGCTGCTTGCTTACCCCCGTGCTGCTGCTTGCTTACCCCCGTGCTGCTGCTTGCTTACCCCCGTGCTGCTGCTTGCTTACCCCCGTGCTGCTGCTTGCTTACCCCCGTGCTGCTGCTTGCTTACCCCCGTGCTGCTGCTTGGGACATCCGGGGTCTGCTGTGGTGTTGAGATACTAAAGGTGAGAACCTACCTGGTCGGGGGGTGTATAGGAGATGTTGCACACAGGACTAGTTGGCGGGTGAAAGCTCACTGCTGAGAAGGAGTTGCAGTAGAAATTGGCTAGATGTTGACTATTTCCAACACTGTCTAAAAAAGTGTGCCTTTTGGGGTGGGAGGGGGATGCCTATCCCATTGCAGGGGCCTCCCCTGCAATGTTTTGCTGTTGTCATTGGAGATTTGCTGTTGGGGAATACAATATTGTGGAAGTGGCCCATCATTTCGTGCATAGTGCTACTTTCAGGAGCAAAAAAACCCAACCATTATGCTGTTGTGGTGGATGGGTTTCTCAGTAACCCACTTGAACATGCCAGTCGATAAATCCTGGCGCTCCAAGTGACTTCTCATCAGACTAGTTGGCTGGAACCACCA
This sequence comes from Haliaeetus albicilla, assembly GCF_947461875.1. Taxonomy (NCBI): domain Eukaryota; kingdom Metazoa; phylum Chordata; class Aves; order Accipitriformes; family Accipitridae; genus Haliaeetus; species Haliaeetus albicilla. The sequence continues at coordinate 21,864,451 of NC_091491.1, read as the reverse complement.
TCTGCTTTCTGTTCCCCAGATTTCTGTGTTGATAGAAACATTTTGTGCATGAAACATGAGTGAGCATAAAATCTAAACGTCACTTATACCATAGTATAGTAAATAACTTATTCCCCATTATTCTGAATTATTGGCATTTTGGTTTAAGAGAAATTCACTTCAAGTGTACCTGTTTAACCTATAAGATATCTTAACAAACTGTTAAAGTAGGCATGTTAAATTAAATATGGAAAAGGTTTGCTTTCCTAGGTAGAAATTAACAAAATACTGTATCTGGTAATGATGTCATTTTTCCTTCATGTACTCTGAAGGGAACAACTTACTTGCAAACGTAAATATTCAAAACTCCACACAAGCTCTACCATTAAGTAGTGTTTACGTATGTGCGTTTTATATTCACAGATCCTAACTGATCCACAGATAGCTGTTGTGGTTTAACCCCAGCCAGCAACTAAGCACCATGCAGCTGCTTGCGCACTTCCTCCCACCCAGTGGGATGCGGGAGAAAAATCGGGGAGTGGGGGGAGTAAAACTTGTGGGCTGAGGTAAAGACGGTTTAATAGGACAGAAAGGAAGAAAATAACAATGCTGATAATAATATAATTGGAATATACAAAACAAGTGATGCACAATGCAATTGCTTACCACTTGCTGACCGATGCCCAGTTAGTTCCCAAGCAGTGATCCCCCCCAGGCCAACTCCCCCCAGTTTATATACTGGGCATGACATCCCATGGCATGGAATACCCCTTTGGCCAGTTTGGGTCAGCTGCCCTGGCTGCGTCCCCTCCCAACTTCTTGTGCCCATCCAGCTTTCCTGCTGGCTGGGCATGAGAAGCTGAAAAATCCTTGACTTGTTATAACTACTACTTTGCAACAACTGAAAACATCAGTGTGCTACCAAAATTCTTCTCTTACTGAATCCAAAATGTAACACTATACCAGCTACTAGAAAGAAAATTAACTCTATCCCAGCTGAAACCAGGACAATAACATTCTAATTTTAAGGATTTTTGGTAGTGTCATGAAGATGAAGTCCTTTGCAGGTAGAGGAAGACTGCTATATGAAAATAGAAAAAGCATGCTAATAATCATTAGGCAGGAGGGAGTTGAATTAACATTTTGTACAATTGTGTTCAATTGTGTGTGTTTCTATCGTTGCCAATTACTTGCAATAACAAATGTCATTATTTGCCATTTCCCCCCTGTTGTATGTTTAGTCACCCTTATAAACAGGATAAGCTAAGCTGTAGATCCAAACCCCATTAATTTTAACATCTTCTAGATATGTTCTGTTCTCAGTGCACAACTGCCTTTGCAGTGTTAATTTTTAAAAAGGAGGTTAGGCTTTTAAACGAGACCTTTTGGCTAACTCTACATGGTTAGTATTTAAAGTAATACATGAAAGTAGGTGTTTAATAGGAACTGATCTGCTCTTAGAGCAGGTGAAAGTGGTAATCAAATGTTCTCTCTACTTAAGAAGTTGCTCAGTACTAAGAAAAGAAGAAAACCACATTTATATAACCAATATGAGAACACACATTACGTGTAGAAAAACCAAACCCCACAGCAACAAAAAAAACAACCACCCTTGTTTTTTAAGCTTTTAGGGTTAAAGTTTGAGGTAAAAAGGCAGATGGTAAATCCATTTCCCAATGCTAATCTGACAATAATGTTCTGATCCTCTGTGGAGCTGTGTGCTCGTCTGAAGTCCACATGTTGCTAGTAAACAGTATCTCCTTGTGCAAAAAGTCTTCTCTGTTGATTCAGCTGGTGATGGAGGAGTGCCTCCTGCTAGTGAGCAGGTATGGGTAATGCTGTTTCTTGACTTTCTCTGCAGTGAGTATTATAAAATACTGTTTCTTCAGGGGGCAGGGAAGAAGAGTGCTATGTTGTCCTTTTCCGAGTGGATGGCTGTAAGCCATCTTTTACTCGTTCTTTTCTTTATTCTGCAAATGATACTGTCTCTGTTCCTACAGATTTGAAAAATGGGCTCTGTTCAGCTGATTCTGCCAGTTGGTTTGCAGAAACAGTATTTGAAAACAGTCTTTTGAGGTAAAAAGTGAGAAATGACCTTTGAAGAGATTGGGGTAAGCCAAGTGAGTGAGCCATAAAAATGCAGTTGTGCAAAGCTGTCTAGATGTGGCCTGAACACATCTAGATTTGAATTCATCCCCTGAATAAGCTCTAAAATTTTTGATTTTTTTGAAAAAGAACAATTTTCTTTGACTGCCAGGAAGTCATTAGTTTTGTTTAATGTCAAAAACCACGATAAAACTTACTCAGTTGTAGAGCACTCCTTTAACCTTAACCTTGCAGAATAAGAAGCTGCCAAAGAGATGGGTTTTTAGCTGGTGGGTGGGGGAGGCATTGTCTAAAGGCCCTTCTGGGCCTTCTTACTGCTGATGCAGGGAAGGGCCTGTTTTGCTTCTGTTTCTATGTCAAAGTTGGTCTCAGTCACAGGGTTTCTTAAGGGCTCTTTGACTTGGTTTGGCAGCTTGCTTTTCTGTTTTACCCAGAGTGCAATAAATTGGTAAGCAAATGGAGCCTTTTTCACATGAGGGCTGATGTTTGGTATTACATGACACTTTCAAAGAACTAAATGTTCTGGATTAAGCAGGATTAGACCTGTAATTTTTCCAGATCTTTATCTGTTTTTTAGGTAATGACTTCCACATTTGTCTGCATTATAATTTTACAAACAAGCTTCTGCAGACAGAGCCAAAGTATCCATGCCCCATGTGGGCCATCCAAGGTGAATTAATACATACATTCATTCTTATCCATTTTAGGGCCTATCTTGAAATTCTCACAAAACATGTTCAGCTTTTTTTGAAAAAGTGAAACCAACTGCTTCATTAAACACATAATTGTGTAGTGCAGACAGCAGTCTCCGAAGATGTTACTACCTTTTTTGCTAGGTAATTGTAGTAGGGAGTTCAGTGTCCTCTGGGGCACTTCTCCTGCCATCAGTCTCCAGTTGTTTCCTGCCTCACAGGAAGAACAGCGAACAGTAAATGATATCTGGTTTTAATTAGGCTGACAAAGATGTGTGCCCTGAAGTGCATCAGAAGGTGTAGTCATTAAGTGTAGGGTCCCTAGAGGCATCTCCTGGGCGTCCCTTCCAGCTGCCTGCGCCCAGGGGTTTGCCGCGCAGCAGGCGGCAAGGGTGCGTGGGCACCTCTTCTGGCTCAGTTCCCTGCCTCACACTAGGCCGCAGTCGCTGGTGGTCTGCATTGCCGGGTGGGTGCTGGCTGTCGCTCTGCCTGCCGAACCTCCGGCACGTCAGCAGCTGGGTCGCTCTTGGCCTCCGCTCCTCCTCGCTGTTCAGACACAGTCAGCCGAGCCTCCGAATTCCGTGCAGCTACAGAAAAGCCGTGTGTGTGTAACGTGGGCCTCTGACAGGCTCTGCAGTGTGAGGCATTATTGGCAGCGGTGCGCTGTTGGTCCTGAAAGCAGTGTTAAATTGAACTCCTTTTGGCTATTGAGGGACTGGGGATTCATTTTTATTGCCCGTTAGCTGCTAAAATTTGTACTCAAATGATAGTTTTGAACAAAATAACTGGCAGCAGTGGTGGTCTTGATGAATGCTTGTTTAGACTTCATATAGAGGGATCTGGGTGTCTTTTCAGCCATTGCAGTTGAGAAAACAAGTATGTTTTCAATGACCTAGTCAACATTATGTACAGTAGATGCCATTACAGAGGGAAACTCATACAGTTTTTGCTTCTCATTGATCCAGGCTGGAAATCTAGTGTTCAGATGAAGAGCTGGGCTTCTGCTATTAGAAACTGTAATAAAGAATAGAATGATTAGGCAGGTGATAATGGCGATCTTTTCATGGAAGGGAGTTACTGTAATGCTTTCCAGAGTTCTCTGAAGGTGGTAACACCTGTGGGAGTAAGGGCAATCCACTAGGTTTTGAAATTCCAGATACTTCAGAGAACTTGACAAAGTATCCCTTCTAAGAAACTTACACAGTTAAAGTTGGACAGTTCATTAGGGAACTTTTTTGAAAGACAGGCAACAAAAGATAGAAGCAAATGGTCAGATTTTAAGTTGGAAGGAGTTTATCAGTAGGATCTCTGCTGGGATCTACTCTTCACAGTACCTTTATGATGAACTGGAAAATAAGGTGAAGTAATAATTTACACAAAATTTTTCAAGGTGGATAAATCTAAACTGGACTCCAGGAAGTGTTGTGGAAGACTCCTGCAGTACTTAACAACTGGATAACAAAGAGGTAGGTGAAATTCAGCGATGTTATGTGCCCGGTAATGTGTAGTGGAGGATAGGGGTGAGGGGAGCAAATCTACCTGTACGTAGCGTGTGAAGAGTTCCTGCGCACAATGAACTCCTAACACCTGGAAAGAGGTCCTGGAGGCATTGTGCGTAATATTATGAAAATATCAGTAATGAGTGATCCAAAGGGTGAATATGATGTTGTGAATTGGAACAGAACAGGAAACCTGGTTATGTTACTGTGGCCAGCTTGTATCTTGAGTGCTGTGTGCTCTTCTTGTCCATACCTGTCCTCTGCTACCCCTTCTCCCTGGCTGTAAAAATAAGTCAAGAAATACTAAACTAAATAAATAGTAAAACTTAATAGACTGGATAAGAAGGAAAGTATGGCTTCTGCACTAGGAAAGAATACATAAACCTGGATCTGACTGATGGTCCACCTAGCTTGGCATTCAGTCTTCGATACTGACAATTAATAGCTGGCTAAGGGAGAGTATGGGAACTGGGTAAGCTTGTAGGGTAATCCCTATTCTTTCCCGGATTCCTGTGAAGCTTATTTCATCTGGGTGATCCCTTAGCCTCTGATCATCTGGACTCCAGTGACTGACTTGGCCAGATGTCTATGTGTTTAGTAACCCTTAATAGTTATTCAAGCTGTCTATTAGCAACACTTTGCTATCCAAAAAGATGGATTATAAAAAGAAAAAAGCACTAATTTCTTAACTGCTCTCTTTTTTAACCCTGAGAAGTTCAGTAAAAAAGATGCCGAGTTTTAAGAAAAATCAGTTATGGATACCTTGAATCATTGAATAACCTTGGAGTAGTTCATTTGCAGGTTGACTTATCTGCCAGCAAGCTTAATCTATTTGACATGCATTGATCCAGTCCATTAAAGGTCACTTTCTCATTATCCCCTGAATTGGAGCTTAAGATCCCAAACTGCCCAACTTTGGCAAGGTCTTACATTAGGTAACCAAGTCTTCTCCCAGCCCAGAATGACAATCATCACCACCCTCTGCCTTGTTTCTTCCATGTCTTATCCTTCAATAGCACCAGATGTCCAACAAGCTTATATTTTCAGCAAAGCTCCTGGGCCTGTTTATTGTCAGACAGTTGCACTGGAGAGTGTTGGGGAGGTCAGCAGTTGACCTATTAAAAAAAAAAAAAGTAATTGATTTCAGAGGGAAATTAATTGCCTTAAGCGACATGTGAAAGCGGTGTGCGTTTTTAATCTTTCATTTTGTGTGAGAGTGAGTGAAGCAGGGCTGTTCTGTTGTTGGCACCTAGTGATAAGTTCTTAAAAAAAAAAAAAAAATCAAACTGGCTTTTAATTCATTGAGCAGGAAAACTTGTAGTAGCTTCTGCACAATGGTTTAAAACCATACCAGAAGCTTGGTATTTTTATTTTATTTTATTTTTTTTTTAAATTCAGTGTTGTGTTCACTTTCACTTAGGAGGTTTCCTGTTTGAGATATAGATGCAGTGGGCTACCCCCAGTTGCTGTAAATCAGTGCAGTGCCAATGCAGCCAGTGCGCTGGTCCAGTCTATGTGTTAGGTGAGAATTTGAGCAGCTGTCTGTCCTCTCTGAGTAGTTTCTCTATTTGCTGAGGTTTGCAGAGTGTTACATGGGCCAGTATGCCAAGACAAATTCTACTCGGTATCTGGTTCACCCTTCTGGCTTTTCCACTCTTCAGCTAAACTTACAATTTCAGCATTATTTTGGAGCTAAGTGTGTGTTCTTCTAAAGGAGTTACCTGAACTCCATACCTTCTCTATTTTATTATTTTTTTGTGTCTCAAGTGCTTTTTTTCTTCCAAGTGTTATTTTAAATATGGAGTGTAACTTGACAGTATGGTCTGCACAATCCTCCCTATATGTTCCCTGCCCTATATGTTCCCTCCCTTCTCTCCCTACTGAGAGAAATTGACCTCTTCAAAAATTGTAAATTAAGAGTGCTATGATGATGGTAGGGCTTTGAAACACTTTATGTTCTTTCCTGATATTAAGGTCCCATTAAAGTGACAAAAATACCAAGGAAGGGAATTGATAACACGTTGTGCACATCACACAAAGGACTTGGCCATGGAAAACGTTGCTTTCCTTTTAATGTTGACGTTTTTGGTTTATTGTCAGTTGTCTTAGTAATCATCTTTAGTAATATTGGTTGATAAGCCCAAGAGCGGCGCATTTGAAGAAAGTGGTGATCTTCATCTTCCCCCCGCCCCTTCCCCACGTCACCCCATTTGTGATACATGTACTTTGTGGTCAGTTTTGGTGTTCTAGCCATAGTTTGTGTTTTTCATCCTTCAAAAGCATAGAATTTGCTTTCCCTTGGGAAAATGGAAATACTGAAAGCTAGCAAACTTTGACTGCTGTCACAAGATAAGAAGAGACTTACTGGGTCAGTATTGTCCAGTGATGTGTAATACTTGACTAGATTGCTCACGGGGCATAGGAGCTAAGTTCAGGTACTGATGCTGTGTTGAGCATACCGAGTTAAGCTTCAAGGGCGAAGAAGAGCATGTAAAATCTCACAGCATAATTCTTTGCCTTACTTATGAAGCTCTTGTTGTGAAGTGTCTGGGTAGTGTAACATAATATTTTATTGAAACTATAATCAATTCTGGACTGAAAACAGAGGAGGGTAACTTGATAGTACAGTCATTTTGGGGTATAGGATGATTTTGGGTATAGGCTTATTAAATGTGATTTCATTAAGAAAATTATTTGAGCTTCATATTGGGATTGACTCCCATTCAAATGCACATCACCATATTTGAAAAGTCAGTCCCGTAAGAAACAGCGAAAATGGATATAAGAGGCTTTTGTATAAGAATCAGTTTTATCAGATGCTTAATTTTGTTGGCGTGCATTCATGTACTTTTTAATTTTTGAAGTATTTGTTTGTTGTGTATGCTCTTAGTGCAAATTTTTATTTGCTATTAAATTTTATTGCAAAAATCTTTTGACTAGAGTACTACTATATTAGAAACACAGACTCTATTATTTCACTTCCTGCTTGACGTTGCTTTATTACAAAGAAACTTTTTGTGGAGAAAATGGTTCTGTCTGTCTTGCTTTAGGTAGCTATGATTACTGTAGAGTTAGTGTGGCCATGTGCTCCTAGCAAGTTCATAAGGCAAGGAAAAAAGCTTGGCACTTTAGCTAAAAAGCTTGTGTTGGGATGAGGCCAAACTAAACACCAGTACCTCTCTGAGTTTGTGATTTGCATCTCTCTCTTCATCTGTTGGGGTTCCTTGGGATTTGTATCATTGCTCAGGATCTGCCTGCAGGTGCTATGGATCCCATTATCGTATAGAACAAATATATGGAGTGCATCTGGAGAGAAATAGAATTTCTATTCTTTGACTTTTTTAAAGAGAAATTTTACTGCATCTCCCTTCACAAACAGTTCCTGTAGGTGAGTGATTACCATTTTCCATGACAGGAAATGTTGAAAAATGTGTGGGTGAATCCACATGTTTTCCCATTACAGTTTAAATCTGTGCCTTCAATGTTAGATTTTAAAAGTATGTGTAAACCAACCAGCAAACCATAAATCCTCATTAAAACTTATTGAAGTTATTGAAATACGTATTTTTCTTAAAATCACACTCGGGCCTTGCTTGTTTTTTTTGTTTTTGTTTAGAAAAGTTCAGAAATGTTTGTTATTCAGAAAACTCCATGTCAAGTCCTCCATCTGACTTTTCTCTTCTCCATACATCTACATATCTATATATATATAAATAAAAAAAGCAATGTTCTTAAGTTTGGAAGAACCGTGTTCTGTCTTTGTCCGTCAGAGATGAGGTTGCCCTCTGTACTGCAGCTCTCAGCTGCCTTGCTCCCTTCCCTGCATGGTTCACTTCTCCTCCTTGCTGAATGCTCCTTCAGCCAGAAGCCGCATCATGGTTTAAGAGTTTGTATTCAAGGAGAAGAATGATGAGAAAGAGCTCTTTAAGTTAACATGTGCTGGGCCCAGAAGGATCTGCTGGTTAGAAGGAAAATATGAACTGGAATTAAGTTGCATTTTTTAATAGTGAGGGTCATTTATTATCCTTTGGAATACTTTATCAGGGGATATGCAGTAAATTCCCCTAGTTGCAGGTTTGGTTGGTTTTTGGGTTTGGAGGGGTTTTTTAGTTGAGTGGTTTTTGTGTGGTTTTTTTTTTTTTTAATTTAAGTTCAGCCACCTTGATAAAACTATTCCATTTATTGGATCTGATGGGGGGTTGCAGGGTGAGATTGTGGCTGTTACTATGCAGGGTTAAATTTGGGTTATTTTGATTCTTCTTGCTGAACAGGAGCTGCGGAGATTCGTTCAGTTTCAGTAGAAGCAAATGCTGATTTAGCTTTGTTCTGCTGCAGCCAGGGCAGCTCTGCTCCTGATTTTTTTCTGTGGGAGTACAATTGAGTGCCTCTGAAAATGCCGCCAGTAGTCACTTGCGTAGTTTGTAGCTATGGCAGCCAAGGTTACTTGTCTGTTGCTACTCAGAACTGGTTTTTAACTGTGACAAGTAACATAATGTGGCCACTGCATTTTCCATTTTAGAAACGGAAGATCGGCATAGGCTGATGTTCCTTCAGCTCTTGGGCACAGTGAGGCAGCCGCTAGTCTTTCCATCCACATGAGATCTGGAAGTTAAAGGTTTTTGGGAACATATGTTGCAAAATAACCTTTTATACTGGGTGATTTACATGGTTGGCTGGATAAGGCAGAAAAGATGTGACAAGTTTTTTGGTCTGCAAAGCCTATGAGGCTCTTGAATAATGCATGGCTGGCTGACCGACAGCTGGTTTAATAGACTCCTTGTCAGGAATAGGGGTTGGCTGTTGTGGGTGGGCTCACCCCTGAGAGTGGCACCACAGGATACTTGTCTTTGTCATTAAATATTGTGCACTTATTAATGTTTCTTTTAGACAGCAGCTAATGGAATTATAGATATTTTATGTCATCTCTACATCAATAATGCAATATGGGCCACGTGAAGAATTGATTTGGGGGGGGGGGGAAGTGGAAAGATAACTCTTGGCAGTAAGAGATTTCTTTTAGTAATTCCAGTTTGATGTAGATTCTAGTTGTGACCTTGAAGTTACATGTAGAAGCAAGGAGGCTAATTAGTAAAGTTCTATAATTACTTTGGATAACTTCCTAAATTACAGTCGTGCAATAAAATCAATATTCCCCGAAGCAAAGCAAGTTGTACTGCAAAGACAGGTTAGTGCTTACAACTATACTGGTTGTATTGCTATGCTAAATAGGTTGTAATATCAGTATTTTATTGTGTCTGGAAACTAGGTTGTGTTGGTGTTGCCCCCCTCTGCCATGGGGCAGCCTGTGAGAAGAATTGTTAGTTCTTCTATGTGCTATTTCCATGCCTGTTCTCCTTGAGTCAGAGAAGATGAGCACTTTGTTTGCTGGTGCCAAGTTTGCTGTGTCTTTTGAGAGGATCAGGGGAGTCCTCTAAGCTGCCTTCAAAAAGGAGGAATAACTTTGGCTTGCCTGTGCCTTTGCAGATGGCAAGGAAATGCTGTGACTTAGCAGAAATGATCCAAGTCAGGAGCATATTCAAAAGGAGAGGGCAATTCCATGGTGCTGTAGAAAGCGTTGGGAATGTTTGCCACTTGTAGATAAGCAAGGAGTGGACTTTATAACCTGCAGTTTTGATTGACAAAACTTCCCCTGGAGGCTGACAGTAAGCATTTAATTCAGTATTTAAAATTTCAGAAGTCTGGGTTTTGCATGCATGAGTTAACATACACCTGCCTAGTTTTGTTTACCTGGGGTATTAAGTATTGAAAAAACAGTATTGATGTGTTTCTATAATTTGATATTTTTTTCTTTTGCACACCATAAATATGTATTAAAACATTTGTAGCAAACATGAGTTTGGGGAGATGTGCAAGAACTGGAGTTTTTAATGCATAATTGCCTTTTTTTTTTTTTTAAGAGAGATTTCAGATGAAACTTTGGCTCATCTCTTTGGTCTGGAAGCTTTCTGTTCGAGATGTAGCATTCCTATATAGCCAATACTTCACAAGTGCTACTGCCTTTACTGTTAATCCGTAGTTCTAATACAGATTAATTTGGATGTTGACATTTTTGACATAAATTGGATAGTGATGTGTACATAGAGGATAAGGATTTATAGATGTGGTCTTCACCTAAAACTGCTGAAGAGAAGCCCTTTGGACACTTGTTCGCTTCAATTTATTAATTTTTATAAGCTTTTTTTTCTTAGACTCAAGATTAACCCTTTTGTCCTTGCCACTTTAGTTCTTTACACGATGAAGGAAAGTCATGCATTTATGAAATCTTTTATTTTAGGCTTCTAGGCTGACTGAGGCAGTGTTCATTTATCAAATCTACACCTGTCACATAGTAGGATTCCTACAACTGATGAAATAGGAGGGTAGCTTTATCCGGCAAAACACAGGGCTAAGTGGATAATTAGTTGGGAAAAAGGTTGAGCATGTTGTTCTATCCAGCAGGTCATTGTGGAGTGTATGAAAGAATGTGAGATGGCTAAATATGTGTTTAAACTCCCATTTAGTTGATTGAAGGTATGCTTCCAGTAGCATTTCCAGATTAAATACCTTGCTGCTTTCTTTGGTTTATATGGCAAGGTGATAAAGATAAGTGAGATTTCCCTTCCATGTTGTTTTCTAGTGGTTTCTGAGTAATTTCTTGAACTGGCAAATGGGGTGCTAAGAAATGAGGAAAGACATTTTGGTGCTGAAAATCCCCCCGCATATATAATTCATTTCAAGAGAAGGTGGGTTTTTTTGGTAGGCTAAATCTCGTGTCTTGATGGAGTAGCTTAGCAGCTCCATCTTGACTTCAGACAAGGGCTTAAAGCATAAAAAAGCAAACTTTATAACTGAAGAACCATGAAATCAATATGAAGTGTTGGATGCCTTTTACATAGCACACAATATTGTATTTTATTCAGTATTAAAGATTCTAGTTCCATGTTATGCCACAAACAGCTCCAGGGCTTCCTTGTTTTGCTCAAGAAGTTTATACAGAAACTATTTGTATGTTTACCCAGAAGCTATTCACCCAATGCTTATGGGAACCAGTATATTACAGAAGTTAAACTTCAGTGTCCTTGTGTTTAGTTCAGCAAAGGCCTGTTTGGATAATGAGAAGAGCTGAAAATGCTAATGCCGTGACTGTGTACTGAGCACTAATCCAAGTTCAGGGCTTCAACTCTATTTAGCAAATTCTTCAAATGTGTGCCTAAAATTCATTTGAAGTCAATGGCATGTAGGCACATGCTTAACTGTATTCAAGGACTTCCCAGTGCCTGGCCCAAATCTGTAGAAAGAGACCAACCTACCCATGGCAAAAGTTGGTTACATACATGTCTTATTGAGCCAGCTGATTCATTAGTACTGACAGATCTTACAGAAGACTTGCTCTTCTGTTGGTACACCATGCATTAAGATAGTCAGCTGTGATTATAAACTGACATAGCCAGTTTTAAAAAAAACAAACCCACAAACTCTTTTCAGTCTTTCATCAAATACTATTTTGCTGAAGCTGACAGAAATGAGAGTCAGGCATGCTATGAATACACTTACCCTCTTTTAAATTTGTCTGTGATAATGAAAACTCACATCCTTTCCCATTGACAGAAAGAGCAGACGTGCTTTTTGCCTCCAGACTTGCTGAGCTGACGGTCTCTGTTACTTGGTCTGTGCTATCAACCCATCATCTCGTCATATTTTTTATTCTGCTGGCAAATCTGCACCATCTAGGTAGTTAATGGGAAAAGTCCAGTTTTTGTTTCTACTGACAACTCATCTTCCTGTGATATATGTACGTTTATGATCACTGATTTTTAATTTCTTATTTTCTGTTTAATGTGCGCGACAAGGGGATGTGTACTCATGGCAATGGGATATTAGCCTTTGCAAGCACACAGGTACGGGAACTTTGGAATAAATGCCTGTTTATTGGTGGGTTAACATATACTGAAAACTTAAAAATGATAAATTTTCTAGGATTTTTTTTGTGTCATTGCATACATGGGAAAAGGCTTATGTTCTAATGTATTTTAAACACAGAGTAAGATCTTTGCAGCTCACCTGTCCTTGTGCAGGAGCTTCCTGTGGCAGGAGAGGGGAGCAGGGGCAGGTGGGAAGGGATCCTCACTGCCTGCTGGCTGTCACTCTGCCTCTATCTTACTTTTACTGATTTCAGCTGAAGGGGGAAAAGGATGAGTCATCCATCAGCTTATTGTAAGACAGTGTAGACAGCTGTAAATATATCCTGTCTGGAGATTTGATTCCAGTAATCAGCACAAAATAACTTTTGACATAACAACACAGGGTAACTCTGAGCCTGTCTCGCTGGAAAAAAGCTGGGGGGGGGGAGCGGGAAGGGATTAATGGTGCTGAAATAGCAAAGGGTAATATTCCTTCTTGTGTAGACCGTGTGTGTGTGTGTGTGTGTGTTCCTGTGGTGTTTGTTGCCTTCACAAACTACATAGAAACAATTAACTTGGAGACTGTTGCTCTGGGCTAGTAGCTTAATGCTTTCTTTTAAATTCTCTTTTAATTTCTTTTAAAAAAAAAAAATAATAAAAATCTAAACATGAGGGTACGGCAGTTGCTGTGCCTGGGGCTAAACTTGTGGCATGGGGAATGGGTTTCTCACAGTACATTTCCTAATTGTAGACAACTTGGGTTGAAATCTTGAATTTAGCTTGCAGAAATATTTGAGAAGGATGTGGCTGAAATAGGATGTGTATTTAATTTTTATGAGCAAGGCTTTTGTATTTCTGTGGTTAAAGAATTACATGTCTCCATTTGAACTTTGAAATAAGTGGAAGTGTGTGAAGTGAACCAGTTTCCCCTGTGTACCTTGTGTTTGTTTATTTGGAGTACTTAAATCTACCAAGGTGTTAAAGCAATATAGCTGCTTCCAAAGGCAGATTAGAAACATGGCCAAAAGTGAGGAATAGCATGAAGGTTTGACATTATTTTCTCTGGCTGCACAACAGCCATACGGACAACAAATATCCAGGGTAGACTGAATGAGGAAGAGATTGCCCTATCTCAATGTACATATGGCCAGCTGCAGCTTTCCTTCAGGAACAGTATTTTAGCAGTATGAGTGTTTATTAAAGCCCCTTTTCCTTTCTGAAGCTACTAGTGTGGTTAGGATCACTCCATAATAACCCTGTCCGAAACAGCAGTTACAATTGATATACCTTCTTTTATCCAATATTAAGAATTTCCTAATCTGTTAAATAAGTGCACAGAGTAAATTAGGGATTTTGCATTCATTTGAAAAGGCTAATTTGTAATGTCTCATGCAAATCAACTCTAGCAAAAAGCCCCAGGGAGCATATGTATACTTTGTTTTCACGGCTTTATCAAATAGATCTGTAGGTTGGAAGCTTTCACAATACAGAACAGAAAAAGCAGGTTACTTCTCTGCCTGGCATATGGAAATGAGATTTAAGAAATCATTCAGTCATGTCTGGATTTGCTGCTTTGAAATGGAAATTGGTTGCAAAACAAAGATGTTGCTTTTATATGGGTCTTTGATGGTTTTGCTAGTGCTGCTCCAGGAGGCAGGAATGAAGTGTAAGATACTAAAATAACAAAACCACCAAATCCTTTTTTTCCTTTCAACCTAGCTGTATGTAGTCCATCTTCAAAGAGTTGCTGCTTCTGTCATAATCTTCTCAAATTAACATAAAGTCTATAGTTCTGCTAAACAAATGTTTAAAATATTCACATCAAATGTACACGCAGTAGGATCCACATACACGGGTCTGGAAGTAGGTAGCCTGAAAATCCTGCCTGGCTTGTGGCTCCCAAGGCTTCCATGCCTCCATGAGCCCCTGAATTCAGTGTACCAGTACTGGCAGTCCTGGGCCCCAAGTATTGTGTGTGGTTCAAGACAAGCAGGAAACTGAGGTCCTAGACTGGGGTTTTAAAATGCTTATGTCCTGGAACTAATTAGTGTCTCTGTGGGAGCATATATGAGTTAATCAGCACTACTATGGGGGGGGGTGTGTGTGTGTGTTTCTCCTTGTTTTCCTCCAAGTTTTTGGAACCTAATATTATGAAATGTAATTTTAGGTATTTTAGTGTGTGCATTCCTCCTTGAAGCAGGAGCAGGTCTGAAGCAGCTCTGCCATACACTCTGTTGCTGGGGACAAAGTACAGGTGACTGCAGCCAGCGCAATGCTGTTAATGAAGAACAGGACTTGAACCGGCCAGAGCATCAGTCCTCCCTCATACATAAAGTACAAATAATGAAACGTTTCCTCTTCTGACTTGTAACTTGAGTGTTTTTCATGCATTAAAAATTTAAAAATAAGAGGAGGGTGTGATTGTGTGTGGTCTGAGGAAAGAGGTTCACCAGTTTCAATATTGAAAGATGTGCATTAACTGCTGAATCATCCTCTTGGGCATCCTTTGAACTTTAGTGTAGCTGAAGTGAACATACCTTTTCTGTGCGGTATAGCATAAATATGGTATCTTTCTCTAAAGGCTTAGTATTTAACATCAATTTTTGTTACTTGCTTTTAAAAATTCATTTAGAAGTTTATAAATAAGCAGCACCTGCTGGTGAATTGTTGGAATTAGCATGTGAAATACATGCTCTTTCCCAAAGGGATTTCTGGACGAGCACTTTGAAGTTTATTCTTTGTTCAGCTACCTAATTTTATTTGGATGACTTGAAAGGCTGCCAGCTTCTCTGCTGATTCAGAACAAGCTGATAGTGTTCTCACTCTCTGCTGCAGAGATATCTGTGTCTTTGGTGAGTGGCCTGAATGAATTAATGCAATGTTTATGGGGTAGAGTCTGTGAAGCCAGTGCAGAATAATTTTTAGAGAGCAGCAGTCTCTCTTGTCATGTCAAATCAAACAAACAAAATAGAATTATATTTCATATACTTGTAATTAGGATATTTCAGTGAAGAGTGTGGTGAGTGTTACTGCTAAGAAAGGTCATAATTGGGTGGAGATCAAGAGCTTAGTATTTCTGTGTGCTTTCCAGTAATTCATACATCAGCTTGAGCTGTCAGTACAAGTGGTGTCGTGGCATGTGCTTCTTATGGCTGTTGATAGAATCAGTACCATTGTATCCATGTCTCATTTTATTTTTGGAAAAAGCTTTGACCTGAATGCTATTAAGTTTATTTAATATAATGGAGAA
The DNA here is from genome assembly GCF_947461875.1 of Haliaeetus albicilla. Taxonomy (NCBI): domain Eukaryota; kingdom Metazoa; phylum Chordata; class Aves; order Accipitriformes; family Accipitridae; genus Haliaeetus; species Haliaeetus albicilla. The sequence continues at coordinate 21,849,024 of NC_091491.1, read as the reverse complement.
CATGCAGAGTTATTATAAACAACTGTATGACATTTGAAACATTCAATTCTTTTTTTATTCTTATTTCTTTTTCTTGGCTGAGATGACTGTTTTACTGTATTGTGGTCTACTTATTGTTTTAAAAACCTGGGTATGAATTGCAGTCAAAAGCACAGCAAAATTTGTGTCGTTTTGATTCCTAATGGTGTAATGCGGGAGGTAATCCTGCTCTTATTGATATGTCAGTAGGATTTGCAGTAACTGCTGTAGACTTGTTTGAAAGCTACTTCCATTAGTTATTTCACCAGCTCTGGGCCTGGCATCTCTTCTTCCTTGAGGGCACATTGCCCTTTTTCTTAGTGTTTCCAACCCTTCAACCTTTCACTTCAGCTGATGTCTTGTAGCTCCCTGTATTTGAAGTAGTGGTTATATTCTAGCACTCCAGGTGTGTTGCTATAACTGTGGGTAACTTTCATCCCTCTGATAACCAAGGAAACAAGTTCAGAAACTTGAAATTGTATCACCCTGCAGCTTAAAAAAGATAAATTATCAGATTGGGATTTACAGGATGTTTTTTGAAAGGTGTGTGTGTCTGCTTTTTCTCCTTTATTAAAAAACAATTTATCACCATAAGATTTTTTTTTTTATTGATAGCTGCATTTAATTGTAAGTTTTGAATTTTATGATTAGACAGCTTGCATTAAAATGTCTAGTGTTTAATTTGATGTTAGGGTTGCAATTGTGTGCATGCAATGTTGGTGTTATATCTTTAGTATTGGATTTGGATTTTTAGTATTGCAAAACAACTTTTGCTTCAACAGTAGAGCTATGCCCTACAAAAGCTTTTGTATAGATATGTGATACAGTGATAGAGGTTTTGCAAAATTTGTGTTGTTTTTTTCTATTAAAATACAGCCCTTAACATTGTATCAATATAGTCTGATGATTCAGGATACTTGTGCAGCAAATTTGAGGAAAGAAATGAAGTCAGTGAAGTGCCGCAGATGAAGAAGCAGGTGTAATCTGTGCAAAGATGATGTACTGGTTTCCAGGGAGAGTGGTGTTCTTGGAGAGTGGGTCCATCCCTCTCCATGTGTGATCCAAGATGGTGAAAGCTCATTGGCGTATGGTTGTAGACCATCAGATTTTTTTCTTAAAATCCTGGAAATGAGAGTATGAGGAGAAGGAATCCAATACAGGCCACATGTATCTGTATACAGACCAGGAAGACAGTCTCAGAGAAAAAATCTGTTTGTTTTTTATGAACAAGCACCTGTTGCTTTACATGGAAGCAATAATCCTGGACCAGCTGCTGGTTAGGACTAGTAGTATCAGCTCTTGGGCGCCACTGTTAGCACAATGTGTTTAAGACCCCATGGATGAACTCACTGGTCTGCTTTATGACAAACACAGGCCTACGTCTGTCTTTCTCTTCCAGCCTCTCTAGAGGACAAAAAGCCCCACAGTGTTTTAAAGTGAAAAAATCTGTATATTTCTGTTTCTTGAATCTGATTTTAAAAATGTCATAGCATAGAAAATTGTCAAATTGTGAAAGACTTCATGTTGCAGGTTGTGCTGCTTCTCTTGTGGGCTGAAATGGCACTGGCAGGAAGACAGGACTTCAGGAGGTCCTGATTTAACAGGGACTTGGAAGGCTGGTGGCACTGATAAGCCCTTTAAAACCTATTTTTTAGGCTAGAAATACTGAGGAAAGACTGACACTGTAGTCTTTTGGGGTCAGCCTTTTCCCATCTTTCTCTTTATGCCAGCCCAGTGGCTATTTTGCTTGCGGATTGATTGCATAAAATGAGGAAAAAACCAAACCCACAACGCTTTTAAGCCTTTATAAAATCTAATAAAACCACAGAGTTATTTCTGTGTCATCATGGGGAGCATGCTTCTGAAATGAGTTATGTTTTTTCCTGTATCCTTTTTTCCTCCCCTTAAAGTGTCTGAAGATGATGTTCTGAAGATGCAATTATCCTTACAAGGGTTGTGCAACTTCTTGTTAATGTCATTTGTGTAAACTCACATGGCTGCTATCTTTCGGTTATTTTATTTGAAAAAATTGGACCGATAAGTCCCAGGTCAGATCCACCAGCCAGGATCAACCCTGGTCAGCTTCTTGTGGTCACTGCTCCTTAGCAAAATGCTATGGGGGAAAGAGGCAGCAGGTCATAATGTCTCTGCTGCCATAGTTTGCAAGGGTTTCCCAGGAGATGATACTTGGCCACTTGTGGGAAGCTGTACTTATGAGATGCTGTTCTTATAACCATAGTAACACAGTCTGTCTCTCTTCCATTCCTGTACCTGTGTAGAGGTCTAAAATTGTGTGGCTTAGATAAGCAGACACATGTATTTATAAGAAGAAAATCAGAGGATACTACTTCCTAACTGACCACTGCTTTTTTTTAATGTGCATTTTGAAGAAAATTCCATATACATATATATATGCAAATACACACAGAGAATATGTGTGTGTATGTATGCATATGCACACCCTCTTAGTATCGATATCATAAAACTTCAGTTGAGGTACAGGAGAGCAGA